>NC_057881.1:5563070-5895882 GCF_019740435.1 Gambusia affinis
TGCCCCGTACAGCTGAAGAAAATGGTGATATCTCACTGACATCTCATTATAAGGAACCCAGAGTGTAGGAATGGTATGTCGGAACGATATAAATTTTGCTGTTTGTAGCCCAACTGGGTTTCAATTTTAATGCAGAGGGAACATTTCTTTTTACTGTGCCAGAGTGAAGACTGCTGCTGCTGATGTGAAGTGTGCCTCAAATAATATCTTGTGCTCAAAACAAATTTTTTTTTTTTAGATGTTAATATTTAGTTCAGTCATTTGGAACATGAAGTATGCAAACACAAACTTTAAAACATCAGCGAAAATGTTTCATTTGTGTTTTTACCAGTTTTGAGCTTGCATTTAGCAAAATATCTACCACATCAAAAGAACAAAGAGTTCTGAAAAAGGCTGCATTCTGTGACGAAAAGAGAATAAATACTTGCTGTTAGTTTTTGGTCTGCAGTACTCCTAAATAGAAATAGTTTGTTTCACTATAGGAGCCACTGGACTTCTCCTGAATTATCTTAAAATATCCCAGAATTTGCTTCGGAGTAATTTCGAAGTAATCATGTATTCCTCTGCTTTCCTTCGCCTGCAGGCTCTCCTTACCGAGATGAGATCACGCTGGGGATTCTGCAGCTGCAGGAGAGCAACAGGCTGGAGATTCTGAAGAGGCGCTGGTGGGAGGGAGGCCAGTGTCCTAAAGAGGAGGACCACCGAGCCAAAGGTTGGGTCAGCAGACCGTTACCTTTGTATCCACAATGCTAGTATTATTACCCACTGTCCATTTGAACTCGGTGCTAAATTACAACAGCTGTAGTTTGGATGGATAAACAGTTCAGTGTCAGCTTAATGTGACTATATGAATAGAAATGCAATTCATTCACTGTCATCTTAACTTTAATAAAAGGCCTACACATTTTGCATCCAAACAAGAAATCATTTCAAACGTGCCATTCTAAATTACTTGAAATGCCACTCCAATTTTTTTAAATGACACTGATAATCAAAAATTCCTGTTCATTTGTCGTCTGTTGACTGATTGATTAATTCCACTGCAGTCACACTTGTACTTTGCTGTGTTATCAAAGCTGTCATTGATTGACAGATCAATGGATTAGTCTTTTATACGCAAGATGAAACCAGCCAGGCAACATGATTCAAGGTGCAGTCCCAAACTCGAATAAAGCAGAGACACTCTGCCGTGACAGATGGTGCAGTCATTAAAAATGTGGAACAATTAGCGTTTTAAGTGGTCAGAATGTAACCCAGTTACACTGGAGTCAACACTTTGCAGGAAGATGGATATCACCAGATGTTCTGGAAAGAAATGTGACTGTGTGTTCGTGCAGAGGTTTTCTGGGGGAATTCTAGGAGTTTCAGATATGTTTGACAGTTAAATGCATCTCAAACAGATGGAGACGGTGCGGAGATGAAAGAGGGGGATTCAACAACATTTATAGCAAGGTTTGAGAGCAAGTCTGTTTGGTTTAGATGTTGTTTAAAATAAAAAAAAAAGCCATGCTCACTGGGTTAAAAGCCTTTAATTTGCCCTAGCAGTGTTTTCCCCTCAGTTTGTGGTTTGTAAGCTCCTCAGCTGAGATGGATTTCTATTCATAGCCATTCATAGGAAATTCACATGTTTCTTTTATAGTAATTGTTAGGTGTGTCAAAAAAATTTTCAGTGAGAAATGTGTTAAAAAAGAAAAAAAAAACAATTTGTTCCTTTTGGTCTATTTTCCCTCTTATATAAATGAACTCAAATTAAGATAGGAACTTTTTAAGAAGCTAAAAAGAAAAATGCATTTGTAAGATTATTTTAAGGTCTTTTCCATCCATCCATCCATTTTCTAACACCCTTGTCCCTAATGGGGTCGGGAAGGTTGCTGGTTCCTCTCCAGCTAACGTTTCAGGCGAGAGGCGGGTTCACCCTGGACAGGTCGCCAGTCTGTCGCAGGGCAACACAGAGACAAACAGGACAAACAACCATTCACACACACACCCACACCTAGGGAGAATTTAGAAAGACCAATTAACCTGACAGTCATGTTTTTGGAACAAAAGGTGTGATAGGATCTGTTTCTTTAATTTTTCACCCTGTCTTTGTTGTATTTTTCCTGAGATGAAGCACAGTATTAAAAAGAATTACTGCCTGCTATTTTATTCATTTACATCTTGCTTGTTGTTTGTCATTTATCGATTTTACAGACTCAAATATTCCCCCAGCATCTCAATAAACTAATATTTACTTCTGGCACATCTCGCTGCAACAAGACAACATTGTTCGTCTTCATTGACTTTTTCCCTCTGATTAAGGCTTCAGCAGCCAATCTTAATGGAATCATGAGACCAGCCGCTGAATCGATCAGTAGCTCTTTGTCATCTGTTTGTGCAGCTTTCTTTATTTCCAAAACAGGAAAACAATGAGATCCTGATAATAATCCAAGTGTGTGTTTTCACCTAGATTTGCTGTGCAGTGTGGACACAATAGTTCTGGTTTGTACTGTAAGTAGACTCAAATGTTTCCCTTTTATGGAAAAAAGGGCAAGTCACAGTGGCATTATTTAGCCAATTCATTCTGAATTAATTAAGAAATTGATGTTATAGTGAAATTGGTTTTAACTGAGGTCTGTTTAAATTAAGCATTGACCTTGGAAGAGATGGAAGCTTGTTTTTTTATATATGTGTGAAGTCTGACAAAATTAATCCATTAAAAGTCCATTATGAATGATCAGAAGTCGCTTTGTTGATGATCACGCAGGAAGCTGAATGTGTGTGTTTCCCCCCTTCTGTGCTCACAAAGAAAGAAAACAGCTGGCAGGTAAATCCTGCAACAAGAAAAAGATCATATTTTCTGACAATCTGGAGAGCTTCAGTGAGAGGCTCAAGGATGTGAACTTGGGAAAATAGTAGAATGAGTTTCTAAGAAGTGGTTTCTTTGAAGGTTTTTTTTTTTTTTTTAATGCACTTTTCGTTTGTGGTTTTGAAGTCAGCCGAACAATTTCAGTAAAGAATTGCCCGCAGTTGCTGTTATCATACTGGGCAATTGCAGGACTTTGTTTTCTGGGTAGCAGCGCTAGTTTATAGTCTTCTAGTCGCTGGGAAGAAAGAACTGCAATTTCACTTCTTGACCCATTTAGGATGCCACAGTCTGTCTTTGAAATGCTTTTTACTGCTGTCACAGATTCATTCATAAATTGAGAGGTGCTGATTCTAACATCCATCACCTGCAGTAGGCAAAGGAGGGCATCTAAGGACAGAATCCACCCCCATAGTCAAGTTGAGCAGCCAAAAATGCTGCTGACAGTTCCACAAAAGCCAGTCTTACTGCACATAAAAAGAAAACCTTAATTAAATCTGAGCACACGAGATAAGATACTGCAGGACTTCAAAATCTGATTAGTTATTCACTGAATATTTAGGTGTGTTAGTAGTAGTGAAGATAAAGTCTAATGAGAAATATTCAGTTATTTCCTTTTTTTAACACGCTTTTGGCGAACTAGAACTGTGCAAAGGGAAAAACATGGACAACAAAGGCATAAAGGGAGAAATACCACAATACATTTCTAGCAGGACTAACCAGACTCCCAAAAAGACTGCTTCCAGCAAAGAAGAGCAGTACAATCCCTTCTTTTTGTAGAGGGATTAAAGACGCCAAACTTGAATCACTGAGGAGAAAGCAGAGAAAAAAGAGGAACATAAAGCAGCCTTCATACTGTAAAATCTCCTCTGGCAGCTTCTCTCCTGAGTTTTCCACTCAGTTCTTGACATGAACTACATTCAGAAACAGGACCTCACAACATTTAAACACTGGCTTGTTATCCATACGAGAGAGTCACACATCCCACAGGATGTTCATATTCTGAAGAGAAAAGCTACCCAGAACTACTGGGCCCTCTGTGAACAGCGATTGACCACTAAACTTATAACTGTTTGTTTAATTCTTGGTGCCAACAACTACCACCAATGTGTGATTGACATGGTTAGAGCGGTATTACAGAGTTGTTCATATTCAGCAGCACTGCAGCGTTTTACAGCAAATATGGCGGTTTAAAGAGCATGACACAGCATCTCAATCAAACAGAAGTCTGGGCTTTAACTAGGCCTCTCCAAAGCTTTCATTGTAATTCTTTTGACATTCATTTATACTGGTGTGCTGTCAGTCATTATATCACCTAAATGTGCTTGAGTTTAAGGTATTGAAAAATCGCCTGAAGTTTTGTAGTTGTTGTTTTTGATTTTTTTGTGACCTAATGAATGAGTTCTCAATGTACCACTGTACTTATTGTGGACTGTTACCATCGCTTCTTATATTTTGCATAACGGCTCTTACTGTGTTTTGATGAAGTCACAAAACATTGAATAATCAACCACCTTGTTTCTCAGCTGTTCTTGGATTCCTATGGATCAAAAGTTGTGTTTTTGAGATTTTTTTTTATTTATTTATTCTTTTACTTATTTTATTTCATTTTTTGATTGTACAAATCAGGTAATAATTAGACCTGAGTGTGGCTCATGAAGTTGACCTTTCCAAACCTTCTGTTTTAATGTGGTTTAGTTTGGGTCACCTTCATCTGATCAAAAAACAAAATAAAACAAATTATTCATAGTGATCCCCTTGTTTTTGTGTTTTTCAGGTCTCGGCATGGAGAATATTGGCGGGATCTTTGTAGTTCTGATTTGTGGCCTGATCGTAGCTGTGTTTGTGGCCATCATGGAGTTTGTGTGGTCAACTCGCCGCACTGCTGAGACAGGCGAGGTAAAACTGCATCCTCCTCTTCCTCTTGCATTTTCCTCCTACTGCACCATTCCTGAGCTTTGAGCACAGTGTCTGCACCATAGCCACATAAACACTTCATAACTTTGCAAAGAAAAACTATCTATAAATTTGTGATGTGAATTTGTCATTTGGCTTCTAATAAAAGGGTTATAAAAACATCAAAGAGGTCTGAAGTCTTTATTTCATTTGTGGTCTTTTCAGTGAATTTAAGGTTTAGTAAATATTTAGGGCTGTTTTGTGCAAACAAGGATGTTAAATCAAATGAAAATGGTCAAAACGTCATACGTTTGCAGCTTTGGAAGTGAACAGGAAGATTCAAGTCAGGTCAACAGAGAGCAAAGCTGGGGAGCACTGATAAACTTCTGTTCTCTTGCACTGAAAGAAAAGCATAAACATGTCTGCCCTCATTCTGAGTCAGGCCGCATTGTATTTAAAAAGAACATCGAACTGGAAATGGCAGCCTTTGTTCACAAACAGCCATTCTTTTACTACAGACTCAAACTCCACTTCTAAATAATATATTCTATGACCATTTCCACAGTCACAAACACAGAAGCACATGGGTAAAAAAAAAAAAAGATACAAGCTACACTCTTGCAGCAAGGAAGGTATGAGAAAATAAAGTAATTGTTTCCGTTAAAGAATAAAGAGTAACTGTCAGGATTAGGACCTTTTGTCACCAATCCTTATCCTAGTCTGATGAGAACAAGCTTCTGCCAATACAGAGTCCGTTAGATCAGTTAGATCTGGGGTCAGGTGAGCAATGGCAGACAAGAAGTCGTGTCATGTTGGACTCAAATGTAGCTTAATTACATGGTCAAAATGATTGGGACCAAACCACATCACAATGAGGTGTTCCTTAACACAAATCAACCATACATCTCACCATGCTGCCTTTAAAAAAAAAGAAAACTCAGAGACATTAATGATGTTGTATGTTCAACAGTAAGGCTTCACAATATACAGTTAATATATCCTCATTGCAAATCTGTGGTATCAATATCACAAAGGACTGTTTGGAGTGCAATAATTGTTGGCTAATATATTCCAAGTGTAACAGACATGAATTTCACATGTAACAGAAGAGTGATGGAGGCACAGATAAGATGGGAAAAACTAAGCATACATATCACAGCTGATATTATCAGTGCAATCTTTATTAATATTATCACAGTCACTGCTAATATCATGCAGCTCTGCATTTCCAAACAAATGAAATGTGTTCCATAGATTTGTCTTTTGCTTTTCTTCAAATAAAATTTTAAAATTATTTCATGAATGTACTATTGCAAGGGCTGCATAATACCTGAATTTTATTACGTAGGTAATGTAAGAGTCTATGTAAATGGCAGCGCAACAAGCTGCCTTTTAATTGAAGTTGTACCTTTACTATTTGCATATGCTCAAACAAATCCTTAGAATAAAATTAACTGGGAAGTTAGAGCCAAGCTGTGCCTACCTGAGCCGTGACACTCAGGACAACCATGTTTTTATTCACTTCCACAGTCAGCTCTCTGCCTGACCAGAAGAGAAAGATGATTAGTTACATCGTTTAACATGTTTAACTCTTCACTTTCCTAGCCATCATTTTAGTTAAAGCAATTTAATTACAAAAAATGCCTGTAATTCATTTTCAAAATCTGACCACTAGAAGATATTCAGTATTTTTTTATGTCTCCATGCAACTCACAATTGCACAACTTGGAGGGTAACATTAGCGTACTTTAGTAGCCATAGAAACAGAGTACAGTTATATTTTAAGGTTTTGAATAAAGAAAAGGGACCCAAAAATATAACAAGAAAAATCCAAAACATGAATTGAGACAAAGTCATATTTATATTCTGCTGTCAGTGGCTTGTTTGTCCTCTGCAGACAGGGTTTGTTGTTTTGGCTTCTATTCTCTTGTATTTATCTGTTATTGATTTGACTCTCTCCTCTGGATGTTTTTACTGTAGAGTGCAGAGGTAGCACTGGTTGGATGTGGATTCAGAGGAAGCTGCACACAGACATACACTGATAAAAATACTGTTAATGTTGCTTTCTTGCTTTTTCTACGTTTAAATATGCTCTTTTTAAAAAAACAACAAACAAACAAAGAAAAAACTTCTGAGTTTGTATATATCCAGAACACAGACTGAGGATGTTGCTACATCACAAATTAGTTTCTAATTGAATACTTATGTTTTGTTCTTGTAATAACATTTTAGAAATAAAAATTATGACTTTCTTAATTGTATCAATAATATGAGTTCTGTCTCCATGATGTTTTGAATGTAAAAGTAAATTTTTAGGCCATAGTCAATTCAAGAAAAAAGAAGATACTGTGCAGATGGAGCTAGAATGTTTAAGATTTATTTATTGTTCTGTGGCAATCAGAAAAAAGATGTTCATCCTGCTGTTTCTTAGGGTTTCTTCTCGTTTTTTCATATTTTCTTATCTTCCTTTTGTCTCTCAGGTCTCTGTTTGTCAGGAGATGTTGACAGAGTTTCGAAATGCAGTTTCTTGTAAGAAAAGTTCCCGGGCCCGTCGGCGCCGCCCCCTGAGCAGTGCTGGGAGTGGAGTTCTGCGTCATCCCTCCCGACTAGCTCTAGCAGGTCCTAGGCCAATTCGGCTTGTCCGAGAGATGCGACTCAGCAATGGGAAACTCTACAGTGGCACTGGGCCACTGACTGGGGGTTTGGCTGGGCTGGGGGCAGGTATGGCGACAGGACCTGATTTGGGCCCAGGGCCACAGAGGCTCTTGGACGATCCATTAGGCGCCAACTCTGCCTCTAGTAACCCTCCTCCACCTCCCCCTATGCCAGCCTTTGAGGCTCCGCCCGCCCCGCCACGCAGCTTCATGCAGAGCTGCAGTCATGTCCGCATCTGCCAGGAGTGCCGGCGGATCCAAAGTCTGCGGCCAGCCACACTCACCCCTCCCCCACCTCCTCCACCTTCGTCCTCCTCCTCTGCCTCGTCCTGCTCCCGTATCCCTCCTTCGCTGGCGATGTCAGGACATCACCATCGCCATAATCCCCACCACCACCTCCACTACCACCATGGATCTATGTCATTACCCCGCCTCCCTCCTCCTCCTCCCCCAATCTCAACAGACAGAGCCGACAGTGATGGGGGAACAGCAAGCCCACTACGGGGGAAAAACAGACCCGCACCTCCACCCAGGCCGATGCCTGCCAAAGGACCAACATACCCACCAACAGACTTACTTGGGGGACACAATTGTGCTTAAAAACATTGAGTAAAGACTCAAAAGATACATTTTAAAACATTGAAACTTTTCCTTTGGCCCTAGCAACACAGCTGTACCTGTCCAAACTCCTGAGGAAGAGGAGAGAAGAAACTATTTGGACCCATTTGTAGGGTGGATCCCTCAAAGTGGAGCCTTTGGCTTAGTTCGTACTACAGACCTTTACTGAGTGATGATTGATTCTAAGCCCTCTAACCAGGCAGCGGAGAGGATTAAATAAATTGAACTCTGGAATTTGCAACTTAAAGCAGTTGCACGAATAGGCAAACAGAGAATCAGCGAACAACTTCAGATTCAGTCCACCATCTCTTACCTCGGCAAATCCTCCCACTGCAAGAATAGATGACTTTGAGACACAGACAGGTAGAGGTCACGGTTGTTTTTGTTTTCTTTTTTTTTCTTTTTTTTCCATTTGAATACTGAAGTAGGTGTTTGTGTAAGAAGAGACCTTCCCGCAGACAAGTGGTAGCAGAGCAGTTGTACAGTAAACATGGTCTTCTGTCACTCTTTTGGACGTTTATGGAAGGAGGATGTAGCTTTTTTTTCCCCACACTGTTTTGCTGTTTGTAAAGATTCCTGCTGGCTGGTGCTGTGATCCACAGAGCAAATAAACAAAAAAGTAATTACTTGCCTAAAGTGTTCAAAACTGTGCTGAGGTAGTTCTTCTGTTACATAGAAAATGTATCAAGTCAGAAAAATGCACTGTGAGGCATCTGAAGGTAAAGGGCTGAGAAGCAACAAGAGTTCATTATTTTTCTAAAGAAAACAACAAAAAACAAAGAAAAAAAGTTTGAAATCTTTGAGATGTCATGTTACATAACTTCAAGATGTGACAACCAGTTGCATAGCAACGTTTTTAGGTTTAAAAAAGTATTATTTTTAGCATTGTTTGGGGAGAAGAACATCACTTAAGGCCTTTGCACTCCACGTCTCAGTTCTTCAGTTTATGTCAGCAGAGTAATCATGCACATGAATGTTATTGTCTAAAATTAAATCAAAAAAATTGATGTGCATCAACCATTCAGATATAAAGAACATGTAACTGTTTCCAGAAGTGTGTGGTCTTCTTTTAGATGTGCTGATCCAGTATTATCAGCAGCATGCATGAATCAATCGTGAAGTGGTCACAAACGTTTTTTCAGCTGAAGCCTTCTTTATGCTTGGTTGGATGGACCAGCTTTTTACTTATTTTTCTACTGTAAACGACAACAAAACCGCCTTGACAACATAGCATTTCTATTCTGCCTTGTATTGTAAAATTTCCACAAAGGTTTGGTTAATTAAACCCTTGGGACAACGTTTGCTAACTTTTGGCACTTTCAAATTTGTTAGATGGTGGATTAAGATAATATAATATGTGTAGACTTGTGCAAAGGCCTTTTAGTTTGTAGTTTTTAATTTAGCATATAAGGCTATTTCTATTATCAAATGACATTGATGTCACAAAATGGATGAGCAGGTGAATTTAAAATACACCTCAAGATGTCACTTTAACATATATTTTTGTACACATTAGGTTAATGTAAAATTCAGATGTATAAAATTTATACTGAGTCAAGTTAGCAGTTTGAAACTCTCTCTTAGCATGCTAGGCTAAGTGAGGCTAACAGGAATGGAAAACTAATTTCAAGATGTTCCAGTAAGCAGCCAAACGGGGAAACATCTCCAGATCTTATCTTAGAAAATTATCTTTCATCCAGCTGAAAAATATCTGTTTTATATAATTTTATGTGACACCAAGCTGCTTAATTAGGTTAATAGCAGGGTTATTTCCACGACGTTAGCCATAGCTTAAAGCTAACTCGACTGTTCCTCTTAAATACAAAACCTTCAACCATCAACTTCGACTTATCAATTTTTTTAATAAGGATGATTAAGTGGCCACAATTGGAATACAAAATATATTATTCAAGTGCATTAAAATTGGAATATTATTCCAGATGATAATCAGAAGATAGAATAATGAAAGTTGTACCAATTGAGATTTTTATCCCCTAATACTGATCCAAGTCATTTAAGATTGGTATATTGGCAAAAACCGATAGTTATCGGTATATCACCCGACAGCTTAAAAGTCCAATGAAATGCATTAGATTCATGGTGTAACTGTGTCTCACCAATGAGAATTTAGATGCTATAATATTTTCTATTTGTCTTTCTTTTACTGTAGGATAACTCTTGTATGTTTCCTCTCTCTGGTTATGACTTGGTAACTCAGCTCATAAAACATTTTTGTGTAATTTCAGTAATTCTTGTGCAGACAAACCTTACAGAGCAAGTCCTTCTGCTTCTTAAACTTGGACTTGTTCTTTGAACGTTGTCAGATCTAACAGCTAAATGGAGATGCATCTGAACACAAAGTGTGGAACGGGTCACATGACAGAAATGGGAACTGCTTGTAGTTTATCTTTCACTGAGTATCACTGTTAAGGAAGAAACAGTTTAATTATGTACTTGGCATGCAATGCAGTTTTGCAATGCATGCCTGTACAGGTTTGTCAAGGTGTGTTTTTGCACATATCAATCAAGATAAAACCACTAAACTTACAGCAATGACTCGGATGCCCTCAAGGACCGCAATTTGATCCTCTGGTCTTATTGAGTGCTTTTTGTTTGACTGCACATGAAATGTTCGTGTTACTAAACTTACCAATTCATATTGGTCAGCTTAGTAAATGTTTTAAGGTGTAGATGTGACCAAGCCAATGCAGCTTTGTTACAATTTAAATTTCTAATGCCATATTTTTTTGTTTGTTTTATGGATGAAGAAAATTAAAACACTGAAAACTGTGATCTTTCAAATGATGTTCAATTATAAAAAAACACTGAATTGTTGTGTGCTTTCAGTACTTGGAATGCTGTCTATTCACGGTGCAGGATATGTGAATTGTTTTAGTTTTTGTAGAGCATATCTAAGAAATTCAAAAGAAATGGCAGCTTGGGAAGAAGAAAAGCTCGGCTGCAATGATACTTGACACTTGACATGCCATTGGCTGGTGTTTGCAAAGCAACAATCTAGGACTGTCATCTTCCTTTCCAGCTGTTCCCATAAGGAAGACCGTGGATGTTAAGTTGTCCAGTATCATGATAGTAGTAAGGTATTTGTTGTTTAAACTATTAAATTAGGCATTTATAAGCATTATTATAAGCATTATTAGCAGGGATCTCAAGTACTTGCAAACTTCAGCTTTTGCCAAGCAGGTTTGGTCCCAAATCCCAGCAAACACCGAGGATGCACTGTAATTTTTGGGGAATTTTATTTGTTAATGTTGCTGAAAATTTTGCAAACCTAATGAAAAATCCATAGTTGTGTTAATTAAGACTATATGGACCCTTTTACCTCTGATAAAGATGCTTGAAAAAGAAATTTACTGAACATACAGATAGTGAAGAACTACCTCAGTGCAGTTCCATCTGTTTTAGGTCAGTTTATTCCATTTATGCTGTTTTTAGGCTGTTTTTCTGGCTCAAAGGAGCTTGGAAACTTTGTACTGTACACACACCTAAGGACATGCCTACATACAAACACATGCAGAAACACATTTGACTGTAAACTTGGTGGGCAAACTGAAGCAAAACAACACACTAAATTTGTGATTGTATTTTCATTGTGTCCAATTGGAGTGTTACTTGCAATTTTATTCTATTTTTTTATATAATGGAAATTTTTCTTGAAGATTCATTTATAATCATATTCCCCCGACCCTGGATCATCATAAACATGTTGGTTATGAATAGCAGTTCCACATGTAAAGGCTTACAGTTGTGTAACTGTGATTAGAGAAAAATGAAACATTGTATTGAAGAGCAGTGCCTGTACATTTTTATTCATTTTGTGATTTTATTTTACTTTTTCATATAAACTGTAATGTCGAGGCAGCAGCAAAAGTGGATAATGTTGGTGAAAACCTAACATTAAGGTATGTTCATGCTTGCGTGTGTAAGACTGTGTGCTTGGCTATCTTTGTGAGAACAAGGTGAGTTCAGGCGTTGAAAGTTTCAGATCCAGGTCTGAATGGGGCTCAAGTCATTGGGATAACGCATGTCCTCACAAACTCAGCTATGCAAGTGTGAACATTGTTCTGCTGCACATTTGACTATGTTCGGGTTTTTGTTTTTGTTTTCCTCCCTCAGATTTGTACCAGCAGATTTCAGCTGTTCACACCAGAACAGGGATGATAGAAGGATACTCTTCTGATGATTCTGATGTTATCATGATTATTATCAATATTGATGTGTGGGGTGACTCTAGGAGGGGTTCCTCCCTCTGATGTTCAATATATAGAAACATATTTGGAATAAAAAAAAAAAAAAAACTTTAAAAAAATCATTGTATTGAAAATGCGTTTGACTGTGTTGTTTTTATTTTTTTAGTTAGTAGTTGTTTACTGTTTCACTTTATTGATCTCTTACATCACTGTGGAATAATTTAACCAGCTCTTTAAAGGTTTGTAAACTTTTGTTACTACGCAGTTCTTTTAAGGTTCTGCTACATGTTTTTTGACTTTGGCTAGACCAAAACCTTGGTTCTTTTCTTTTTCAACCATTCTGCTCAGGATTAGCTGTTTGGGACTATTGTCTCGTTAATTAAACATTTTCACCAAGGGATTAGCTGTCAGTCAAATATCTTGACATCGGATTTTAGATTGTTATACAACTAAAGTTGACCTTTCTAGCTTGGCAGCTAGCTTGGATGTTTTGATTTGCTGTGGCACTACAAAGCTGTGCAGAACTAGACGAACATCTCAGCCATGTTCTAGAAGTTTCATAATTCATTTTCTATGTTTCAAGAGAGCAAAAAAAAAAAAAGCTGAACATTTATTTTTCATCTGTTTTGAACAGGTATGTAAACCGCGAATTATTTTTGCTTTCATAAAAGTGGTTAGACCTGCTGCTAATCAGTTATTTCTGTGCATTTTCATTTTGCTGCTATATTCTTAGGTTTTAGAAGAACAAAAATGCAGACATGAACTCAGAGAGCACAGTGAAGGAGGATGATGACAGAAAACTGACAGAACGTAATTTGGATACAGGTGAGCTAATCAGTGGCATTTGGAGCAGCTGTGGAAGAGAACAAAAACAGGGGCACAGGAAATTACAATATTTAATATAGAGGGGGAAAGAAATAGATAAAATCCAGCTACAAATTGGGGAACCTAAATGGATAAACACAGAAACAGAAAGAACACAATAAAGAAATAAGAAAGAAAGCCTAAATAAATTATCTGGTATGACAACACTTTTTATCAAACTTTTTAATCAATAATGATGTTTTTCACCAACCAAACCCTAAAAGACTAAGATTTACATGAACATGACAGTAAAATTGACTATGCTGTTTCAATAAGGCTTCTTTTGCAGGTTGAAAGTGCCTTTTAGGATTAACAACCTTTAAAGAAGTTTATATTTTATTAGTCTGGCTAAAAATTGTTTTCAATAAATTAAATGCTTTTATTTGCTGAAAGAGGAAATGCATCATAAAGAAAGGCTTAAAACACCACTTTGTGTGTAATTAATCTATATAATGTGCTTCACTTAGTGAATTGAGTTACTAAAACAAATAATCTTGCCAATAATATTCTAATTTACTGAGACGCATATACAAGCTGGCAGCACCTGGCTGCTACTTTACTCAAAGTCTATGGATGCAGCAGTTGTGTACTCAGTTTGTTCGTCTTCTGCACCGAATGATACAAAGCCTTTTTCATAGCAGTCAATGTAAATTAGTTAAAATAGAAAAGATCCACAAACTGGCATTTCACACAAACTATGATTTCACAGATTGTGGGTTTGTTTGACCTCTGTGTCTGGATTGTCGTGCAGTGTGCTCCTAGTTTATATCATGCATATTCTGTGCAGCTGCACCCTTTTTTTTTTTTTTTTTTTGGTAAACATGAAAACCTAGTGCCATAATGTAAAAACATACCAGAAAGTATAAAACAATTACCTATAATGAATTCTGGGTTTATCAAATATGAAGGCTTAATGCAAAGTGGAATTTTTTTATGTTTTTAGATTTAACCACTTAATTTAAAATCAGATCGTTCTAAGGATGTTCTGGCAGTTATTCAAACTTTATTTTCCTCTCAGATGGATTTTGGTGTCAACAAACACAAACCGGGCTTATATCCAAAATATAAAAGCAATCCACAGCCTTTGGGAAGTATATACAGAAAGAGAAAAGGGTTGATAGCAACAAAAGGCAAGGTATAGGAACAGTACAGGAAACAAAAAAACACCAACACATGGAGTTAAAAACCTTTAAATCTGTTTATTTCAGAGCAAGTAGAGCCGGTCCAAACTGGCTGTGATGTTACAAATTCTGCTCAGGCAAGAAGATCAGAAAGGGAAATCTGCACTCTGTATTCTGCAAATGGAAGTTAAAAATCAAAACCATGAAACAACATCAACAACAAACGCCCCAGGGTATATTTAGAAATTTACTTCAAAAAAGGGATGAAAAGCATCTACAAATCGCCTAAAATTGACTTTTAGGATTTTAAGAAGAGTTCAATACAACCTATTTAGCTCCAATTCACAACACGTGTCATCACAAGGCACTTTCTTTGTTAGAATCAGAACCTGTCTTTACTAGAAAGCCTGAAGGTAGAAAAGAAGAAAATCTGCTGAAAGAAATTAATCAATAATTTAAATTCAACACCAGCCTTAAAAATGACATCCTTTGATGTTACTGGGGGTATTTTGAAAAAATAATTCTTCCACCTAAATCTGTCCACATGTTGAATTTAAATTTATAATTAAAACAATTCACAATATTTTTTTTTATCATGAGTTTAGTGATCATTGACCAAGAAAAAGAAAACATAATTTATTTACAAAACAAAATCAATTACTCAAACGTAGCATTAATAGCAAACAGCCGCCAGCAGAGGGCAGTGCAGATCAACAGAAAATCAACCAGTTGGAGCAAAATTGAATCCATTAAGATTCCGAATAGATGGGGCGAATGAAACGACATCTGAAAGGTCCCATATTTCACAAAGAGGACATTAGAGAATATTATTGATTCTTGCTAAAGAAAAACTGATACCTGAATGACATCAGGATCTCCCTTTAACTATATGGCAAACCCATTTTCCAGCTCATAACGTTAAAAGTGGTTCAACTGAGGAAAACAACTTTCTTATGATCAGAAGAAGCCATCTGATTTGTTCTCTGATCATTAGCATACATAGGGTTGCAGTAGAGGCTGGCATTTTAAATAGTCAAACTAAAAATGTTCCTTTTGGACTATTTTTCCCATGTTTCTTGTAATCAAATCAGTACAAAATAATTGATGTCAAAAACTAACTAACTAGTTATCAGACTAACTAACTAATATGCATAGAGAGTGAACTATTTTTTATCAAAATTGATCTGTTGCTTCCTTTGATCAGCACAACCACATGGTTACAGTTTCAGGTTTTGCAGCACTTATCTGAGCTGTTCAGACAGCAACACCTGGCAGCAGCCAATAAAAATATTAGGTGAGATAACTCAGAATGAAACATAACACTAAGATGTAGAATATTACAAAATATTTGGACATTGTTGCAATTACCCAATAAAAATGTTTAGACAAGTTGATGAAGCCACTCAAGGAAATTCATCACTGCATGAATGACAGGAGCAGCATGGTAAGAATGAATCAGTGGTTTAATTATATAATTCAGCCAAAATAGCACAGAATTAAAAACTGATGTTTGCAGGTTCACATTAGAAATATCTAGAGGAGTTACTGAAAATATTTTCTGACTCATTCACTTCCCTATCTTTATTTTCGTTGAAGTTGATGTCATTGTAGGACTTCTCTTGTCAGCTTGGTTAGCAGTGCGTCAGCTTTCCGCTTACTCCTTTGACCTCTAAACACATTGCACTTCCTAAGAACCAAAGACAACAACATTCTTTCCCTTTAAGCACTTTTAACCACAAACACCCAAAACAGATCTAGTCAACAAAAACTGAAGATGTCACAAAAAAGAAAATAACCCCCGAAAAGAACTGCTTACTGTGTTTTAAGTATTAAATTTTGGCTACCATGAAGACTTTTTATTTTTTTAACATTCTTCAGAGATTAGCTGGCTGCTTTTCATTCACTCTGCACTTCAGCTCACTTCCATAATATATGTATTATTCATCGCACTAGAGAAACACTTCTTGATCCAGAAAAGTCTCCCTAATACCTTTGGCTATTTGTATTCATATAGTTTGATTTTACTGAACCAATTATATTGTGTTTCTGCAAGATATTTAGGGAAAATAATTACATTTCAGTTTCTCTTTAACCATCCATCCACCTGCCAGCCATTTAGCATTTTAGTGAGTGGAAATTACACCAGCAAGTGAGGGGCCTCACATTTCTCATTCCACAGAAGCTGATTTATAGCAATCTATTAACTTTAAGTTGATTAAACTGTGGTGGAACTACATTTTATGATAAAATAGCTTATGTGTGTAAACCTGATTGGCATGTAAAGCTCATAAATTGACAACGCAGTGACATTTAGTTAGAACTTTAATATTTTATACTTTTTTGTATTTTAGTAGTTATTTATCAATGTACTGCTGATTTACTTGTTTTTGTCACCTTCAATCAGCTCATGGTGAAAAGTTACAACAACTTTTCAAAGTTTGATCCTCGTTTCCCAGTCACTTCAATTACCACTAGCCTGTCTCCATGGCAACTCATTGCCACCTGATACTCACCACTCACCTGTACCCACTCACTCAATTACTTCGCCTTGCATATATTTTTTCCTTGATTGTCACTCTTTATGGAGAGATCCTCCCTTCATCCATTCCCAGAAACCTTCAATCATTGAGCCTTGTGTTCATTTTAAGAACATTTTTTGATTATGTGTTTCAGAAGCAGAACTACCTGTCTTTTATGCTTTTTATCCATCTTTCTGTTTTAAAAATTGTTATCTTCAAAACAATCAAATTAAAGAACTTATTTGCACTTTAAGTGTATTTGTAGGAAAAATCTGGGGATTCATGTAAAATTCCCTGACTGCAGTGTGTAAATAAACCAGTAAACTATTGTCATTGTTTTTCTCTTAGTTTATTTAAGTGAGTGTGAAAATGTGTGATTAGAAATTTCTATAATTCCCCTCTAAATGGCTTGACTAAAGTGCTGTGACACAGTCAAGTGCCAGTTTTACTATTCATTGTTTGTACACCAAATTCTGGCCCAATTTTTGTGAGTCTGTGCAAAGTTCAGCCTCAGTTTTCTGTTTCAAACTGACAGTTTCCTGTTTCAAACTGACCTCAGCAAACTGACCCACCTATTGTGGGTTCCTGCATCTACTTTGTGGTTTGATGCATTGTGAAATTAGAGATGGCGTTGTGCACACTGCAGTTGTAACCAGTGGTTATATGAGTTACAGTTGCTTTCCTGTGCCTCAAACCAGTTTGCCCAGTTTGCTCCTCTGACATAAACAAGGCATTTGCTCTTTTTCTGGCCGTTCTCTGTAAACTTGTTAAATGGTTTGGTGTGAAAATTCAAGCATATCAGCAGTGTCTAGTATTCTAATCGGCAACGCCACGTTCAGTGTTACGTGACTTTCTTTTTCCTCTTTTCTGTTGCTCTATTTAAACTTCAGCCGGGTATCTTTACTTTTAACCTCAATCAACAAAAGCTTGTCTTTTATTGACCCAGTCAGTTGGTTTAATTGATTTTTTAAATTTTTAAGAATTAATATCAGTCAGAATTTAATACTGAATGTCACCCACGTCAGTATGAAAGCTACTAGCAGAGATCATGACCAAACAAATATGAAGAGTTCATGACTGTTAGTTCCTGTGAAGGTCAAAAAGCCACAAAACCTTCAAATGGGCTTTATTCATATTTTTCTCACAGATTCATGTATTTTTACATGATCTGTTCTGTACAAGACATAAAAAATATTGTTTAATAATTACATATTTTGTCCAAAAATAATAATTTCCAAGTCTAAATAGTTAAAAAAAAACACACATAAGCATAATAATAAGAAATGTGTCATAATGTGACCATATTTTTTCCATTTTGTGAATTTTAGTGGAAGTTGCATATTATCCAATGAGTTCTTGAAATATACAATGAATGTATTTTGGGAGGTCAGTGTGTTGCAACATTTCAGGAAATGTTTGATTCATCTTTTCCATATTAGGCAGCTGTCATGACTGTCTTCTTACCAGCAAAAGAAAACTTGCTGGATGAGAAAACATCAGTTTTGAAGAGCTCCCCTGACGTTTGACTAAAACTAATAATTATGGTGGTTCATGACGATTTCCTAAGACTTTACTCTGCAGTTTCTATTTTGCACTAATCGCTGTGCGTGTTGAAGAACATTTCTTCAAATTCCTTGCAGCACGTATTTCTCCTCTGACACAGAAGCTGAAATTCGCATCTAAAAGGTGAATCACACCACAAATATGCCCGGGAATCACACGTCAACCACAGTCTTTTTCCACTTAATTCTTCAGTAAGCTCCTAAATCAGACACCCTGGCTCCTTTAAAAGCAGACCAGTCAGGGTTTGTCATTTTCTCTCTGTCCTGAAACCTTCAGCTACTTCACTCGAAGAGAAGACATTCAAACAATCAGCATTTGTTTCAGTTGCAGATCTGTGACTAATGTGATTGTGACTTCTTGACTGACATGTCCAGACAAATCACTTGGATTATGCCAGTAATTGCACACCCTGCAGATTACATGAATTTCCTCAATTCTTCTCTTTATCTGTTAAACACGGTGTTTGAATCGGATTCTGTTGGAACACGCAAAGATTTAGGAATTCCTCAGACCCTGACTTACAGGAAACCCGATTAAAGAAAAATGAAACTGACTGTCAGAATGAGGGAGGGGTGTTGGGACACTATGTATTCCATGTTAGGCAAACAATTAAAAACCTGTCAATAACTAATAAAATACAGCAAAACTAAAAATTAAACTCAGCAATGTCCCTTTTTCCTCAATAATAATCCTTAATAACCCTGGATATGGAGTTTTTATTCTGCTTCTTGTTGTTTTGACAAACTCTGTTTATCTGCACCATAGCAACAGTGGCCTGCTGTACATCATAGAAATTGTTTTATTGGGTATTTTTGTATTTTTGTCCTGTCATGATTGGATCCATAAGTATAAACGTCTTATCATAACTGTTTAAAACAATATGCCAAGGAGTTCTGATTGAGCTAATAGAATTTCTATTGTAAAAAAGATTTTATTTTAAATTCTTAGTAATGTAGCTGATATATGAAATATATAAGCTGATTGATTTGATTAGTGAGATTTAGCAGCAATATTTCTGTCTGCTGATTGTCACAATTTTGAGGAGGACATTCTTGGGGGATAATATTTTATTCAAATTCAGGAGTTAAATGAGTTCTTTCTTCTGGCTAATTTACAAGATACGTTGAATTAAGTTAAATATATTATAATTGTAGGCATAGATGTATTTTAAGAAGACATCTTGAAGTCACTGCCTTCACGTGCGACATCACTGAAAAATGAGCAGCAAACAAACTTGACATATTGCACCAGTATCTTTCAGCAGGAGTGGGCCACCATTTCTGCAAACTATTATAAGAAGCTTGTAGAAGGAGTGACAATGTGTTTCGCTCAGGCCATTAGTGTGATTTAATGTCAAAGTGAGAGGGAAAAGGTCATGTGCTGATTACTATTTTGTATATAAATATCTAGTTTGAGCTGTAGACAGAAAGTGTTTCACTCATATGACTCTATTAGCAGGTGCTGAGTTTTTTATAGTTTTTTTTCGTTGAGGGACTTTCAGACCAAACAGTTCTTTGTGTTTCCCCCTAAAACCTTATCAAGCATATTACTTCACCTATTTGCATTTGCCCTACAGATATGAAAACAGAGGTGAAGTCCACCAGCCCATGAAGTAGAGTGAAAGAGAAAACTCTTTATGCCTAAAATGCAATAAAGTCCGGAGTTCCAGTTTGTAGCCAGTATGTTCCATAGAGCGTGACTCCTTAAAGATACTCATGTTTACATAACAGATTCTAAATTCAGTCGAAAGGGGAAATTACACACGTTTCCTGATCAAATGGTTTCATTTCTAACAAAGTTATGGCCGTCTGAAAAGGTCACAGCTTTTCCAACTCATGATGTCTCAGTGGCACTACTACTTTTAAAAGGAGAAGGATGTTACAAAAATAACCCTCTGTAAAAGTTCCTCTTTTTCTTTTAGTTCATATAATCATATCTACACACTTTGATCTGGATTTTCAAGAAGATTTCCGAGGTGACAAAGCTTTATTTACGCCCTACAAAGGTCAATATGTTTGATTTAAAGCTGAGCCCACGTGAAAGCAGGTGCACAAGTTAGACATCAACTTGACAGACTTTCCAATCTGATGAAGACAACTCCAGAATGTGTAAATATACTTCAGTTGTTTTGTAAGCTGAGCTCTGAGAAGTGAGTGTGGTGATCTGATGGAGGAGACTGCCAAGACAAAAACAAAGTGATTGAGACTGAAACAGGAAAAACAGAAGAACAGGTGAAGTAGACCAAATATGTCAGCACTTCTGAAGTGCACTCATAAAAGGAAGTATGGGACATTTCTTTGGATTTGTGCTTGATTCTTTTTGTGTGTTTGTGTTTTGTACAAATAGAAAAAAGATTGTTGACAAGGATGCCAGGGAATGAAAAATCAATCAATTCCTCAATCAAAACAACTTAAGAAGGAAGCTCGACATCTCTGTCTCTTCTTTTATTCCTGGAAGTCAGCTGGAAAAATCAATATCACTTTCATCTCTCACTCCATTAAATTTTAAGACGCAAGCATCTAAATCCTTGGTGGTGCTTAGGAGCCCCTAGTGAGAGGCCGTCTCTACTTTACAAACAAACTGATTCTGATTCCTTCATAAACAAGTTTAGATCAAAATATAAATCATTGCTCTTGGTAATGACAGTAAACTGCAAATGCAATTTTATCGTTGAGCTTTATTGGCCAATGAAGCAACTACAGCCAACCTGTCTGCGTAAAACAAGCGAGGTTCTGTCCCTTAAGTTGACTTTTCCCCAGAGCCATCATTACTCCACCCTGTAATCACACAGGTACAGTACAGCCTGCCAGCACTACCCCTCACCTCAGCATGGTGCTCTCCTTCTGCTGGGTAAATGTAGCAGACTCAGACAGATTAGTTAGTGCCATGTTCTTACATTAAGCCTAAATGCTGATGTCAGCCATCTATGCAAGATGCAATGCATCGTTTTGCTGATAGATGCTCTCTGATGCTAGATACAAAAAAAAAAAAATCAATGAGATTCCTAATGACAGTGTGAGGCTGCAGAAACAAGGTGAGCTCCACAAACTAAGAGACTAAAGAGACAGGAAACTTTTGCATAAGAAGTAAAAGAGAGGCAAAAATGTGAAATTGCAGTTCCTATCAATGACGAGTCCAGGAAAATGTGAACATGGTATATGTTAAGTGTCCTTGTGTCCTGATTTTGCTTTTTTTGTAATTGTCTGTAGGTATTATATTTACAATAAATGAGCTACTCTACAACGTCATCCCTGATATGTCTGATATGTTAAAATCTTTACAGATCAGATTACATCAGCTAATGGATATTTGAAAGCTTTTATTTCTGATAAATATGATGACTTGTCACTTACAGGCAATGGAAACATGACATTTAAAATATGAATATTACATCAGACCACTAAAACAACATATTTAATACAGAAATGTGCTCTTAATGAAAGTATGTTCAATACTAAAAGGTTGTTATTTTCAAAAGGTACTTTTGATCTAACGGGTCTTATCGAAACCTCTGATGTAATTCATTGAATTTGATTGCATATTTGAGTACACATGCTCTATCCCAAAGAATCTATATTAATATATTGAAATTTCTGGTCATTGTGACAAAATCTGATGACCTTCATCTGATTCTTTTTGCAAGCCACTGTATGTAGTAACCATCACACCTGTCCTTGTCTGTGTCGACTTCTGTAGCCTCTTTCTTTTGCCCAGTTTCAAACCCGTCCTGTTACTCGTCTGTGTTTTTATCAGTTTGACAATGATTAGGTTTAGGTCTTTCATTCACAGAAAAACAAATTATTACATTTAGTTCATCAAAGCAGTTTGTCATAGTACAGTGTTTCCCAATTCCAGTCCTCGGGGCCCCCTGCTCTGCATGTTTTAGATGTGCCTCTATACCAGAACAGCTGATTCAAATGATTGCATGACATCTTCTGCAGCCGTCAAGTACTGCAGGAACCAGTTAATCACCCAAAGATTCAATCCAGGTGTGTGGCAGAAGGGAAACACCTAAAACATGCAGGCAGGGGGCCTGAGGACTGGAATTGGGAAACACTGTCATAGTATAAATGATCAATAGTTGATCCAGAATGATTACTTGTGACATTGTGCTTGAAATTTCAGGTTGATCAAACACTCCAGGAAAAAAAGAAATCACACACAAGATAATTTTATACAAGCCCTTCAGGGCTTTCCCACATTTTAAATGTACTGTTTCAGGATTGTAGCTCTTGTACAGACATTGCATCCTTCTATTTATGCATATAAGACAGGTTTTTGTGCTCCTATGATCTTGAAATGTTATTTCCATAAATCTTGTGTGACTAAATATGTAGTTATAATCAGGTATTCTAGTCACTAGAATCTCAAAGTGTAGAGGAGGAGGAGTTAATGAGGCAATGTTTTTTATATTGTTGCCACTCAACAGTCTTTGCCTCCTTTCCTGCAGTGATCAATGTACCACACATTCCTGAGTAAAGTCTGCCAGGCATGTCCAATCTTGTCAGTCATACTGGCTTTACTGCACCAAGAGAAAAACATGAACTGACTGTATTATATGTTAGGTGGGAAAACATAACCAGGAAACACTCCCTTTCCAGCCACTTTCTTTCTTCTGAGGGTTTACTAAAAAGACTCAGCTACTTAATATGTTGAGAGTTAGTTTGGAAGTTTGCGGTTCCTGCTACAATTACATTTCCTGTAGAACAAATAGCTGGAAAGTCAGAAGGGAGTCGCTCTGCACCATTTGACCAGTATGCTGAGTAGGTGGAGTCAGTGCAGAATTTTAAAAGCAAAACAGCCCCCCCCCCACACACACACACACACACGCACACACACGCGCACACCCCGACACGCACACACGCATACCCCGACATGCACACACGCACACCCCGACACACACGTAGACACGCACACACGCACATCCACTAAATGCCTCTTCTGTGATCTAGAGAAGGAAGTCCACTACTGACTACACCAAGAGATTATATTTGGTTTTATCTCTGTTGCAGTACTAGTTGAACTAGTTTAACTAACCAAAATAAGGAAATTGATTTGGTTATTGGAAGAAAACGTCAGAGTAACCTTTGCATCATCTGATGCAGCTGGTCCACTGTCCTGCAGCTGATTCAAATGATTGCATTACCTTCTATGCATGTGTCCAATTGCTGCAGAAGCTTGTTAATCACCCATTAATTTAAGCCAACACTGAGCAAAGCAGCTCCTTAGGAGGCAAACAGTACAGTGGACCCTGACGACCAGGATTGGGAGTCTCTGATCTGATGAAGTGATTCTAAAATACTTTCTGAAATTGCTACACCATCTCCGCAAACAGAAATAAGGATGCTAACACACAATTTTTTTTTGTCGTCCCGGTTAATCTTAGTTAGTTCTGGTTTATGGATCTAATTCCCTCAGAGGAGTCAGCCCACATGAGTGGACAGATGGCAGTTTGCCTCCTGTCCACTCAGGAGGCAAACTGCTCAAGGTGCCACAGCCCAAATTGATGACGGACCTTTCTTACTTCTGTAATTAGTATAAATCCGGATGATAGCATAGTCATCAATACGGTTTTCTCTACCAGGCAGTTGATGTTATTCTGAACATCAGATCATTAATATCTAAATTGTTTGAATTAGGCTGAGGAGTTCTTCTCATCAGCTGCATCATCAGCTGCATAACCCAGTTAATTCCATGTATCGCCCCCTTTAACATCCACGACAGCTTGGAGTCTTTTGTAGCTGTGAATGAGGCTTTTTATTTTCTCTGAGCGGCACAATCTTGGCAAAAAACTCTCAGTTCTTGTAAAATCCTGGGCGGTCTCGCATGAGGTCAGAAAATTAAGATGGCCACTCCAGAACCTTGATTTGCTGCAGGTCTGACAGGTCGACTTGGCCTTGTGTTTTGGGTTGGAACATCCAGGTACGTACCAGGCACAGCGTACAAGCAGTAGTTTCTGAAAACATGCTGCCTTCATCCTGCCATTACTTTTGAACAAGTTTCTGGTGCCTTGTATCTCAGACTTTGCTGATCCATGGTTATGGATCGCTGATCCATCGTAACGTTTCATAGTATGAATGGTGCACTTTTCATCAAAAGCCTTGTTAACTTCTCTCCAAATGTAACATTTGTTGTTATGGCCAAAAACGTCCTGTTATTTGTAGTTTTTTTGTTTGTTTGGTTACATCCAAATAATTTTACTGGCATTGATTGGTAATATTTTTCTTGTTCTACCTGGTTATTGTTTGATTTTTAATTAGTGTTTGGGCAATGCTGACCATTGTCAGTTCCTTGGGTAACATTTTTTATGTCCCTTACCTGTTTTAGATAGTTCAGTTACCTGTTCTTGCAGATCAATTCCTTTGCTTTCCCCATGACTTAAAAACAAGACATCAGTGAGCAATGGATGAATAACACCAGGGTGTGTCAGGAGTCCAGAAACTCACTGACCGTTTATTTATACGCACTGATTCCAAGCAGACAGATCACAGGTGAGGATGGTTACCTTTTGTAGCCTTTTGTGTCAGCTTGTGCACGTATGAGACCAAAAAATGTATACGTATGTAAATTATGAGCACAACTGCAGGTGTTGCTGAACTGGAGAGCTCTGTTAGTCTTCGCTGACAGTAATTGTTGCTGACAGTAATCATCCTTTAATGATCACAGTGTACCCATATTCCAATCACTGCTTCCATGCAGAATGACGTCTCCTAGCTAAAATCTTCTTAAAAATTGGTTTCTTGCACAGGGGAAATTATTCACTGTACTGTAATGCCCTTCACAGTTATTAGATCTAAATCTAATAAAGCAGCTTTGGGGTGTGGTGAAACCTGAGCTTCACATCATGGATGTGCAAAAGATAATGTGCAACAACTGGAAGATAACAGCTTCATGTTGATATGCAAATCTGCTACTGTCTGGTAAAGAGGACAGTGAGAGTTTTTACTAACATTTCTTCAAAACTACTTTGAAATGGTTTCTTTCACTTTTAAACTCTTCTGGAGATTTTGCTGCATTAAGAGTAGTAACCACACACAGGAGCTTTTCTGTCTAGTTTGCACAATTTTTGATCCTACCTGTTAAATTAAGGTAGGTGTAACACAGATGAGAAGTGCATTATGGTAACAATTTTAGCAGACAAAAATAGGTTTAGTTTATTGCAGCAGTTTAGCAAAGCAAAACACTGTTTGGTTCAACTGCTTCAAATTTCACAGCATTGAAATCCCTCGAATTCCACTTTTTAATTAGAGTTTGGGCACTGCTCTAATTAAAGCAGAGCACAAAAACAAACTAACAAAACTACTTGATGCTTTGTTTTTCTATTTTTTATTTTTTTGTGAAAACATTGTGTCTACTGCTATCATTTAGTGACCCCCACAGTTGCACTCAAATACGGGCAACATTTTTGAGAAATTATTGAATTTTAGTTAACATATCTAAAGGTGACATTGAGATGCTATGTAGATTCAATACACACATAAGGACATATTTAAACATTATTTTTTGTCATTTTTATAATATTTTATAGACATTCAAAATTCTGTTTTGCAGAAGATTTGAATTTCTCTGAGCACTGAAAAGCCGAAAGAAACAAAACACCTGAACAAATGTGCACTCTTAGTTCAACATAGCCATTTTTATTAACTTTCATTTGTCAGTTTAGGTCAAAAAAACAAAAGATTGCTTTTTTTTCTATTAGCAGAGTGGAACGTCTCTTTGCAAATAACTTGTTGAGACAAATTCTTGTCAGTGTTTCCATTGGTGAGCGAGTGTGTCAAAATATGTTTCAGGCATGACAGATGAGATCCGGCCACTCCTTCGACTGTAGATCACTGCCACACTCAAGCAGGCGAACGCTGTGATTGGATGGTTTGAAGACACACATCTACTCTGATTGGTTATGTCCCTTTTTTTGCACCATTTAAAATAGAAGAATAATTTTCACTAGCAAAAAAAAAAACCAAACAAAAAAGGTGAAACAAATCATAGTTAGGAAAATATTTTCAAGAGCTTTATGGCTTTTTTATGTTTGTACATAAACCTAAAAGATAACAAAACATCTGTGAAAAATACAGTAACAAGAAATTAAAACTCTTTCCCCCATATGTATAATCCAAAAAAAAAAAAAAAAGTCAAAATATGTGTACAGTGAATACAACATCTCCTATATACAACATGGGCAGTTTCATGCAGTTTAAAACATATGAACAGGTCTCGTTTAGGGCAACAAATGTCATATTTACATGTTGTTATTAATACATTCTCTGCATTACAGTCTACTGTAAACTTAACACATTTGTTTCAAACTTGTCAATACTCGGTTTGAGTGGTTGCTGGTACCTTGTGCAGGAACCTCGTGCCACAGGATGCTTTGTACCAACCATACATCAATTCGTACCTGGATTTTGACGGATTTATGCCTCTTCTGAGAACTTGGGCAAGAAAACAGTTTAGTTTTTGTTTTCTTTTTAACCTACAGGCATAGTTACGTCCTTTTGTATGGAAGAAGATATTTCTAGAAATGTTGCAAGAAATATCTAAGAATTACATACACACAGGCTTTTAAAAAATATATATATATAAAACGCAAAGATCTAAAAACATTGAAGGCAATTTGTATTTAACTATTTATCTGACGAGGGACCCACATCCTCCTAATTATAGTCCTGGTATTAGATTTCCAAGATTTGAAGTTTTCCATGACTAATTTATTGCCTAAATTAAATATTTATGGACAAATTTAAATAAATTACAGAAATATGAACAAAATGACAAAGCATGAAGCCAAAACAGGGGTACGAATTGATGAAGGGGCAAACTGACCTGAAGTCATTTATGTTCTTCACCTACAACTCAAACAGATAAAGAGTTTCTGCGTGTGTGATCTGCTTACAGACTGTGATCTTCAGCTCCAATGATTCTAAAGGTTGTTTTTTCTTCTAAAACTCAGCAAAATAAATACTTGTTTTACTGGAGATCAGTGCAGGTTGAAGTCTGAGGTCACACATAACCATGAACCACACAAAGATTTGTCTATTTTTAAAAAAAGGATGCGGACAAAATACTCAGGAAGAAACAGCTAAAGGCTGAACTTCAAAATACCACACACATGTTTTTCAGATGCCTTTTCAAATTAAAACTAGTTCCATAAAGTCTTTAAAAGCCATAATTTAGTTTAAAGCAACTTCTTTATAGTTGTGGTTAGGAAAAAAGAGCAGCACAGTGACATCTCATCAAACTTTCCCTCCAGTCCTTGAAGAATTTGAGGGCTAAGACATTTTCCCACTTGCTTTTTCTTCCTGCCTTCCTCCTAACCTGACTGAAGTGGCTCTGCATGCTGAGTCCTGTCTCTGCCATCTTTAACCCTTCCCTCCTCCTCTGTCTGTTCTTCCTAAGATGACAGGATGAGTCAAACTGGGAGGGCGGATCCTGAGCTTCAGAGAACAACATGTAAAGGTACAGGACGGAGAGCTGAGAGGAATCGAGGGAGCCGGCTAAGATTACAGAGCAACACTTGTAGGAAGAAACTCAAGTTTGCAGAGTCAGATTAAAAAAGGTAAAAGCGGTGGCAAAAAAACCTAAGATGGTTGAACTGTTTAACCACCAAAAGCTGCATAAATGCTCGTCTTCATCAGATCAAACAAAAATACACATTGGTTCTGATACATTAGATATAACATGTGGCATGACGTGTATTCAGATATCTTCCTTTTGAGGCTTTTTTTAAACATCATAGAATAAAGACTTAGCAACTTTGAAAAGATTTAGACAGAAAGCAGCTCCATGTGTTGCTTCTGTTAGACTGGCTTAGTTTTATCAGCTGAGCATATTTATGTAAAATATGACCCTTTTCCGATTGTTTTTTTAATTTTACATAATTTTAAGGATTTCAATCTACTATTTTAAGAGATCATGGTGGTCTGCTAGTATAAAAGAGACAGGATAAATTCAATAAATGTTACAGCTTTGCTCATTTTTACAGAAAAGTGATGTTGAGTGAAGCTGTCCGGTTGAGGAAGAGATGCTGACAGGTTTGACCTCAGTTTAGGATAAATAAAAAAAGCTGACTCAGTAGTGGAGGCAGAAAACTTCTTATGGTTTGGTGAGCACCAAATAAACTGAGGCATTACAGATGAAAGCTCTGAGAAAGATGTTTATCCTGAAAACCCTCCGCTGTGCTCGGCTCTTATCTGCGTAACTCCACATACATGGAACCGACAGTGACATAAATTAAACTACAATATCTTTCTGCTACTTTTTTTAACAAGACCACCCCAGATTCTGCCCCTGTGGCCTCCATGGTTTTGATCACCCATGCATGTCTGCATCACATTTCTTTAGGTATTATCTCTGTGTATGTGTGTGTTCTACTCAGATTTCCAGCAGGATAAAAACAGTCACTCATCGCAGTCATCAGTTCTTGAGCTTTAGTCAAAGAAGCGTCTCCACGGCAGAAATTTCTGTTTCCTCCCCAGGAAAAAACAAAACAAAAAACAAAGCAGGAAGGAAGAGCTAAGCGACGAGGTTTGGTAACATGTTGTAGTAAAGGGAGTCAAAAAAGCAACTGATCCAGAGAAGTGGAGCAGCTTATAAACGAAAAATAAAAATGAAATTGAAGATAGTTGCAGTAAAACTAGAAGGCTTGCAATCCAAAACTTAACATGATCTAGTATTCCAGTAAAACTAGACTTCCATAATCCTTGTCTGCCAGAGAGAGAGGGAAAGAGAGAGGCATAAAGAAGAAGCTGGTTGGATGAGTTGCACAAAGGAAACCAACTGGATCAACCCAACCAATCCTCCCTGATGCATAGAGGATCATGGGAAACCAAACGGTAGACATTTCAAGCCTAAACAAAAGCAGAGGAGAGGAGTCAGTGTTACAAAAGTAGAGCAGATCAGTTCTTTAGCTTTAGTCATCTTTAAAAGCTGAGCAAACTATAACAGACATTTAATCACAGCATGAATTTCTTCAGGATGATGTCAGAGTAACTATTCATAGGAGTAGAACTGCAGGTTGGTCCTGAAAATATTCTGCAGGTGTACTTTGCAAATGAAACAGAAATACAAACTAGGGACAAATGCTACTTCCTCATCAGCATGTTCACAGCAGGACAGCAAACAAAAACATTTGTTTAAAAATGTCTTGAAGCATGAAGTGGGTAATAGTATGACAAAACTGGTATTTGTTTAGTATTACCGTTTAGTAAAGCTTAAGCTTAAGGTTTAGAATTAGTTGAAGAAACTTGTAAAGAACAGTCTGTAGTTAATGTCTGCATTGTTCCAATAAAGACAATCCATTAGTGTTACATGCTGTGGAGGCTGCATGTGGGAGTTCCCCCCCAATTAGGTTGCTGCTGAGCTCCGGCGGGTTAAGCAGGCCCAGCTGGTTTCACTCTGCCTCCTGATCAGCAGAGTATAAGGCTAGCTGGGAAACTGAGGTTCAGGGCCTCAGCATGTGTGCTGCAGCTTTGTAATGCCTGTGTTGGAGGGTTTTTCTGCTGGAAACCCTGGTTTGGTTGTCATTCTCCCTATTTTTTCCTTCTAGGGTCTCTTTCTTTCACCTTTGAGATGTCTTCCCATCCCCCTTAAACAATAAACTTTTAACCTTACCCTCCTGGTTTTGTCTCCTCATTTTTTCCTGGGTTTATCTATTGTTACAGCTCCCCTAGACTGCCCTGGGGATGTAACAATTTGGGGGCACGTCCAGGATCATTTTTTTTTTTAGCTGAACTTGTGAGGGGTTTTTGGGTTTTTTTGGTTGTTGTTTTGTGGTGGGTTCAGTTGTCCCATTTTCCGCGGCTTTGTTTCTTTTATTTTGTTAGGTAAGCTGGTTATTGGTGTGGCAGGGTAGAGAGAGAGTTGCCAGATCCGACGGTCCTATGAGCGGATTGGTCTATGTGATCTCTCTTCTTTTGTTCATTTTTGGCTGTCCCATCACACTTTATAACTTTTGTTTTTTTTTTGGAGAGGTTTCTAAGTAGTGTGTTTTGAAAAATGGCATCTTTTGACTTGGCTAGTTTTGTAGATGACCCTTCCATTAATCAATTAGATCGTTGTAGAAAACAAGATCTTTTTGAGCTAGCTCGGCATTATAGCATTCCATTTTCTAGTGCAATGGTGAAGAAAGAACTTTATGCCACCATACTTAAGAGTTTAACAGGTAGTGGCATTTTAACTGGTCTAGAAAATTATGAAATTCACTCTTGGTTCATGATACAATTAATAGAAGCTGTGATACGACATCGACATAATTGAAGGTACAAATGGTGTAAGTCATTAAATTGTTTAATGTATGTGTGAATTATGTCGGTGTGCCCGACTCCATTCATCAACAAGCCTGCGAGTTTTAGATTCATTCCTGTTCTAAAACAATTCAGCATTCAGTTGTTCGGCTCTACGGAGGCCTGGTGACAAGCCATTCATTTGATTCAGGTGTTTTGGAGAAGAGATGCAGAAAGCTGCAGGATATCAGCTCTCAGACTGAACCTATGCACCCATCAATTAGGCTGTCTGATAATGATTAAGTTTAATTTATTTGAGAAGAATTTGAGTTTGTGAGGTTCTGAATGTATCCAATGACAAAACTCTAATATAAAGCCAAAAATGCGCTTGTTATTTTTATTGTTACTGCAATAAAGATCACAAAAATGTTGTGATAAATTGCAAAGTTCAGGATTCCCTAATTACAAGTGTGTGTGTGTTTTTATTTTTAATAGGATTTCCAGACAAAATTTAACTATGACTAAGGATTATTGGTCTACTCTCAAGATCTGAGACGGCAAATGGAGGAGCTACGTTTTAAAACTCAGCCGGTTTTTATCTTCACCGTTTGCAAAACTATACTTTAGACCATGGAAATATCTAACCAAATTGACTTTTAAAGAACAACAACTATGACATCACACTGTGACAGAGAGACTATAATTGCTGTTGTAGCTCCTTTGTGTTGCGTTACCTGAGCTGCATGCTTCACTACCCAAACATTAAATGAAACAGAGGACCACAGCTGAAAAACTACTCTTCAGAAATTGCCACACGTTGTTGCTAGGTGAAAATAATTTTTCCTGTTTTTTACAATTAACTGGAGCTTCACTGAAATATGTTTTGAGCCAAATTGTCAGTGAATTTGTATCAAAACATGTTAGCATTAGCAGAGCACTTTAGCAAAAGCTGCTGGATGAAAACACCAGAAGCATGAGGAGAGTTTATGAAAAACTGGCTGTGTGTGTTCAGTCAAAAATATGTTTAGTAAAATATTTATGTCTACTATCAGACTAATTCTTGTGTGTAGTATGTTAGAAATCAAAAAAGTGAGGCACCATCGCAAATGTTTGCTTATTGTGAAAAGTCTTTAAAATATTTCTAATTTATTTGATGAGAAAGCTGATAGACTACAAAATATAAATAATACAAACACATTGGATATAATACAATTATGAATTCTGTTTTTTTAAGCCGTCTTGCACCACAGATGTTTGTTTCAGAAGACTTCTTCTTAAGAGAATTTGGCAGCTGCTGGTTGGCTTGGCTTTATTCTTATCTGTGGTCTTGTGTTGGCAGATCAAACAGTTTTCAGTAAACAGCACAGATGCTGCAGACAGAAGCTTTAAAAGGAAAGCTGCAAGGCTCAGACATGGTCTTGTTTCAAAGCCTCAAGCACAGTGACAACCTTCCTACTGCAACCAGAGACACCCAAGGCTGCATAAGAAAAAGTGGAGACAGCCTTGGTAGCAACTGAACTGGTTTCATACTGACATCACCAAACCCAGATAACAAACAGAAAAAGACAGGCGACATTTGTCCAAAGATGAGCATGAGGGAGGCTCGTGATTATTTATCAATATTGGCGTTTAATCATGAGGCCAACTGTAAAGTCAGATTGTTACATTACCCCTATCAAATTTGCACATTAGATTGAATTTTGGGAATGTGTAATTGTTGAACATGAGTTCAAAATGGGTGTTGCTCAACCTCAAACTAAGAATGTCTTTAAGTGCATGGCTTCATGACAAATACAGTTATCAGTGACTTACCAGCAGACGGACGTCTTTAGTATGGTGACGACACTCTGAAAAACACAACGGAAACAATGTTTAGCTCTGACAGAAACTGTTTGCAAAACTGCAAGACATTCTTTCTTTTACAATCTTAATTTCAGCTGAAAAGATATAAATATTTTCAGGTGGACCAAACATAATGTCTACAGAATTCACTTGCTTCAAAATCCACGATCCAACAACAACTAAAGAAAAAAACATCATTATTTCTACGACATACTTTTGGGATGATTCTTATTTCATTGAGACATTGTGAAAATAGTATCTTCTTGGATCAAATACAAATTCTTAAAAAAAAAGAAAAAGATTAGCATTCAAAACTATAAAATAAATTTAGTTTGAAGGTCATTTGAAAAAATTCATTCATTTGCATTAAAAAATAAATCACGTCTGTGAAGTTTTAAAAAGTTTGTACATAAATTAATTCTGGGTTAAACAAACTTAAATAAGGGTATTCTCGTTACTAAAACAGCTCACGTCGTATTTAGCATAAAAGTACTCTCAGAGGAATAATTCTGATTTATTGTGACTTTCAGCCATATCACATTTCTGTGAGATTATAGAAAATGTTAAAAGTAACCAGCATGGTTTATTGCTAACAGCCAGTTAAACATTTTAGCAATAAAAGAAAAACAAATCCATGGCTCTTTTTCTAAGCTGAGCAACACATACAGTATGTACACATATGTAAAGCTGCATCAGACCACCGGATGAGCTACGACTCTAACTTTTAGATATTGAGACAGGCTGCCTCTTGTTTAACTGTATCAATGGTTCTCATCCAGGCAAATATAGAAAAGGCCGGGGACTGTTGAGATTTCCCAGGGAAATTTATCCAGTGAACTGATGAATGACTGATCAGACAGACTGGTACATCCAGTAGTTTTGATTAACATAACTTTAGTGACGGAGACACTGTTTGGCTGCATAAATAGTCTCCTGCAAAAGTTTATTTTTCTGCTATTTTGAGTCTTATCTCACAGGTATAAATATTTTGTATTTTCCATCCATCCATAACTTGTCCCTAGGGGCGTTGGGAGGGCTGCTGGTGCCTATCTCCAGTGAACGTTTCAGGCGAGAGGAGGATTACACCCTGGACAGGTCACCAGTCCATCCCAGGTATTTTGTATTTTCATTTGTTTTCAATATCTCAAACACCCATCCTTTAAGTCTCGTCCTGCACTGAGGATTTTGTTCACTATGACGGCAAAAAGGAACATCTCTGATAATGACTTCAAACTATCCCTTTAAGAAAGTTAAAAAAAAATGCCTTTGCATCTAAATATACTTACTATGCTGCAAATGTAAAAAACAAAAACAAAACAAAACAAATCTGTCTACCTGGTTGTGACAAAAAATAGTTGCTGAACTCGTTCTGCACATTTCTTTAGAAGGGACATTTTCTCTGATTAAAGCTCAATTAACAACAAATAAAAAAATTGCAGCTGTCCCAGTGTTCACACTGCCTGATAACCATTGCAACTAGTTACATTTATTTGTTGCAGTTTTATCTGCTGTGTTGCTACAGAAGTAACAGTTTCCGACAAAAAGAATGACATCATATGAATTTCAGAGATGTCTGGGGCATAGGGCCAATCACTCCAAAACACTTTTCTCCAAATTTTTAACTGTGTTGCATGCTGAATGTTCGTTAGTGGTTTCAACATTTCTGCAGGGTACTTCAGTGTTATCACTGACAGCTGCTAAAACACTGGTGATAGCGTCAGATCTACAATCTGATTGAATAAAAGAAAAGCAGAAACTGTCAAGTAAGTTTACCAATGCAATCTGCACTTCATTCTAATCTCTACCTGTTTAACTCCCACCCATCATTTATTAATTTACCCTTTATTAAAGTAACTAAGTGACCATAAAGGTGCAAAACGCCAGGTGAGCCATTGTGAAAGTAAATAACTGCCCCTACAAATACCTTGCAGGTGAGTCACTGTACCTTATCACTGAAACTGTGTTACACTATCCCTGTGGACAGGAGCAGAATCAGACAAAACAACAGGGTTCAAACGAAGCAGACAAGTCACTGGAAAAACATGCAGTAACTGTGTCATAGAGTCTCTGAAACCTTCGGCAATAAAACCAAACAAGAACGTTTAAGAAAGTTGAATTAAAGAATTTCCTCACTGAGGGATAATAGAGCATATTTCCATTCTAGTTTAAGGTGGATTAAACCTTAAACTCATAATTTGTCCTGAACTGCAACTTAAATGAAAACATTCTGAACAGCTGGAATGAAAAGTTCCTTACAGACTTTACTAGGATGATTGTAAGGATTGAGCCTATACTATATTTCTGAATATGCTAAGTATTTATACTTATTCCATCACTTAATAAATCATAGACTTGATAAATATAGAAAAAAGGAGGAAATAACAGATATTATGCAAGTATTTCATTCAAGTGTTATGCATACTTTACTGATAAATCATCAGTTCCCTAAAGAGTCAACCTAATCTCACTATAGCATTTATTTTTCTTTCTTATTTGAGGTTTTGGGCCTGTTAATTGTTTTAAATGTTAAATCATTGCTACATGACTCCAGAAAACAGCTCAAAGCCACTCACAGAAAGCAGCACAACTAAACATCATGGCAGCACATTCAATTCTTTTAAAAAGCGGAAGTAACAAAAATAGCCAAAGGGAATTTTGTAGTAATGAGGAAAATGATGTGGCCACTATGACTTGGTCAAGAGATGAAAGAAGATCAAAACGACACTAGAAGATGCATGAAAGAGCAGCGACAGGTGAGCTTTGGAGAACGAGTTCAGACATGACAACAACATTCCTGCAATAGTTTCAAAATGTAAGCCCGGCTCTACTAAGAGCAAAAAACAACACCAATGACTCTTTGATACACTAGTAATGCCAAGAAGATGTTTTAAAAGATACCCTATCAAGAATGTGACTCATAAAACTAAAAGCAGGTAAAGTAAGCTGGCAGAAACAGACTTGAGAATGAAACTGAGGTCAAAGGTTTCCATAATATATTACTTGTAGACATAAAGTCAAACTATAATCAAATCACACTGCAGCTTTGTCAGTTAAAACAGATGTTAGCAAGTAAATCATTCAGTGATAGCAAAATTAGAGCAGATCCAATGACACAGTAATGTTACAACTTGCTTCTTGCAAATATGCCCAGCAAAAAATGTTCTCCCTAAAATTGTTATTGTAATACCAACAACAGCACCGACATGCTTTGCATGTTAAAAATTTTATGTTTTTGTTCTTAACTCTATTAAAACAAACAAAATCAGATGCTTGTCACTATTTCTCAGAACAAAAAGACAAACTCACTGTAGGTACAAGTTTTAGGTGGGAAACATGGAGCTCTACATCCAACTTGTAATTATGACAGATGGATGATGGGTATGTGGGATTTCCCACCTGGCAGCTTTTATATCTGAATGCAGCACATTAAGCTGCGTGGAAAAAAAAGCATTTAGTGAATGATTGCACACAAGACAGGTTAAGCTAGTTGAACACAGAACCCTTTTCTTCCTGCTAAAGAAAGGAGAACCTCAGAAAAGAAAAGGAGGCCACCGTGTTGCTGAAAAGGTTGAGTTTGTCAAACTGGTTTATGAGAACCTGAGAAGTTTAGTCATTGTAACCAATACTTGCACCCTAAAGCAGTTTATAATAATAGAAACAAAAATAATCAACAACTGCACAAAATTTTGATATACATTTTTAGCAATTGTGTCTGTAAGTTTGAAAATGAAATTCAAAGCTTGTGTGTGCATCAAAACAAGAGCACATTGTGATGTGAGCCACTCAATAGATAAGAATCCGACAACAATGTCTGAGCTGGCTGCTGAAGGATATGCCTCCAGCGACAGGCAAACAAATACTTTCAACAGTCAAACTCAAGAAGTCTTTAGGGTCATAGTCACTGGTTTAACCACTCTCGAGGTCTTTTATGGCATAAATTCAAAGGATAGGATTTATTTTTCTTATATTTACTCAACTATACAACTATATCAGAGGCAGCAGAAAGACACCATAAAAATACAATTACTGAGATTTTACCAACTACTTGGTAAATATAGAACTATAAATATTATTCCAAAATTATATTACGTAGAAATCAAACATTTTCTTTAAATATGTAAGCTGCTGGAAAATCAACTATTTCTGTCACATGTTGATATTTGATTATTCACTTTGTAATTCAAATTTGAATTTGCGTGTCACAGTTGCCAGGCGGTTAAATGCATTTCCTCTAAAATCTCCATGGCTCGACAAGCTGTTTCTCCATACGGCTCTCCATTACTGGGCTGAATGCTGAATGTGAGTGACACTTGAGGAAAAGCGGGAATGCACTCAGATTGTGTTTGCACAACACCAGACGGAGCTAATCCTTAAAGAAAAGGCCGGTTACAAGAGGAAGCATGTGGGGATAGTGGGCACTTTAGCTTGGAGCAAAACTGACATCACATTTGCTTGTGACTTTCCTGTGAGTTTTGTTTCTCACTTCTTCTATGCCTGTAAAAACCGGCTGAGGTTAAATGAATATGATGTGAAAAGCTACTCTGTTTGTTAACTTTTTACAGTGGATCCATGTTGGTAAACTAATGTCCTATATTCTCATATGAAGTCAGTTCTTTAGATGTGAGTCTTTGCCAGTTCTCCTTATTCATGCAGCATTTTATTTGAATATTGGGGTTAGGTTATCAACTGTTTCCTATGTGCTTTAATACCCTCTCTAACTCCTGCTGAAAAGTGAACCTTCAGCCGGGAATAAAGTCTTTTGACATCTCCAAGGATTATTCTGTATTTAGCTCCATCAATCCTCACATTAACTCAGACATCTCCATGCTGTAGAAAAGCATCCCCACAACATGATGCTGCCACCACCATGTTTTACAGCAGGGGTGGTTTGTTCAAGGTGATCTTCTGCATAAGTTTTCCATCATACCTAGTGTTTGTTATGGAAGACAAAGCATCCAATCCAGGTCTCTGGCCAGAGAATCTTCTTCAACATGTTTGCTGTTTCCTCCAAATGTTTTGCTACCAACTTCAAACAGGACTTTTTAACTTTCAACTCCGGTTTTCTTCTTGCCACTACTCGATATGGGCCAGATTTGTGGAGTACACAATTAATAGTTGTCCTGACAACAGATTTTCCACGTGGTGGTAAAGAACTGGCAAAAAATGTCAACTTTCAAGGACCACAAACACTTCTACTAGTAATTGTAGATATGAAACTCTGCCACTGGCTTGTCTGTTTCTGCATTTCTTTGGGATTTCAGTTTCTGTTGTTCCTCTGGTGCTGTGACATATGACAGGATGTGTCTCCAGACCCCTGCCATTGACTAAAGTTGCATTATCACATTGTAATCTAATATTATCAAGATCTGTGTTGTTGTACCTTGGTTCCTAAGTAAACTAAACATTTGGTCTCTGTTTCTCTTGACTGAACTGCACTGATATACACTAATGTGCCTTGCAAGTTTTTACAAAGAAGTAGCTTTACAGAAACCATGACATTAAGGTCTATCTAAGAAAAAAAATATTCTCCATGGAAATTGTGCATGTTTGTATTACATACAACTTAGCATCGACAAATGCACTTCTTATAGTCATTGTTGCAGGAATAGCTGTTTTTATAGTAGTTATGGGTAGTAGTGAGTGACTATTTTTTACCATCACTGTTTGGTCAGTAGGTTGTTTGCTTAACTGTAAACAATATAAGGTAGCTACTAATCTAACGCTTTCTAAAATATAACTAAATATCTGAAAAATATGGGCGTACCTCGACACACAAAACAGATTGCACCATGTTTCATATGGGTGGTTTTATTGCGTTGCACAAGTTGAGGCAGTGTCTGTATGTTATCAGTGTGCACCTGCAGTTTAATCTACGTGCTTTCTTTTGTCATTCAGAATCCTGTTAAGACCCATTGATAATCAGGGATTTTTATCTATATTTTGACTTTTGAAGACATTTATATAGGGCCTTCTAGGCTTTAGTCTATTGTTCATCCTTTTTGTTTGCTTTCCCCTCAAGCACAAAATACAAACCCAGCACAAAACATTCAAGTACCAGAAAAATTGACCTCAGACTTTCGGTCTGAGGTCAACCGACTCCTTAAGCCTAGGGATCCACTTTATCAAATACATCCTGCTAGTGACAGTTTGGATCCCCTTTTAGCTTGAGATCTGCCTTAGCTCATTGTGGCATACATTTAACAAGGTTTTGGAAGCATTCCTTAGAAATTTTGAGTTCATACTGACATGAGAACACTGTGCAAATCGGTAGTTTCTATCTATTTTTAGGCTGCACATTCATGATGCAAATCTCCTGTTCCATTAAATCCCAAAACTATTTCTTTTGATTGAGGCACCGTAACTATGCGGGGTATTAGACAGTACTACTATCTTTTCATCATCACTGTTTTGTCAGTAACTTGTTTGCTTAACTGTAAACAATATAAGAGCCTAGACTGTGCAAGTGTATTAAGAAATGAACACTGCAGTTGATAGGCAGTGTCATCCAAGAAATGTGGAGATAAGCCTAAGGAGACAGCTTTTAACTTTTTATCCCTAAAATAATTTACATTTCGAGACTTTAGTAAGAAATAAAGGCATTCTTCTTTGCGGCAACATGTTTATTGCTGAGCTGGCATATTTGTGCTGAACTGCCAGTACAGGTTATGGCACAGTCTATCATCTTCTGTCTGCACTTAGGTTGCTGCCACTTTTGCCAAACGCTGTCTGCTAAATGCCAGACAGCGTTTGGCATGTCTGAGAAGGTCGAATGCAACAATTAACTTAGTTTCTTTCTCACTTCTCCTCTTTGACAACACTCTTGAGCTGCACTACCTTCCACCCACACAAAAAATTTGCAAATGTCATATTTGACCAAAGCATCTGCAGTATGAACTTAATTAAAGTCTGAATTTTAAGATGAAAGGGCCGCCCAGCAGTGTTTGAGTTTCACTCCTGTATCACACGGTTTGTTACCAAGTTCCAAGGTAGATCTGCCCCAGTGCAGAGGAGCTTTTCAAGATTAGATTGAAAACACTCTACCAGCGACCAAATCAAATCCCTCAAAGCAAACCTATGTACAAGAATCCTGAGAGGAACAGTGGGAAACTCAGACAGCCACCAAACTCATCGTCTCATTAGAATAAAAATATAAGTATTTAATCTTAGAGAGTGTGGAGTGATTTCATACACAATGTATCCAGAACCTTTAAGGAGAAGGCTGAAGACAAATGTATGACTTGGATTCTTCCTACTAGACACAACTCCATTGAGCAGTTTATCTTTCTCCATGCAAATCAATTGCCTCTTAACATAAACGGCATTGACATTTGATTAAGACAACCCAATGACAAGATTGACAAGTGAATACCTTCAAGGCCTCCTGGTCTTTGGGAGTTCCTCTAAATAAGAACGCCTCCCTCTATCTCTGAACCTGAGACCCAATGACCCTCGTAGCATCAGATAATCCTGACAGGAGATTTGTTAAAGGCCAAGCAAGGAGGGAAAGGTCTACCTAAAGAACATGGTCTCACACGCTCAATGACAGTTTCTTCAGCTATAAAGGATCTTTTAATAACCTGAAGGTAGAGGCTTAAAGTACTTCTTACACTTTGTGTAAATAATTCCATGATGGCTTAAACAATTCTCATCCATCTGTGGCTTTCCTTGTGCTGCAAAAATAGTCTCACTTTAACTGATAGTATAAGTGACTGTTTCATTCCTTTTTCTTAGTGTATTTCTTTGGAACAAAAGTAGAAGTACCGGTTGGATGACTATTGGTCGTATGCTCGCACAAATCATGCTTACTGAATTTTGCAAGCAGCAGTTCAGTTTTTTTAAGGAAACTGTTATTGGTTTGCCATTATAGGCAATACACGTAATAAGCCAATTTTCTGATTTGACTTTTATTGGCCACTACAAATTGTCACCTTCCTAAAGTAAGTGTCTAAGTCTTTTTCTCCCAAATGTAATTTTGGCAAAAAATGAATTAGGCCATTCATTTAGGAAGGTGATAAAATGAAACTAATAGTAAAATTACTGTTTACTATAATCAGAAGAACAGCGTAACAAGTAGTATTATTTCAGTTTTTTAACGTTTTTCTTTGAAAGCTCAGCTGTGTGTAAACTCTTTGTCTCTAGCTTCTGAAGTGAGGAATGTGAATATTTCTCACTGACTCACTCGTTTGTTTCAGGATGGCGGTTTCTGTTGTGGTCCAGTATGATGTGGAACAAAGTTACTTATACGTAGAGAATGTGACTCGTGGGTGTGAAGGAATGGTCTCAATGTGTTGCTTAAGCCTGTGATTAATCGGAACAATATATACTGTTCTGATGGTTTAAATATTTTATCAGTGAGATATCTGTGAAAGGTTGGGAGTGATCAGAATCTTCTGTGAATGTTTGAATCATAAGGTAATGAAGCACTGCCGTTTTTGTAAATGCAATTAAAATTTATGTTATCACACCATGAGACTCTCATACTGGCCCAGTTTTACTAGGAACACACCTGTTGACTTCCGCTGAAGTGAACTACAAATACTTATTAGCCATACAATTATTCTATTTAGTGCTAATCAAGCCATAATTAAAAAAAACAAACAATTGAAAGCATATTTTGACAGCTGGGACTGCTATTCTCCTTGTAAATTTGTAGTAATGATTTGGTCTGTCTGCCAAGATTTTTTGTAGGTGCAAAGATTTTGATTCAGAGGTGAAATATTTTCATGCAACAAAAGGAATTCAGTGCTGTAAGAGTTTAGCAACTGGATGTGTTTGTACATCATCCTGACATGTTGCAAGGCACCAAAGGAAGAGGAATGTCTAGAATTTTCTAGAAGGTCACAAAGTGGTCGCAATATTGAGAAACAGAAACAAAGAGAGGTGTTACAGACACTGCAAGAAGCTGTGAACTAAAACAATTTATCATTCATGGGAAGCAAAAAACACAACAACAGCTTTCTCTTGTATTCATTGGATAGTAAGTTATAGAGACAATAGCAGAGCTAAACGCAGCCAGGACTCAAAACAATTCACTCTTTCGTTGCTTTTAAGTATGTTGATGCATGTGACTGAATTTATTCTGGTTCCAACTGGTCCTTCGATCTAACAAGAATAAGCTCACAGATAATTAAAACAAGAGGTTCTGTTAAACCATTTTCCCCATAATGTCAATCAGTTCTCCTGTACACAACAAACCATTAAACCATTTTCTGTCAAAGAACTTGACCTAAATCCTATCTTTGATAGGAAAATACATTGAGAGAAATACATTGAGCCTGTATGCTGCTTATGAGAAATTTCAAAAAGAACTCCTGAAAGTACAAGAAGCACAGCAATAACAATGAACTTGGATTTGTGGTATTCTCCAGTTCATCTCCTAGGCAATTCCTCTGGTTTTCTCTTCTTCACCGTTTGATCTGTTCATCATCAAATCTGCATAAAAACTTGCTGTACAAAGACAAAGTGTACTTACGGTACTTTCCCTCTGCAGTAGAAGAACAAGGCGATGGCGACTCCAACTGCGACAAGGCATGCAATGACGATTCCAGCAATAGCTCCGTCTGAGAGACCTTCGTCTACTTTTTCTAGAAAAACATCACACAACAACGATTAAAACCTCAGTAATAACAAAAAATGTTTTGCACATTTTGGGGTTTGATGAAACACAGCTTGAACCAGAAAGATGAAGTAAGGTGTATCTGTCTGATCACATGAGATAGTTTTGCAGGAACACATAAGGCATAAGTAATTAAATTCTAACTTCTAATTCTAATTTCTAAGGAAATCACAATTTTTAAGATGCTCCTCCTGCCTGCATGTTGCCAATGAAATGGTTAAAAACATTTAATATATGAATTGATTTTCCATAATTTAGCTTATGTATATAATGTACAGTGCTTTTGGTCACCAACTGTGTGTGTAACGTGTTTCGTGCTGAGGAGCGATCAGAAACGGCAGATTCTAGGTGAGGCAGGCAGTTCTCTTGCCTTATGGCAGGGGGCGTTCATGATCCAAATACATTGTGACTCCACAACTGCAGAGTAAGAGACAGTAACAGCGAGCTGGCCATGGAGCTATTCATAAAGTAAAGTGCAGCGATATATTTATAGATTTTTCCTTTTACCACAGCAATCACTTATTAATATTCGCAAAATAAACTTTAAGCCTAAAACCATACTACTGCAACAGACTGAATGTTCAGCTTTTTGTGTGGGAAATATTTCAGTATTTTTTTAGGGGCGTTGTCAGTTGCTATGGCGACGTGTCTGCGTAGTCTGGCCAATTGGCCAACCACGAGAAAGAAGTGGTTTTGAGTTGTACTTTAATGGTTTTCCCCTTTGCTGTGGAGCACAGCACGAAATTAATAATAACCTAATTTCCAAGTTTCATTGAGTTGACGGGATTATTCTCTGGCGGCCGCGCAGCTATGGATTGCATGTAGAAGAATTGGTTCTTTTGCTTACCAGAGTTGTCTGCATGCGCAAAATTTCCTCATGTAAACAATAACATGCAGGGGGTCTATATTTTGTATATCTGATTATGATTAAGTCAGTGCCTCACCAGCTATGAACCTCACAGCACGTCACTGATTCCGTTCCGGTTCCTTGTTTAGGTTAATAACATTGCACACTGAGATCTTGATGGCAGCATAGTTGTGCAGCCTCAACTAGAACTATTCTGGAATTTAACATGGTAAATTTATAGATAAGTTGATTCTGACCCATTTTTCAATACTACCACTGGATTAGAATTTGCAGGATTCAAACCGAATTGTAAAGTGCACACAAATTCAAACAATTTAAAGAGATGAGATACGCTTACAGAAATGTGCATGCATTGGACCAAAACAGGTCTAAACCTTTTTCAATTAGATAAAGAGATCACTTGATTTGCTGGCTCCACCTGACATACATTTCTTAAATAAACATCACAGTTTTTCACTGACATCATTCTTATGTGCTGAAGAATTATCTGTCAATCAAACTCATTATGCACAAAGCTTGTGTTCATATGAAAGAATTCAGAAGCTTCACATAGGATATCCAGATTCTTTACCAACAATTTAAAAGCAGCACAGATTAACTCAATACTATCAGACATGGTGAACAAGGCAGACCTTTTCTGGTTCAGTTCCATTTTCTCACCACATTCAAATGACCGATTTTGGTGTTTCACAACACCTGAGAAATTGTTTGGAATTTAAGCTACAAAATGTCTCAAATGCTTGTTATGTAATACATACCAAAGTCCTACAAGTAAAGGTATTCCAATAGATGTGTAATTTACCAAATGTGTACTGCTTGCTAGGTTTGGCTTTAATTTTTCCAACCCAGGAATGTGATGAGTTGGTGGAAATACTACTCCCAATAAGGCACATTATTCTCCCATAGACATGTAATTTTTCAAGGTGAGGATAATGAAACTCTGTCAAGTACAGGACGACCATTGAGTCAGGTTGCTCTTACTCTCTATGATGTCAGAAAAACAAATAAGTGTTCCAATAGCAATAGCTTTCTGGTTTTGCTGGCAGATTATTAACAAAACATTTAGGGGGTTAAAAGATACAACATTTCAAATGCTAAAACATCAAAAATATGTGCTACTGATTTATTTTACAGTTGTGTTCTGCACCTGGCACTCCTGATGTAACACTAATATAACAATTGACTGACAGAACAATCTTACCTTTAACAGTGACAGAGAGAGGGGGGGAGTTGGTGGACTTCCTAGTGACTTCATTGCTTGCCTCACATGTGTATGTTCCTGAGTGCTTATACTCTATGTTATTGTAGATCAACGTATCTTTTGTTTCACCAGGGATCACTGTCCCATTTAGCTTCCAAATAATTTTGGCAGGAGGGACAGACGAGACAGAACAGGTGAGCTCCACACGTGTCTTCAACTGCACTTCTTTGTCTCCCTTCACCACTGGTGGTTCAGGACCATCTGAATAAAGTGAGGTAAAGATTTAACATGAAACTGTCATCACTTAATCAACCAAATGTAATAAATGCTTTAGCAAACACTTACAGATGACCACCATTGTGAAGTTAGCTTCTTTTTTGCTGACAGAGTTGATGAGCTGACATATGTATTCTCCATTGTCCTCTTTCGTCAGCAGTTCAATATTTATTGAGCTACCATCGTTGGAGAATTTGACACGGGAGTCGGGGGAAAGGACTTTACCATCCTTCAGCCAGACTCTTTCCGTCACGTTGCCTTGTGTTGCCTGGCAGCTGAGCTTGGCGCTGCTGTTGCCAGCGATGAGGATACCTTCTGGACCACTTAATTTAATGCCAGAAATGGCCTCTGTGAGCATAAATGGAAAGAAGGAAGCCATCACTCTTGCTGTTTTTAAGTCAGTTCAAATAACTTTTGGCATCATGTCATTATTGTTGTCTCATTTGACCTTTTCCTAATTTTATAATGTGGAAGTAGAATTCACTGAAATCAAAAATCCTGAATAAGTGAGAAAGTAATGAGTAGGAAATACTTTACATAAAGATACCAACAATGCATTTCAGAAAAAGGTCACCATTTTGACTGTTATGCATGCTGGTGGTAGTGTCTTTCAGACTGATTGGTTGATTTAGGGAATTAACAACTTGCATTAACTAGTGAAACCATTAATTCATACATTCAGTGTGTGTCCTTAAACTCAAACTAACTTTGCATGTACAAAGAAAATAATCAAGAAAGCAAGAAAATAATCCAACTCACAATTACCAGTTAACCTCTGAATGTTAAAAAAAAAAGAAAACTACATGGCTTCTGAAATAAAATAAAGTAATAATTCATTTGTGATTGTCTCAAATAGGTTGGTCATGCTAGAGGACTATCCAACGGGACTCAATTAAAACTACTCTACAATTAAGAGTTGACAAATTCCTCTATAGAAAACTATAGAACTTTTTCATTTTGAGGTGCAAATGTTCACTTCCTAGCTTGAGGCGTTCGGAAGTGATGGATTCCAGAAGTCTCTTGTTTGAGCTGTAATGCTGGAGATTCCATAATTTAGTGCTGTTTCAACATGCCAAAGATGACATGAGTCACCAAAACAAAAGGTGAAGCCAGTTTCATATTGGAGCCAACTGTCACATTTCTGCTTTATCTCACAAACAAAAGCAAAAATAACTCCTTCAGGCATAATGTAAAAGACCATCCAACCCAGCAGCTTTGCTCGCAGAAATGGTTTGTTATCAGCAGGAAACAACAGCCATGACAGAAAGCAAAATGTAAAATAATGTTTGGCTACAAATTGCAGGAACTGCTTGTGTCACAAAATATCAAGCACAAGCTACAGTCTGTTTGTTGGGAGTTCCTGAAAGCACAGAAGGCTTGGCTGTAGGTGTTAATTGAACAGTCTGGTTCTTCAAAGGCGTGTCACAAATCTGAGACTTTAGTCCTGTTTGTCTGTGGAATAAACACTGATATGAACTATTTGTTTCTAGCAAACAATAAACTATCAAATTATTATTCCCCTACTTCCCATCTTTTACTGATTCTATCTAAAAGAAAAATAAGTATGCATATTCTACCTCTAATTTAAAGCTATTGATAAGGTCTCAATTGAATTACATTGTTGACATAATGGTCAATTCAAATAATTTTTTCTCTTAAGGTAATGTTGTTAATAATTATAACTCTATAAACTCATTTGTCATTTTTATTAAGTTCAGTCTAATGATACTCAGACTGCTATTTTAAAAGAAAATACTTGGTCAACTATTCCAGATCTAAATGTGACGGCCATTAGCATAACACAGTATCTTATTTAACCAACATTGGGTATTTTCTAGTCAATACTCACCCATCACGGAGAACTGAACAGCAGTAGACGGAACCGCTCGTTTGGTTTTCTCATTTTGAGCGACACACTTGTAGTTGCCCATCACATGCCCAAACCCCTGCTCCTCAATGACTTTCAGGGTGAGGACTGGACCAGTGGCCTCTATCTGCTTTGTCTCATAAAACCAGGTGAAAGTGGCAGCGGGTTTGGAGGAGGCCGAACATGTCAGGTTGAAATTCGATTTGGACGGGACAAATTTCAGTGGTGCAGAGGGCTTAATGGTGACATCCTCAGGTCCATCTATGGAACAAATACACATAATAAAATCTAAACATATAAGGTTGTTTGTCTGCAAATAATACATTCACTGCAAAAACACGAAATCTTACCAAGTATTCTTCTAGTTTCTACCGCAGATATTTTGCAAACTGGAAATAAGACAAAACTAACTTACAAGTAACTTTTTAGCAAGATACAGGAGCTTGTTTTAAGTAAGTATAAATGAAAAAGTACTAGTTCCATTGGCAGATTATCTAACTTAAGTCTTTTTTTGCATAACTTAATTTGTCTGCCAATAGAACAAGTAATTTTTCATCAATACTAAGGAATTATTTACTTAAAATGAGCTTTGTCTATATCTTGCTGAAAAGTTACTTTTAAGTATGTTTATACTTAAAACTAGATCAAAATTACTTGGTAATATTTTGAGTTTTTGCCGGGATAATGGACGAAACTTGTATGTTTGTTTTTTGGATTATGTGTAGTCTTAGTTTTACTTGTTTTGGGGAACGGAGGGTTGTGAAACTGCTTTTACTGTTTCTTACTCAGCTGTACAACTATGGGTTCACAAAACAAAGTCTTTCAGGGTGATTCTGTAGCTACAAGTTACAAAAATTACATTTTCAATGTGATTTTATTAGGAGATGATCAGATTCTTTTTTTTTTTCTTATCCAACTTGACCTGTCCCTCCTAAGCCCTCCTGAACTGTAGCGGTAAGCTCTTGATTAATTAATAACAGGCTAAAGCTGTGGTTGGTGTGGTTTGTCTGCCTTTCAGGTTATTCATGCTGAAGGAGTGGAGGTGTAGGCTGCTGTGTACACAATGTGGGTTTAGCCTTAGAGGCTAGGCTGAAAGGGAGCGCCTTGCAAACATGCACAGCAGTTTCAAATGCAGTAGTTTACATTGCTACAAGGCTGCTAAGATACGTTTTTTTGTTGGAATTGGAACATGATTTAATTGTTTTACAGGAATAACTCCAGACATGATGTACATCCTCATATGTTGGCATGACTTTGAAGAAGAAACCCATGTGGATTAACTATTTATGACAAATGGCCACTTGCTCTTGGTGACCTTTTGTTGTCAAACAGGTGTGGAGCTCATTCAGCCAAGTGTAACCTGGCAAACAATGAAAACTGACTGAAATGAATAGAGAATATCGATATCTGTCTAACCGCCATGACCGATATGAACTGCAAGTTTGACACACGTCCAAAAGTAAAGCCTTCAAATTACTTTTACTTCACTGTTTCAACTGGCAAAGTATATTTCCACAACATAGTCAAAAAAGTGTATTCCATTTTCCCTAAACAATGCCAATTACTTTTAGCTAGTCTTCAGAATGGGAAAAACAAGAGAACATGCCAATCCAGCAAGGCAAATAAGTAGTCATAACCCACTCCCTTATACTTGCCTTAATATTCTGCCAGCACTATAATTGAGGAATTAGAACATTGTTGTAATTCCTTCATTTTCTATTGGATTTTATTAATTTATCTTATTTTGTATATTATAGTCCTTAACAAAACAAATTTCCATTTAGTCTAAATTGAAGCTAGCAGGCCAGACCTCAGAAATGACTGGAATTTATCAACAACAAAAGTCAGCTCAAGACATCTCTTATGCTAAGCTTGTATCCAAGATGTAAATGTTGCAGCTGAAATAAAATTAGTTTGTAATCATAATATTTTCTGTGAAGTTTAAAGCAATCTCTCTATCCAATTCTGTTATTTTTTTCTAAGAATATCAGTTCCACCAATAAGGCTCCTTAAGAAGACGTTACTGTGAAGTGCAGGTGAATAACTTACAGTAGACTGTGAGGTTGAATTTGGCGCTGCTCTCTTTTTGCAGAGAGTTTGCTGCTGTGCAGACAATTGGGCCAACCAGATCATATCTCTGGACATCTGTGATAGTCAGTTTACTAGAATATTTTCCCGGTATTTCAATCTAAAGAGAAAAAAAAAAAAATTAAATATTTAGCAGTAACTCCTTACAATTTTGCGTAAACTATAAAATTTTTGATATAGATTAACTTTGTTGTATCAATATTTCTACTTTTTCTTTTCTGAAGATAATAAATTTTAAATTCAAAATTTTATGGCAACATTTAATTTACAAATTTTAACAACCAGTTAAGTTAAAAAGCTTATACTCGGTGTATAAAAACTTTGCATTTGCATATCTACTATTAATTGAATTCTAAATTCTTAATGTCAAAATGCATATGAACTAATGTCACCTTGTCTGACATCACTGACGATTTCACAGTAAACCGTTTGCCATCAGATTCAATGATTTTGCTGTCATTGGTCCAGGTGAAGCTCTCAATAGATCCTTTACAAGAGCAGGTAATTTCCACTGTGCTGTTGCTCTCAATGGCTTCAGGAAGGCTTGATTTGATCATGACATCAGACACGGGTTCTGCAGAAAAAAAGAGAAAAAAAAAGCCATAGAACAGAGAACATAACATAACAAGATTTCCATCACTAGCATGTTTTCAGAGTCAAATTTAGTATTCATAAATCTCAACGACATTTCTCAACATCAATCAGATGGTGTACTCAAGTCTTGGGAAATTTATTTCACAATGCCATATATTTGTTAATGAAATTTAACTGCATTTGATTGAACTTTGTTGAAATCTTAACCAGACATGTGTCACATGAAAGGTATTTCCACAAAGATCTTAAGAAATATGTTCTTTTGTAGATGAAATCTGACTATGATGACAAGCAAAGAGTCAATAACGCACACACCCGGGACTGAGTCCTCTACAACATTTATTTGTGAGTTGAAATCAGCATATCAATACAGTGAATGAAAATGGACAAAGTACTGCAACCATTAGACCTGTTTAACTGGTTACTGATAATCCAGGAGTTCCAACAATGACTATACTACTTGCAATCAGCAGATTAGGCAACAGTGGGTGTGAGAGCATAAAGGAGAGGCAACCACATCTGAATCTGAACTGTAAAAACTCTTCAACTGACTCCTACACTAATTTACAGATATGCTGTAATCCTGAAAGAAATGACACCAACTGAAAATAAAACTGAACTTAAATTTTAAAAATATTTGAATGACAACAATGGCTGTGCTTAAAGAATACAGAGGAAACTCTATCATGGATAAGTCTGTAACTGTTAAGAAGCCACTCCTCCAGAAGGAAAGCCACCAGGGAATCAGATAAACTTCATCTAATTTCATTTAATCCTAAATTATGCTTCATGCATAATGACTTTAAGAGACAGGTTTTTGATCCATGCTATATTTACAAACAAGAAAGACATTACTGATTGTAAGTCCTTAGACATTCTGATCAACAGAAAACTGGAAGTTGCTTCAATTGCATTTATTTCAAGAAACTATCATCTTGACAGGATTTTTGGTCTGAGACTATGATGTTGCTGTAAAGGCAGAATTTGTATCAAGACTTTCTAACCATTCTTAACAATAGAGCCATCAAATCTGTATATAAGGAGTGCTAACCAGAAGAACTGACTCTTCCAAAATGCCCGACAACTTCATGTTTGTTTATTTGAAGAATTTACTCATGATTTTTGGTGGGAAACTGGTTTGCTAAGCTGGTCCATCTAAAAGAGCCAGGAAGACTATGAGGTAAATCAACATGATAGCCTTGAGGGATAAAACGAGAACAGAAATACAGGAAGTAGACCTACAAAGGTGGTAAAAGTAGGACACCATTAGTCAAATGGGCTCTGGGCTCCAAAACAGCACTAAAAAGGGGGTCACGCCAAAAAGGAAAGAAAACGAAGAATAAAACTCTTCAAGCTAGATCCTATGAAACAGCAAACAAGCACAAATTCCAACTGCAAAGGAATATGGGAGCCACGCCCTGGTGACTCCTGGTATGGGACTCGTGACTTTTCCAGTAAATTTCATGATTTTTCTCTCATATGCACTTCTAACACATTTATAAACACTAACAGTGCATAAACATAAACAGTGAAAAAACACGTGTGTACTGCGTGTGTATTCCCCAGCCTCGTAACAGTCCTTGTAAAGTGGCTGGTACGAAATACGAGGCGTCGCCACGGATATACCTGCGTTTCTGCTGGCGGAGGGTTATTTGTTATGTGTGACAGTTACTTTTTCGGACGCGCAGTAACACGTAACATAATACCAAAGATATGACAATACGAAAACAAACAAACAAACAAACAAACAAACAAAAGAACTCTTTGCGAAGCAGTTTTACACTTAAACTATAAGAGAGATTAAGCAGGCAATAATAAAGCAATAATGACTCACCCAGAACTCGGATTTTAACCTCTGCGGGAATGGTATCTGTAGTCCCGATTATAACTACATTATAATCTCCGCTGTCCTCTGATTTTAGGGACTTCAGAGTCAGGGACCCGTCGGTGGCGTTAATGGAAGCTCTGCCTTTATATAGGTCTTTAATTGAAGCCGTACCATCTCTCACAGTACCAATTGATGCAGAACCCTTGTAATTCCATGTAATAATATCGCTTCTTTCAGTTGGACGCAGGAGATTTATTGTCAAATCTTTCCCCAAAAGTGCATCCAGAGGACCGTCGGGTAGAACTTGATCTCCAGCAGAACTCCCTGCGTTTAAGCAAAAGCAAAAAATCTAATAAATAAAGCAGTCATTTTTCATTCATATAGTTAAAGTACATCCATAGCAGACATTAAGGACAGAGCGAAAACTTAAGTCGTCAGATACTTAAAAAAATAGGCCTTAAAATACAGACTGCATTAAGAATTAAAATAACAACAAACTTAAGACTCACCGAACTTAACAGAGAGGAACAAAAGAAACGAAAAGGCGATCAGATCCATCCTGGACGGTTTCAAGTCTTCCCAGCAGAGAGACACAGGAGCGAAACCTCGATGTACCTGCTGCTTTTACAAGGACACACCCAGCGAGGTGTGGACGCACAAGAGCATGAGTAAGACATGTAGGAGGAACTTCCTGTGACTTTTCGATAAGGAGTGAGTTTTATTTATAGCGTCAGCAACGTTGAGTTATATTTCAGATAAATGAGTCTGAATGACGAAATCTCAACTAACCGCAGATAAAATTTCACAAGCCATTTTTTAATTTCTGTTTTTTCTCTCATTTTAAAATTTATCTTATACGTTTCTGTCCTTTTCTTTGAATTTGTTATGGTATAATACCATCATGTCAAATAAAATATCAGTAATAATTATCCACACTGAAATCCTACGTTAAAAATATATTTAAAAGATGAATGATGATCTTCTGGTTGTTTCACACAAACACATAATGAATATAGAAAAATGCATTAGAAAGCATAAACTACTATAAATTAAGCAGAGCAACGGGAAAAACTGGAAGAAAATATTGTGACTTATTTTATCTTTGTCATGGTGCTGCCATCTGGTGGTCTTCCAAGAAATGTATCTATCTATCTATCTATCTATCTATCTATCTATCTATCTATCTATCTATCTATCTATCTATCTATCTATCTATCTATCTATCTATCTATCTATCTATCTATCTATCTATCTATCTATCTATCTATCTATCTATCTATCTATCTATCTATCTATCTATCTATCTATCTATTTATCTATCTATCTATCTATCTATCTATCTATTTATCTATCTATCTATCTATCTATCTATCTATCTATCTATCTATCTATCTATCTATCTATCTATCTATCTATCTATCTATCTATCTATCTATCTATCTATCTATCTATCTATCTATCTATCTATCTATCTATCTATCTATCTATCTATCATGAGCAAGACTTTATTTTTGGTTTATTGGTGAAGAAAAAAACATTAGCCTTATCTTTTTGTTACACAAAACTGAACCTGGTGTTCAAGGCAGCAAGTCATCACACACAGATGCCAACTCCTTTTTACTTGATGTAGGAAATGCGATATGTTCAATCCCATTTTATTCATAAAGCATACCTTACAACAGAATATTTAACCAAAGTGTGAAACTAAAAGCTGTTTCACAAAAAGTTGGATTCAGAAATCCTGGATAAGAGATAAAGCCAGGTTTGACATTGTGCCATCAGTTCAACCTGACTATAATATTTTAAGAATGCATGAAGGGGCAACTGCATAAAATAGAAAAATAAAAGAGATGTGAGGCATAGGAGCAGGAGAAATTGGTAGGAAGTGTGACAGGGAGAAAAACTAGGTTGAAATTCTCCATATCATCTCATTAAACAAACAGTAGATTGTAACAAAAACAAAGACAGTAAAATAGATCATATCTTTCTGGCCACACAAAGATTATATCAATTTTAAATCTTCAACAAAAGTAACGTTATTACACAAGTTGAAGTTGAAATCTGTGAATAATTAGCTTTGGCTGACTAAACTCCAGTTTGTACAAACAGTAAGTTTACAGAGAAAACATGCTCTTTGAGCTCCCAGTATTTATCCTTTAAAAAGCATTGCAATAACATCTTTCCCCTCAGTGAAACATGGATCTGTTCAGCTTAAAATCACTTGTGTTTTCCCTCTGTCTTCTAGGTAAGGTTTAACATTTCTATATAATTTAATGCATGAAATGTTATACATTCGCTGGATATTTTGGAATGACTCTAAGACCGGATGATCATCAGTCTATCTTGTTTCCTTTTGCTAAGCTGAGTTCAATACTGATAAAATGCTAAATGATTATCCTTATTATAGTTTAGCCTCTATTATCACTCTTGTTTACACCTTCAAGTGTTTACAAAACATTCTAACTCTTTCATGCTTGCCTACAGGGCCCAGTGTTGGTCAAAAGATTGTCTCGGAGCGTCCAGTGAAAGCCTATTTGGGGGAAAACACAACACTTGAAATCCTGATTGAGAATGAGCCAAGTAACATAATAACCTGGAATTTCAAAGGTGGAAACCAAATTTTTAATGTTGCTGTTCTGCGTCCAGAAGGTCTCATGGTGAATGATCGCTACAAAGGTAGAGCTTCGATTGATTCAGCCAACGGCCACCTGACTCTGACCTCCGCACGACTGAATGACAGCGGAAATTATACTGTCTTAGTATTGGGGGAAGATACTACTGAAATTGGAATAGTTAAACTTCATGTTGTGGGTGAGAAATTTATTTACTGTTTTTGACATGTTGTTACTTTTAATGTCGATGTACTGGACTTTCTTTTTTTTTTTTTTCCTGCAATTTTTTAAATGGCAAGTTAAGTTTGAGACCTTAAACTGGATAAGTAGTGGAGTTATACTATTAAACTGGTCACAGTACACAGAGCTTTAAAATATTGTTTTAGAATCTGCTACTATTTAGGTTTTTCCTAACACTAAAGTTTAATGTGAAATCAGCGTAATTTGAAGAGAAATTCTACTGGGGGAAGAAATATCTCGCTTTGAGAAGTAGAGAGATGTTGTCCTATTGCAAAATCTCTTCAGAGTTCTAGAGACCGGTGTTGTCTCTTTTGCTTTTCAATCATATCACATCTAGGGACAGATAAATAAGACTGAGTTTAATCTCGGACATTATGAAGGTAGCATCCCTAATAATCTTTTTGAAATTAACTGAAGCATTTTTATTTATACTTTTTAGGATCTTTGAATTAGTCACAAATGAAATGTCTTTGGACCCCTGGGGCGTAATCACAGCATGACACAGTTTCATTTCATTTTTGGACAAGGCTTTGTATTACTTGTCATTATATAAAATGGGCAGAATACTGGGTCAAAAAAATTTCCAAAGCAATTTTTTTAAGAATCCAAGATTGGCATCTTTGGTTAACAAACTTTCTGTAACAACCATTATGGACTATTTACAAGCCAATAGGATTATTAGGGTGGCATGTTCTAAAATACCTTTTCAATCTTATCATTACAAGCATTCATATGTGGAATTTGTTGTCAGATTAAAGTTTAAGTTTAGGTCTCTGTATCACACAAAGTTTTAAGACTTTTAAAAGTATTTAAATCAACCTGATGGACAGTGTCTGGAAAGTCAAGTTTGATTTTATGAATGTTTTACTGTAACTAAACTTATTTTAAGACTTTATATATCAACAACAATAAATATCTGTTTTTACGCCAAAAACAATATTTTACTAAATAATTTAAAGAAAAGTGTGGCCACAGGAAATTCTATTATTTTAGTATATTTTATATTTCAAATGATTATTAAATGGTCATTAGAGGATTCTGTTGTACTGTTGGGGTGAAGGTGATGATATGAGTTTGAGGTTGACGGTTTGATCCCCTCTGCGTCTGTCTCACTTTGGCTTTTGGGGTCCTCTGCACTTGGTAAATGCTTTACAAGTCCAGGTCATTTACCATTTGCTGTGACCATAAATTAAATCATTTATAAATAAGACTGGATTGAAGTGAATGATTTGTAGAAAAAGAAAAGTCTAATCATTTAGCAGAACATGTGTTTGGTGTTGACGGACAGTTGAGTTGATTCTGACCTTCAAGATGTTTATTGTCTTATAGATGTTTTACAACCCAACCTGACTTTGCTGGCCCCCTCCAGCAAGGAGCCGCAGGAGGGGAAGTTAACCCTCACGTGTCAGGGAAACAAGGGCTTCCCCACTGACTGGAAATTGCAGTGGTACGTCAATGGCAGCAGCCAAGTCCACTGGGAAGAGCAATGGAGCCCTGTGAAGCAACTGGACGACGACCACTACACCTGGAGCAGCTCCTTAACGGTTGATGAGGAGAACTGGAAGAAGATTTCGTCTGTGACCTGCAGGGCAGTTCTGGGCTCACTGGCTCCAGTCTCAGTCACTCTGAAAATCAAGTAGAGATCAGAGGCCCAGCCTGACTTACTGGATTTTCAAGGACCAATTATTCTCTTCCTGTACTCTGTACAGTCTTCTTTATATTGCTTTTTAAATTTTCCACAGATTAAAGTGTAATCTACGTAATATGTATGGATTCAATAAATTATCCGGTGAGTTTGAAGCTAAAATAAAAATCTTTCCACAAAAAGCTTAAGGACAGAGGACAAATTCAGGTGAATATGTACTTTACTTTAGTAATTTTCAGATGTATGCTAACACACATCATAAATAGTATTTTCTTCTGGATTTCATATTTTGAAGACAGGCTAAAAATGACTTTTGCTTGATATCATTTGTAGTCCAGAGAAACAATAATTCAAGTTTAAGATTCACAGAAACACTGAGCAGACAAATATTTTTGCTTTAAAGTATTATTTCTCATTTTGTCTTGACAGATGTCCTGCAGAACAATGTCTAACATGTTTAATATGAGAGTTCAGTAGACTATCCTCAGAGTTGTGTAGAAAAAGTGGCAAACATTTGTGAGCTTGAAGTCATTTTCAGCTAGGAGATATTTCCTGAAAAATAAAATGAATTTAAATAATTCCAATATTTTTGTAAAATACAAGACCCTTTGCTTACCATTATGATCACAGTGTTTAAAATTGTTTATAAATACCATTCAAACGTGTATGTATCAGATTAGATCTGTTGATTCTTTGGAGAGTTTTATGTCTTCTTCCATTTTGCCTCACAGACAATTAAACTGCTCTGTAAACTATACCGGAGGTCTTAATTTATTTAAGGTGGAAACAAACAATGTTTACAAAGGTTACACCTAATCTCATTTTTGTCACATTTTTCTTTTATAGCTTTTAGTGCTTCATGGCACAGACAGAATTAAAACAATTCAGAAATTTAAATTAGTGTTTTATAATTTTTAGGGTTGAACTCATAACTGAAAATATGATGCATGACGCAAGTCTTGGATCTATCTAATCTTTAAATGCTGATTTTTTGCTGTTCTTGGAAGTAAAATAAAGTATTTTTATCCAACACCATGCACTCATTTCTACAGCACACCTCTGGAACAGTGCTGCCATCTCCTGGCATTTCTGGGAACACAGAGAAAAGAAATTACTTACTGCAGAATAACTGCAAACATATAAAAATTGGAGAAGTTAAAAAAGTTGTTTTTTAGTTAAAATACAGTATGTGGTATTAATTTGTTTCATGCTTCACGTGATGAAGTTATATTTTATTGGCCTAACATGCAGTGAACTGCAGCAGCTATAAAAGTTGTTTGAATAAAACTAATAAAGATCAAGATCTGAGCACAGCTGGATGTGAGCTGCATCATAATATCCATACATGCAACTGTAAATATAGCGGTAAAATAAATATTGCACACTGAGGCTGGAGAAAATGACAATGTTGGTGATGAGAACAAAAGGTGAAATATTAACAAAACAAGGAGGAACATTGTGAAAGCTAGTGAAAGGAGAAGTCTGATGTATTTTGTTGTGATCTTTCAGAAACAAAACTTAGGCAGGTGTGTGTTTCGAACCGTGAACAATTAAATGTTGAATCGGTCACGATTTATAAGAAATAAGGCTCAATATGACACAAAGTGAGTGTGTTATTCTCAGAATGATCGGTAGAGGGAGACAGCGTCCTTCATTAAACCCAAATGAGTCAAGAATGACATGAGAATATAATATTAAATCTTTAAAATTCATTATATGTTAAGATCCAGCATAATAACTTTTTCATTTTTTTCCAATTTTCTCCTCAAGACAAAATAAATTAAAATATTCCGCTCAACATCTGACTGGAAAAAAGGTTTTAAAATGTGAATGCGTTACACATTTAATTAATTCAACGTTTTGATTATTTATTTTGCAATTTAATTATTTAGTTTATGAATCAGAACTTCTTCTGTCCAACAGAGTCTTTAAAAGCCTTGAAATGTGTTTATATTACATTACATAAAATAAAATAAAATTAAATTAAATTAAAAAAACTTAAAGTTTTTCAGAGCTTTAAGTGTTATTTAATATTTTCAGTTTTTCACAGTGAAACCACAAAGGGACTGCACACTAAAAGTGTTTTTATACATATTTTCTTGGCAAAATTAAATATTTCTCTGGGAATAAAAAAAGACGGGGCCTATCCAGATTTTATTATTTTGTTAAACAGATGTTCTGTGGTGTGATGATACATTTCATGAAGAATAATTGTGGTAGGGTTATACACTGAAAAAGTTTCACAATGTTGGTCGGTGAGAGTAAAATGATAATAAAAAAGAAATCAGACATTTAAGGGATCCTTTTGAGTCAACTTTTATATCAGTACAAACTCATTTTAGCTTTAACACATTGTGGAAAACATATCAAAAAATTTTCACTTCCATGTGACTTACTTCAGTTAATATTGAAATGCAACAAATAATAAATCATATCTCCCATTCTGGTATTTTGTTTTATAGAAATGTTATTAAAGTTACAGAACAAAAATAACCCCAGGCTTTAAATAGCTTATTATCTGATGCTACATATTTTTAAAGAAATTAGTTTCATGTATTACAAATTTAAAAGCAGCAATCACTTTAATGAGTTAATTTAGATTATTTAACTTTAAAGTTTATGTTTGTACATTAAATTAAAATAGGTTGAGACAGAGAGGTCAGAATGCTACTAGAGGTCAACGTTGAGACAAAAAGTCTAACACACAAGATCAAATGCCAACGCAAAGGTCAATTCAATGTGACCTGTTATATATATTCTGACTTCAGCTGGAATCCAGTCATGCACTGAAAGAAAATGTAAAGTCCAGATGGAAAGGAAATGAATATCTTTACTTCTGAAACGTTTCTGCTGCCACGGTTCATTAGTGAAGCTCAGAAAGGGAAGGAAAAAAACTCCAGTTTCACTTTAAGAAATAAAGGAAACAGATCTCTCTTTAATGGGCGGAGTCGGTTTTTTAATTGTATGCAGACCAGTGAAAGAAGGTGGGCTCTGTGACCCGAGAGGTCACCCAGGGCTCCCAGTCCCAGTCACAGAGACACTGAGGAGAAACCAGTAATCCCATTTACTCATCTACTTCTGGTATCCAACTTGTTTCTCTATGGGTTTAACCCAGTTAGTTTTAACTGTAATTATTTAATTTCATATCATAAACAAAAATATGTTTTATTCCAGAGAGTGGAATTTACTTATTCATTTTTATGCAGTTCATATAAATATTCTAAAAGCTTTTATTTAAAACACATCAAACCATTTGTGCACTTTTCTCATTAAAAACAAGACAGTAAAAGTTACTGAGATATTTTTATCAGCACAAGTCAGATACGTAATTTTTTAAGACTAATTTTAATAAGTAAGTAATTTGACAGAAGAAATTGGTGTCAGTGGCTGTGAAAGGTCTGAACTGAAACTGATCAAATCTGACCTGTTTTCAAAAAGGTTAGACTTTTTTATTTATATGAATCTTTAAAGTCGAGCAGAATTGAAATAATTTACTGACTCATTATTCAACACTTGGTCAATTGAACAAATTTAAATAATCACAAAATTGTCGTTTTACTATTATTTGTTTTTTCAGTCATAAAAGATCACTCTCACTAATTTATTCAAAAGACCTAGACAAAAAAAATCTACTCAATTAGAAAAGCAAATAAATAAATATTTAAACAGGGTCTTCATGAATAATTAACATTGTATTTTTACTGGATACTTTTAGTGTTTTAGTTTCCCAGCAGCTCTTGAGTCAGATCAGTTCCTCTCCAGTTGAGGGAGGTTTTTGTACGACGTTCTATCACTGTGTGAACGGTCTGCTGTAACTCTGCTGACAGTAATAAACTCCTGAATCTTCAGCCTGAACTCCACTGATGGTCAGAGTGTAATCAGAACCAGATCCACTTCCACTGAACCGAGCTGGAACTCCAGAATGAAGAGTTGTAGCATATCGAATCAGGAGTTTAGGAGCTTCTGCAGGTTTCTGAAGGTACCAGTGGAGGTTGCTACTAACACTTGAACTAGTTTTACATCTGATGGAGACAGTCTGTCCTGGAACAACAGACTGAGATCCAGGAGTCTGAGTCAGGATGATGTCTCCTAATGAACCTGGAAAATATGAAAAATAACAATTGAGAGAAACTGTTTGATTACAAATGATTGCTAAAAGATTAAATAATATATCTCTATAGAAGTAATTCCTTCTTAAACCAAGTTTCTATCAGAGTCTCACCCTGAACCAGGAGCCCCAGGATGGTCAGCAGTAGAGTCAGTGACATCATCATTGTGCTGCTGGTGTGTCAGTGGCTCTGAAAGGCCTGGACAGACACTGATCAACTCTGACCTCTTAACAGCTGGAGCAGAGAGGCAGGACACATATGCAAACACACACAGTCAGTCACATGGAGCTGAACTGGCAGCAGGTTTCCTCCTCACTGCTGGAAAATCTTAACGTTCACATTTAATTCAATTTAATTAATTCACAATAAATGTTGGCTCAAAGCACTTCATGAATTCAACATTTATAACTTTTACACACAGATTTATGATTCAATAAGTCTAATTGTTTGCATCTTCCATCCATCCATCCATTTTCTATTCTCCCTTGTCCCTAATGGGGTCAGGAGGGTTGCTGGTGCCAATCCCCAGCTAACGTTCCGGGCGAGAGGCGGGGTTCACCCTGGACAGGTCGCCAGTCTGTCGCAGTGTTTGCATCTTCCTTGTGTCAAAATAAAATAATTTCTGAGCTTTCTTTGAAAGTATGGAAACATAATATGAACCCAGATACAACCAACCTTTTGCATAAACTTTATACAATCAACTTCTCTAGTCTGAATTCTGGCATGCTTTTTTACAAATTTAATTACAAATGTAATTTTATTAAAAATTAAATTTTTTATAAAATGTCTTCATATTCTTTCTGTATTTGTGATTTTTTTTGTTTTATCAAAGCAAGTCTATTAAACAAGTGAAATCTTGGATTTCAAGGAGTCGATCTGTATAAATAAACCTGAATAAAATAAAAACAAATAAAAATTAGATATCAGCAAAGCTTAAACATAATCTTGGTTTATTATATTAAAAAATCATTTTAGTTAGGTTTTGAAAATTATATAAAATAGTTGAATTTCATGTAATATAATCTTGAGTTTCTCAGGCTTTATGCTAAAATGAAAAGATTTTATCATAAATGCTGTTATTTATGATAAATTGAACTGAGACTATTTCTGTTGAAATCATTTTAACATTTTAATTATTTAAAATACTGATTAGTTTAACATTTGTAGACAATTGCTTTGAAATTTCTTCACTCCACTTGTCATCTTATTGCATCCCATGTAGCAGACGTCTCCCAGTGACACCAGCTCATTCAGGCCCAATTAGGTCCAATTCTGGCTGAACTTACATCTATTGTATTTGCTACATTCTTGTGAACAATCTATACATTAAGTTATATTAGCCTGATGCCAGAAACAAAAGTGACTATTTTTTTATTCTAAAGTTAAATAAATTCAAGGAGTAAGAGATTAGACAATAATGTCTTTTAATCCTCGGATCATTACTTTTTCACTATCAAGTATTAAGGTAACATCTTAAAGATACATTTTTTGTATATTTATCAGACTCAAAGCTGTATGTCATCAAAGTTCAAAGTTCAACAATGAAGCTTCCTCATTGATCCAGGAGAAACAGGATACAAAAGGATACAATCTTTTGTTTGGCAATTTTTCTGATAATATGTTTCAAATTTTTTAAAGATACTTTGTATTAATGAGGACAATTTCTGTTTCATGCTTTTTCTCTTTTGCTCAAGAAAGGAGATCAAAAAATGTCTGTTTTTGTTGTTGAGTAGTCCACTTTTAACAATAGAAATCTTCATAAAAGTTTATGAACAATGAATTAAAATTAGTGACTGTTCATATCAGAATAAAACATAATTAATGAATAACCTTTCCAGCTGTGATTTTCAGGTTGAAACTGTTTATTTAGAGTTTGTTGTGTTCAGAGTCAGAGAGCCGTGTCTCTACAGTCAGAGGTTTTTGTACGACGACTCAACCAGTTTGTATCACTGTGGTACACGTTTGGTGGAGGAACCAGACTGGATGTTGGAAGTAAGTTCAATATTTCACATATTTCACTGTTACCTGAGATGTACATTGTTGTTAGGCTCATCAACAAACTAATACAAATGATGACGTCCATAATTTAAGTTTTTATTAATTTGCTTCAGTCAGTGTTGAAAACTGCAGGTTGGGTCAGTAGTTAGAATCATGGAGAAAAAATTAATTGTTATTTTATATCTGGTAGAAAGATTTTTGTTTATTATATGAAGGGAAAATAAAACTTGAGTTTTATTTAGTTTTTTAAACCAGAATCAGTTTGTTGTGTTCAGAGTCAGAGAGTCGTGTCTCTACAGTCAGAGGTTTTTGTACAACGACTCAATTAGTTTGTATCACTGTGGTGGACTTTTGGTGGAGGAACCAGACTGGATGTTGGAAGTAAGTTTCTGAATATTTAACATTTATTTTGAGATAAATTTTGAGAATGATCATAAAAGGATCATGTGTGATGTTTAGAGCAATTTATTTTTTAACCATTTCTAAGGAATTGTGGACTTCACATTTCTCTATTACTAATTAAATGAAATAAAACATTTAATAATGCTGAACATGTTATTCTTCAAACAAGTTTTTAATGTTTCTATAATGTTTCAACAAAAATATTAGGATGAAAATCATATTAATTAAAAAGTTTCATTAAACTATTTCAAAATGTTTTGTGATGACCTTTAAATTACTAATTTAAAATAGCTGAGAGATAAGAAATTATTTTTAAAATTGTATTCATTTCATTTGTGCCCAACAGCCGATCTGCTTTAAGAAATTATATATTTTATTCTGTTTAATACTTTAAATATTTAAGCACTTGTAAGATGAGCATCAAATTGTTTGATTTAAAATTTACAATTTATAGTTTTAAAAATATTATTTAATTTTTAATCACAGGGAGGGAAAGTAAAGCTCAGTTTATGTTTAATCTTCTTTTCTAGTTTAATGTATCTCAGGTTATATGAGGACTCTGTGTGCTGATATGCTTGAGTTCACAGTGAAGGGAAGTGAAACAGTGTGTGAGGGAGTGACTGGTGGAGCAGAACAAATGTTCAACTGAAGAATCTTAAAGAAAGTCATTTCTCCCTCAGTAAAGATGGTCCAGTTTCTGCTGTCTGGTTAACAGGTGTGTGGTTCCTGTTCTCTAACCTGATTGGTGTCTCCTAGGTGATACCCGCCCCACCCTGACAGTGCTGCCCCCCTCCAATGAGGAGCTGCAGCAGCAGCAGGTTACCCTCCTGTGTCTGGCCAACAAGGGCTTCCCCTCAGACTGGACTCTGTCCTGGAAGCTGGACGGCAGCAGCAGCAGCAGCAGCAGCAGCTGGGAGCAGAGCAGGAGCTCCGGGGTGCTGCAGAATGACGGCCTCTACAGCTGGAGCAGCACCCTGAGGCTCCCTGCAGACCAGTGGAGGAAGGTGGGCTCTGTGACCTGTGAGGCCTCCCAGGGCTCCCAGTCTGCAGTCACAGAGACATTGAGGAGAGACCAGTGTTCCCAGTCCTGACCTGACTATCTCAGACTCTGATACTGGCTTTAATCTGTCACTGCTCTCACTCTTTCTCTGCTGATTATTCTCTATTTTCACTGAGTTATGTTTGCTTGTCATGTTGGTCAATGTTCAGATAATAAATATTTACTCATCAACTTCTGGTTTCCACCTCCTTTTTTATATATTTTAAACTTAGTTTGAATTCAGTGTTTATATTTCAAAACTATCATACATTTTATCATCCAACCAGAGATTGGAGTTTATTATTTTTGGGTCATATAAGAATTTGGAGCCATTCTTGCACATTTTTATATGTAAATCATAAAACTATTTTGTAACTCAGTGTGTTAAAAACATGACATCACAAATTGTTCGTGTTTTTTTGTTGCTGTCTTTATAAATTGTTGCTGTTTCAAAAAAAATAAGTTAGAGTTTTGCTTATGACAGATATGACTACCAGGGCTCCCAGTCTGCAGTCACAGAGACACTGAGGAGAGACCAGTGTTCCCAGTCCTGGCCTGACTCTCTGATACTGGCTTTAATCTGTCACTGCTCTCACTCTTTCTCTGCTGATTATTCTCCATTTTCACTGAGTTATGTTTGCTTGTCATGTTGGTCAATGTTCAGATAATAAATATTTACTCATCAACTTCTGGTTTCCACCTCCTTTTTATTCAGCTTTAAATATTTTAGTTATGTTTTACTGTTTTGCCCATTTATGTTTTGCTTTTAATCTCTTCAGAAATCGTCTCTATGCAACACAAGAGTAAAATTAAATGCCCTGCAAATCATCATTAAATTTAAAAACATATTTTGAATACAGTTATACAGTTAAAGCTAAGGGAAAATATTTAGTAACTACCATCATCAGAAGTAAGAGGTTTTTCCAAAATGATTTGAAAAAACATTTCAAAATAAAAAATTGTTTAAACTCCCAGTGCTTTTTTTGTGTCTTTAATTGTTCTAACCAAATAGCAAAGAATTATTATTATTATTATTATTATTATTATTATTATTATTATTATTATTATTATTATTATTATTATTATTATTATTATTATTATTATTATTATTATTATTATTATTATTATTATTATCATTATCATATTATTAGCATCAGATCCAAATAGATATCAAAATAAAAAATATATACATTAGTGGAAAATGAAAGAATTGATAAATAAAAAAACTTAAAAAATTAGAAAATTATTAAGAATAAATAAATAAAACATTTATTGTTTCAGTTCCTCTCCAGCTGAGGGAGGTTTTTGTACGACGTTCTATCACTGTGTGAACGGTGTTTCATAACCCTGCTGACAGTAATAAACTCCTGAATCTTCAGCCTGAACTCCACTGATGGTCAGAGTGAAATCAGAACCAGATCCACTTCCACTGAAACGAGCTGGAACTCCAGACTCACGAGTTGTTGCTCTTCGTATAATGAGCTTCGGGGCCTGTCCAGGTTTCTGATGGTACCAGAAAAGCCAGTCATTTATACCTGTACTAGTTTTGCATCTGATGGAGACAGTCTGTCCTGGAGCAACAGACTGAGATCCAGAAGTCTGAGTCAGGATGATATCTCCTAATGAACCTGGAAAATATGAAAAATAACAGTTGAGAGAAACTATGTTTGATTACAAATGATTGTTAAAAGATTAAAAAATATATCTTTATAGAGCTAATTTCTTCTTCAAACCAAGTTTCTATCAGAGTCTCACCCTGAACCAGGAGCCCCAGGATGGTCAGCAGTAGAGTCAGTGACATCATCTTTGTGCTGCTGGTGTGTCAGTGGCTCTGAAAGGCCTGGACAGACACTGATCAACTCTGACCTCTTAACAGCTGGAGCAAAGAGGCAGGACACATATGCAAACACACACAGTCAGTCACATGGAGCTGAACTGGCAGCAGGTTTCCTCCTGAAACATCAATATAATAAGAAAGACTAAGAGAAGAACTTTAATTAGGGCTCTTTATAATATTTTACCAGATAACACTGAAGGAATTCTCTATAGATCTGGTACTTTTACATTTTTGTGAACTTTTTGATGTGAATAAGCAAAACAATCTTTTTACTGGAACATTTTGTTTCTTCTATTCAAACTATTTCTCAAGGGTTTGTTTTTTGCACTTCTCAAACTTTTATTTATAACTTTATTTTTTCAAAAGAAACAATTACAATAAGCTAGAATCAAAACCATTCAATTGTCAAGAATTGAATGGTTTTGAATCAAGAATCCAAATTTTTACTTTTTGAAAAGGTTTTTTCTTGCTGACAGACCTCACTAATGTCACACACTTGTTGTCATTTGATAATTCATAGAAATGTTTTCATATTTTTCTGTCATTCATACCTGACAACTGTTTATGTCTCTATTTATAAATTCACAGAGAGAGACTTGACACCACATCTCAGCTTGTTGTATTTCTGTCTGTGGAAAATATCTGGAAGAAACGTTGCAACCAAATATTGAATAATCTTGGTTCTACTCATCTGTCAGCAGTATGTTCCTAAAAACTAAATGCAGGATCTGGCTTTAATAATGATTAGATATGAATTATGTTTCCAATAGTAATGGCAGACTTATTAAATTATTCTAACAAGGACTAACACAACAATAAAGAAACTCCTGGATTGTTTTTCATGTCTTCCTACATCTGGTTAAGAGAATAAATCCTGTAAGGTGTTTAACAAAGATTAAAACAGGTTTTGGTGTTTTTACTTATGGTTTTTCTTGACTTTATATATGATTGTTTAAAAATAAAACATGGAAAATATTTTGTAACCTTTATAAACTCAAAGTTACTTTAATGTTCCCCAAGATTAAGTAAATATAAGCCTTATTTTCTAAATCGGAAAAATAAAGTCAAACATCTAAAATCATTATGAAATAGTATAATTTTAAAATATAATGTCTTAATATCATAACTGAATGTGTTTTTGTGTTTAAGGGAAACATAATTTCTGGCCTGATGTGTGTTCAGTGAACTGTATCAGTGTCTGATGCAGATTCCAGCTGCAGAACAAAGTTCAGTTTCTGTTCAGTGAGACTGAGGGAGGTTTTTGTACGATGATTTTTCACTGTGTGAACACGTACTGACTGTTGATGTAATGAGCACTTTGACAGTAATAAACTCCTGCATCTTCAGCCTGAACTCCACTGATGGTCAGAGTGAAGTCTAATAAATTTCCTGCTCCACTTCCACTGAATCTGGAGGAGATTCCTGAAAATCTGGTTGATGTTAAGTAGATCAGAGCTTTAGGAGCTTCTCCAGGTTTCTGATGGTACCAGGCAAGGTAGTACTGTGGACCAGAATAGAGATCTACTTGTCTACTGGCCTTACAGTCAATAGTGACAGTCTGACCAAGCTGCACTGATTTGGCTGCTGGTTGAGTCACAACAACATTTTGTCCATCAGATCCTGAGGAGAGAGAAGAAACTCTGGACATGAGATGGTGAAACTCAGCTACACTCCAAATGATTTTCACATGACAGAAAAATGATTTTCCTCACCCTGAGTGAAGCAGAGGAGAGTCCAGATGAGGACGCAGATCAAAGTCATGTTTTTGATGAGGAGGATTTCTGTGTCTTCTGTTGTGATGAAGGACAGCTGTCAGTCATCCAGAGTTCAACTGTCAGGACTATAAACTCTCCCAGAGCGCTGGAGCATGGAGCTGCTGATGCAAAGTAACTCTATGGAAATCCTCTGAATGACTTCAACAGGACAGGAACAATATGATGACGAAGTTTTGACATGAATCAATCAATTTATGTAGCAAATGTTTTTAATTGTGTCAAACGTGTATTTTTATGCTTTATCTTCAACGTTTTTTGTTGTGTTGAACTTTTTACTCGTATAGAAAACCCCCTACATATATTTGGAATCAGGGTGGCGTCAGAAGTATATATTTTATTTTGAGAAATTTCCTATTAGTGATCAGAAATGTAAAACTTAAATTATGACTATTCATGTTCTTATACTGTACATGTTTTATAGGATATTACTTTTTATCTCCCATGTCCCAAAGGTTTTGAAAGACAACCAACTTTGTTTAACATTTTTGGACTATGCAGAAACCTTAAGTTAAATTTCTTTTAAATTTCTGAGATAGAAAAATGCATATAAATTCAAAACTAAAGTCTGTAACTCTGAGATGGAAATTATCACTTTTACAGTAAAAAGTAAATTAAAAATACTGTTTAGATCTCCCTAGACAGTTACTGTGAAATCACTTCAAATAACCTCTGGTGTTAATGCAGCCAGTGTCTTAATGCTCACCTCCTTTTTTTGCTTATTGTTTGCTCTTCTTATTGAGTCATGTTTAATTTGTCATGTAGGCCACGATTCAAATAAAAAATATTTACTATTAAAGTATCTTTGACATTTTTATTTATATGAATCTGCACAGTGACGTAGAGTTGAAATAATTCAGTCTCACTTTTAAACATCTTGTCAAATAAAGAAATTTAAATAGTTTCAGAAATATTATTTTACTCCTTTTGGTTGTTTTTTTTTATCAATTCTTATATATCACTGATCCTTAATCTCTCAATCAGTAGCTCTAAAGAAATATAAAAAAAACTGGTAGTAATAATAATGAAAGTAATTTCTTCATAATTAATTTGTAGATTAGCATTTGTGGAAACATTTATTGTTTTAGTTTCAGTGCAGCTGTTGATCAGATCAGTTCCTCTCCAGCTGAGGGAGGTTTTTGAACAACGTTCTATCACTGTGTGAACGGGTAGCTGCTACCCTGCTGACAGTAATAAACTCCTGAATCTTCAGCCTGAACTCCACTGATGGTCAGAGTGAAATCAGAACCAGATCCACTTCCAGTGAACCGAGCTGGAACTCCAGAATGAAGATTTGTTGCTTTTCGTATAATGAGCTTCAGGGCCTGTCGAGGTTTCTGATGGTACCAGAAAAGCCAGTCACCTACACCTGAACTAGTTTTACATCTGATGGAGACAGTCTGTCCTGGAGCAACAGACTGAGATCCAGGAGTCTGAGTCAGGATGATGTCTCCTAATGAACCTGGAAAATATGAAAAATAACAATTAAGAGAAACTATGTTTGATTCCAAATGATTGTTAAAAGATTTAAATATATATATATTTTATAGACCTAATTCCTTCTTCAAATCAAGTTTCTCCCAGAGAGTCTCACCCTGAACCAGGAGCCCCAGGATGGTCAGCAGTAGAGTCAGTGACATCATCATTGTGCTGTTGGTGTGTCAGTGGCTCTGAAAGGCCTGGAAAGCCACTGATCAACTCTGACCTCTTAACAGCTGGAGCAGAGAGGCAGGACACATATGCAAACACACACAGTCAGTCACATGGAGCTGAACTGGCAGCAGGTTTCCTCCACAGGTAATATGAATAAATATAGAAAAGTGTCTCTCATTACGGGGCCAGTATAATCATATTATGTTTTTCTTTTCTACGTTTCATTAAAAATGTTATGTCAGTTTGTTAACTTTGCAATTCTTAGTGTCATTTCAAAAGACTAACTATTAATTTAAAAGAAATATCTACTCTGTCGTAAATTATCTACTGATTAACTTGATAAAATTTCTCACTGAAAACATTTATTTTACATTGAAGTATTTTTTCATAATTTTAATCAGAATCTTCCTAATTCCTTTGAAGTGATCGCTTCATATGATTTCTTTTGCATGATTTGGAAAAAAAGAAAAATAATCACCCTATTTGTTAATAAAACGTGTTCTGCTTTAAGCCCTCTCAGACCAAAACTTATAAAATTCTGACTATTCTTTAGACTTTTTAATCTTAGAGGATTGCAGCAGGAATATATGCTGTTGCTGATTGTGTTCTTTTGCTAAATAGAGTTATATTTTATGGACCTCATGTGGGAGTTCAGTGAACTGTTTCAGTCTGTGCAGCTGTTTACATCTTAATAATTCAGTTTCTGTTCAGTCAGACTGAGGGAGGTTTTTGTACGATGATTTTTCACTGTGTGAACACGTTCTGACTGTTGATGTAATGATAACTCTGACAGTAATAAACTCCTGCATCTTCAGCCTGAACTCCACTGATAGTCAGAGTGAAGTCTAATAAATTTCCTGCTCCACTTCCACTGAATCTGGAGGAGATTCCTGAAAATCTGGTTGATGTTACATAGATCAGAGCTTTAGGAGCTTCTCCAGGTTTCTGATGGTACCAAGACAGGCAAACTTGTGAATTGATGTTACAATGAGATGAAACAAGAGCCTGACTGGCCTTACAGTCAATAGTGACAGTCTGACCAAGCTGCACTGATTTGGCTGCTGGTTGAGTCACAACAACATTTTGTCCATCAGATCCTGAGGAGAGAGAAGAAACTCTGGACATGAGATGATGAAACTCAGCTACACTCCAAATGATTTTCACATGACAGAAAAATGATTTTCCTCACCCTGAGTGAAGCAGAGGAGAGTCCAGATGAGGACGCAGATCAAAGTCATGTTTTTGATGATGAGGATTTCTGTGTCTTCTGTTGTGATGAAGGACAGCTGTCAGTCATCCAGAGTTCAACTGTCAGGACTATAAACTCTCCCAGAGCGCTGGAGCATGGAGCTGCTGATGCAAAGTGACTCTATATGACAAAGTAAGATATTTAAATATATTTGCAAAATATGTACGATATGTACCTTCATGAGCGATTTATTGTGGTTTACCAGCAAAATAATCTTCACACTAGAAGATTTTGCTGTTTCTTCAGCTTCTCATGCTTTTATTTAGAACTTGATTCATTCATACAAAATTATCACATTTAGCTGGAATGTTTTCAAAATCATTCAATTGGCAAATAATAAAATATTTTAACTTTTGAAAAAGCATTTTCCTGCTGACAGGAAATCACACTAATCGCAGACTGACCACATGTGCTTGTGGACAGTTGATAATTCGGAGAAAATCCTTTCATACCTTTCTTTTATTCATATCTGACAACTGTTTGTCTCAATTTGCTAATTTGCAGAACATGAAATGTCATCCACATCTCAGCTTGTTGTATTTCTGTCTGTGGAAAATATCTGGAAGAAACTTTACAACCAAATATTGAATAATGTTGGTTCTAGTCATCTGTCAGCAGTATGGTCCAGAATCTAAAAACTAAATGCCGGATCAGTCTTTAATAATGATTAGATATGAATTATTTTCCAATAGTAATGGCGGACTTATTAAATTATTCGAACCAGGACTAATACAACAATAAAGAACCTCCTGGATTGTTTTTCCTGCCTTCCTACATGTGCTTACGTTTTGGTGTTATGGCACATGGTTTTCTTTGATCTCATGTACAATTGTTTAAAAATATAAAATAAAAAATATATTGAGACTTTCTAAAGTCAAAGTTACTTCAACCTTCTTAATTGGAGAATAAAAATCAAACATCTAAAATAAAACTGAAATAATATTTTAAAATATAATGTCTTAATATCATACCTGAATGTTTTCTTGTGTTTAATGAAAATATAATTTCTGGCCTGATGTGTGTTCAGTGAACTGTATCAGTGTCTGAGGCAGATTCCAGCTGAACAAAGCTCAGTTTCTGTTCAGTCAGACTGAGGGAGGTTTTTGTACGATGATTTTTCACTGTGTGAACACGTCACTACTATGATAACTCTGACAGTAATAAACTCCTGCATCTTCAGCCTGAACTCCACTGATGGTCAGAGTGAAGTCTAATTCATTTCCTGCTCCACTTCCACTGAATCTGGAGGAGATTCCTGAAAATCTGGTTGATGTTAAATAGATCAGAGCTTTATGAGTTTCTCCAGGTTTCTGGTGGTACCAGGACAGGCAGTACCCTGATGGGTAACTACACAGAGTTACTTGTCTACTGGCCTTACAGTCAATAGTGACTGTCTGACCAAGCTGCACTGATTTGGCTGCTGGTTGAGTCACAACAACATTTTGTCCATCAGATCCTGAGGAGAGAGAAGAAACTCTGGACATGAGATGGTGAAACTCAGCTACACTCCAGATGATTTTCACATGACAGAAAAATGATTTTCCTCACCCTGAGTGAAGCAGAGGAGAGTCCAGATGAGGACGCAGATCAAAGTCATGTTTTTGATGAGGAGGATTTCTGTGTCTTCTGTTGTGATGAAGGACAGCTGTCAGTCATCCAGAGTTCAACTGTCAGGACTATAAAGTCTCCCAGAGCGCTGGAGCATGGAGCTGCTGATGCAAAGTGACTATTTAAGATTTGAATGTGATTTCTTTATTTTTATTATATGCTTCACAAATATGTCTTTGCTATCAGATTTGGATTAATTCTGGTCTCAAAAATACACTTTTCAAGTACAGACACATTTTTATTACTGATTTAATTGTCGCTATGGAAATCCTCTGAATGACTGCAACAGGAACTGGAATCAATATGTTTCAACTTTTAGAAAATGGAAGTTTATCAGGTTTATTTGGAAAGCTTTCTTGACGTACAAAGTTATGGTATGTTTTTCTGAGATATAATAAGCAAAAGAAATATAATGTGATTTCTTTTATATCAGAAAACTTTCACTTCTTTTTTATGTTTCAGTCACTAACAACTTTATCTGAAGTAATACACATATTTGAAATCAAAAAGTCCCAACTAGAATCTAATTGTGTATCTATGATGAGACCTAAAGATTAGGGTAATGGCAAGGAGATCTTCCAACCTCAAAGACTCTTCAACAAAGATAAATCCTTAAAATGTGTTTGCTTTGTCATGCTGGTCATTGTTCAAATAATAAATATTTACTCAACTTCTGGTGTCTGGCTGCTTTCTTAAAGTTTGAGCCCTCTAACTATTGTTTTCATGCCATTAAATATTATTTTATCATCCATCCAGGGACTCGTAAAACTAGATTTTACTTCATATGTAATGTTTATATAATCCTTGAATATTTGCTAAGAGAATATCTTTAAAAAGCATTAAATCCTGTTTACAACAGATGTAAAATTATGATGTAACATAGTTGGGATGAGTACAAATTTGAGTTACTACAAAGATTATCATGGCTAATTGAATAATTAAAACACTTGAAAAAATATATATATTTTACTGGTGTCAAAGACTAAAGCCTCTAAAGAATTAAAATGACTTTATAGCTTTCTAAAAAGTAGATTTGACTGTTTTTATTTTATTTGAATGCTTTGTGTCAAATAGAGTTGAAGTACTGTACTCACTAGCAGTTAAGCACTTTGTTATGTGAAGAAATTTTAGACAATTTCATGAGTATTATTTTACATTTTTCTTATTTTTTCTAACATGCCACTCTTTCTGCTTCTGATTTAATCTGAAACTAATAAATATAAAATGGTTAGTGGCAAAAAGCAAATGGGTGAATAAAATAATATAGAAAATGTTGTCTATTTTTACACTTTTTACTAAGGTGTCCTGAAAATAAATAATTTGTGATCAATGTTTGTGTTCAGTGAACTGTATCAGTGTCTGATGCAGATCCCAGCTGCAGAATAAAGTTCAGTTTCTGTTCAGTCAGACTGAGGGAGGTTTTTGTACGATGATTTTTCACTGTGTGAACACGTACTGACTGTTGATGTAATTAGCACTCTGACAGTAATAAACTCCTGCATCTTCAGCCTGAACTCCACTGATGGTCAGAGTGAAGTCTAATCCATTTCCTGCTCCACTTCCACTGAATCTGGAGGAGATCCCTGAAAATCTGGATGATGTCCAGTAAATCAGAGCTTTAGGAGCTTCTCCAGGTTTCTGATGGTACCAGGCAAGATAATATGTGGCAGTGAGAGTCTGTGTCTACTGGCCTTACAGTCAATAGTGACAGTCTGACCAAGCTGCACTGATTTGGCTGCTGGTTGAGTCACAACAACATTTTGTCCATCAAATCCTGAGGAGAGAGAAGAAACTCTGGACATGAGATGGTGAAACTCAGCTACACTCCAAATGATTTTCACATGACAGAAAAATGATTTTCCTCACCCTGAGTGAAGCAGAGGAGAGTCCAGATGAGGACGCAGATCAAAGTCATGTTTTTGATGAGGAGGATTTCTGTGTCTTCTGTTGTGATGAAGGACAGCTGTCAGTCATCCAGAGTTCAACTGTCAGGACTATAAACTCTCCCAGAGCGCTGGAGCATGGAGCTGCTGATGCAAAGTAGCTCCGTAACAGAATAAAAAGATATTTAAATATGTTTGCAAAATAAGAACTTCTACATGTCATAATTGAGAGAAATAATTTTTATTGTTTATTTTCAGTCTTGATTTATTTTATCATTAAGCTTTTACTTCAAAACCTTGTCTCTGTTATCAAGTTTGGGTTAATTCTGGTTTCAAAAATACACTTTTGAATTCCAGACATGTTTTTATTGCTGATTTTAACTGAGTCAAATGTTTTCATATTTAGTATGTGGTTGTAATTTTTGGTTTCTGTTTTGTCTTTTCAAACCTGGTCAATGTTGTAAATGAGATCTTAGATCTCAAAAGGGACAGTCAGTATATAAAAAATTATTTTTCAAAATAATAAAAGTAATTAAAGAGTAGAAACGATTACATGTATTTTTGATTTAATTAATTTTTAAATCATTTTTGTTATGTTTTGAATATTTTTTCAAATGGTTGAACTTTATGCAATATACTGTTGAGTTTCAAAGGTTCTATGGTAAAATGACTAAATTTAATTTGTACTGGTGAACATTAATAAAAAGATCCTAACTTTTATGACACAAATAATACAATACATAAAAAGGTAAATCTGTTGGATAACAAGGACAGAAAACCATTTCTGTTTAAATTATTTCAATTTAAAATACTGATTATTTCAACATTTCATTGTGAAATTACTTGAAACAATTTGTCGTCTTAATGCAGCCAAGGTGACGAACGTTTCCCACTGAAACCAGCTGATTTATTATCCACACAGAAAATATCATAATGGAAGATCTTCTGCTCTCAGTCAGGCCCAGTTAGGCACAAACTGGGCCTGACTGTTAGGCATGTTTATTTATACTATAGATATAAATCCATTTCCTGCTCCTGCTAGAATAGCTGAATTTATATCTATTGTGCTTATGACATTGTGTATTTAAATTAATAGCCTGATATCAAAAGCATAAATTAAAGTTTATTTTTTCTTTAACTCTAAATTAATTCAGGTAGTAAGAGATTAGAACATATCTTTAAATCATTTGATCATGTTTTACATGATGAAGTTTTGTACATATATTTATCAGACTGAAACCTGAATGTCAAAGTTCAAAGTTCAATAATGATGTTTCCTCAGAGTATATATGGATGCTACCGTCCTCCTACTCTCTGGAGAAATAGATTCTAAAGGAAACAGTTTTGTGTGGCAACGTTTCTGGTAAAATGTTTCAAAATGTCTGTAATAAAGTTAACATATATTGATAATTTTATGTTTAAAAAAAAAAAAATATATGTGGTAACAGATCGATTTATTAAAACAAAAATATTATGAGGAATAAACAAAAAAATAGTGACTCCTGATGTCAGAATCAATATAATTTATATAGAAAATTTCCAGCTGTGTTTTTCAGGTTGAAACTGTTTATTTAGAGTTTGTTGTGTTCAGAGTCAGAGAGCCGTGTCTCTACAGTCAGAGGTTTTTGTACGACGACTCAACCAGTTTGTATCACTGTGGTACACGTTTGGTGGAGGAACCAGACTGGATATTGGAAGTAAGTTGAATATTTCACATATTTCACTGTTACCTGAGATGTACATTGTTGTTAGTTTTATCAACAAACTAATATAAATGAAGACGTCCATAATTTAAGTTTTTATTAATTTGATTCAGTCAATGATGAAAACTGCAGGTTGTGTCAGTAGTTAGAATCATGGAGAAAAAATTTATTGTTATTTTATATCTGGTAGAAAGATTTTTGTTAATTATGGGAAGGGAGAATATAACTTAATTTTAATTTAGTATTTTAAACCAGAATCAGTTTGTTGTGTTCAGAGTCAGAGAGTCGTGTCTCTACAGTCAAAGGTTTTTGTACAACGACTCAATTAGTTTGTATCACTGTGGTGGACTTTTGGTGGAGGAACCAGACTGGATGTTGGACGTAAGTTTCTGAATATTTAACATTTATTGTGAGATAAATTTTGAGAATGATCATAAAAGGATCATGTGTGATGTTTGGAGCAATTAATTTTTTAACCATTTCTAAGGAATTGTGGACTTCACATTTCTTTGTTACTAATTAAATGAAATAAAACATTTAATAATGCTGAACATGTTATTCTTCAAACAAGTTTTTAATGTTTCTATAAAGTTTCAACAAAAATATTAGGATGAAAATCCCATTAATTAAAAAGTTTCATTAAACTATTTCAAAATGTTTTGTGATGACCTTTAAATTACAATTTTAAAATTGCTGAGAGATAATAAATTATTTTTAAAATTGTATTTATTGTCATTTATGCCCAACAGTTAATCTGCTTTAAGAATTAATATTGACAGTTTTTTGCTTTATTTTATTTATTACTTAAAAAAGTGAAACATTATATACCAAGATAAGTAGTTTTGATTCAGATGTTTTAAAACAATAAAATTTAAGTTTTAATTTTATTTATAATCACAGGGAGGGAAACTAAAGCTCAGTTGATGTTTAATCTTATTTTCCAGTTTAATGTATCTCAGATTATATGAGGACTCTGTGTGCTGATATGCTTGAGTTCACAGTGAAGGGAAGTGAAACAGTGTGTGAATCTTAAAGAAAGTCATTTCTCCCTCAGTAAAGATGGTCCAGTTTCTGCTGTCTGGTTAACAGGTGTGTGGTTCCTGTTCTCTAACCTGATTGGTGTCTCCTAGGTGATACCCGCCCCACCCTGACAGTGCTGCCCCCCTCCAGTGTGGAGCTGCAGCAGCAGCAGGTTACCCTCCTGTGTCTGGCCAACAAGGGCTTCCCCTCAGACTGGACTCTGTCCTGGAAGCTGGACGGCAGCAGCAGCAGCAGCAGCTGGGAGCAGAGCAGGAGCTCCGGGGTGCTGCAGAATGACGGCCTCTACAGCTGGAGCAGCACCCTGAGGCTCCCTGCAGACCAGTGGAGGAAGGTGGGCTCTGTGACCTGTGAGGCCTCCCAGGGCTCCCAGTCTGCAGTCACAGAGACACTGAGGAGAGACCAGTGTTCCCAGTCCTGACCTGACTATCTCAGACTCTGATACTGGCTTTAAACTGTCACTGCTCTCACTCTTTCTCTGCTGATTATTCTCTATTTTCACTGAGTTATGTTTGCTTGTCATGTTGGTCAATGTTCAAATAAAAAATATTTACTCATCAACTTCTGGTTTCCACCTGCTTTTTATTCAGCTTTAAATATTTTAGTTATATTCTACTGTTTTATTTATTTATGTTTTGCTTTTAATCTCTTAAGACAGGATTGAAATCAAATGGACAAATAAAATTTGCGACAATATCATGTTCATTGAAATTTTTTAAATCATATATTGTGCAGTGTTAACAAAGTTCGTAAATTTTTATACAGAATCTTGTAATCACTTGCTGTTTGAAGATCAAAAATAATGTTAGAACATTTAAAATACTTGCAGTTCAAATAAAAGATATTTTTTTCACTCTTGTATTTTGTTCTAATAATAAATCAAGATCATCCCAGAAGTTATAAATCTTATTTTAAGTTTATTGACTCTGATATGTGTCTTAAGATTATCAACACAAGATACAATTAAATGCCTCAAATCATCATTAAATTTGGTTTTATTTGAATACAGTTAATGAGATTTATATAACTCTTGGAAAAAAATATTTGAAAAAACATTACAAAATAAAAATTGTTTAAAGCAGTGCTTTTTGTTTCTTTAATTATTCTTGTGAAATACCACTCAGAATTCTCCATAGATTTGATTATTTTCTGAACTTTATGATGAATAAGCAAACAATCTCTTTTACTTCAACATCTGTTTATTCAAACAGTTAAGGTTTGTTGTTTATGTCAAACTTTTATTCATAACTTGATTTATAAAATATATATATATTATATATATATATATATATATATATATATATATATATACATATATATATATATATATATATATATATATATATATATATATATATATATATATTTTATATATAAATATATAACAATGAGCTGAATCTTTTAAAACAATTCAATTGGCAAAAATCAAATTTGTACTTTCATAAGCTATGGAAAAAAAATATTTAACTACTAACACCAGCAGTCAAAGGTTTTTAAAAATGACTGTTTGGAAGAAAATTATTTGAAAAAAACATTTCAAATTGAAACTCCTACTGTGTTTTATTTTCTTTAATTATTTCTAACCAAATGGCAAAAGAATCATTATTATTAATATTAATCTTTTACTCAGATCCAAATAGATATCAAAATTTTTTATATATTTAAATTTTTAATAATTTTTTATATATATACATATATATATACAAAATATATATATATACAATATATATATATATACTATATATATATATATACATATATATATATATCTATATATATATATATATATATCAATATATATATATATATATATATATATATATATATATATATATATATATATATATATATATCAGTGAAAAAAATGATGAATAAATATTTTTAAAAAATATGATAAAACATATCTTCAGTGTTTTAGTTTCAGTGCAGCTGTTGATCAGATCAGTTTTCAGCTGAGGAGGTTTTGTGACTTCTATCACTGTGTAACGTGAGCTACTACTCTGCTTACAGTAATAAACTCCTGAGTCTTCAGCCTGAACTCCATTGATGGTCAGAGTGAAGTCAGAACCAGATCCACTTCCACTGAACGAGCTGGAACTCCAGAATGAAGGATGTAGCATAAAACAGGAGTTTGGACTTCTGGTTTCTGAAGGTACCAGTTGAAACTACTTGAACTGGTTTACATCTGATGGAGACAGTCTGTCCTGGAGCAACAGACTGAGATCCAGGAGTCTGAGTAACATGATGTCTCCTAATGAACCTGGAAAATGAAAAATAACAAATGGAGAAACTATGTTTGATTAAATGATTCTAAAGATTAAATAATATATCTATAGAACTAATTTTCTTCACAAGTTTCTCAGAGAGTCTCACCTTGAACCAGGAGCCCCAGGATGGTCAGCAGTAGAGTCAGTGACATCATCATTGTGCTGCTGGTGTGTCAGTGGCTCTGAAAGGCCTGGACAGCCACTGATCAACTCTGACCTCTTAACAGCTGGAGCAGAGAGGCAGGACACATATGCAAACACACAGTCAGTCACATGGAGCTGAACTCAGCAGGTTTCCTCCTGAAACATCTATGATAAGAAAGACTAAACTTAATTCTCTTTTTAATCTTTTATCAGATAACACTGAAAATTCTCTATAGATCTAGTACTTTTACATTTTTGTGAACTTTTGATGTGAATAAACAAAACAATCTTTTTATGAACATCTGTTCTTCTATTCTAATATTAATTTATGAGTTCATTTTGCACTTCTCAAACTTTTTATTTATAACTTTTTTTTTCAAAGAAACAATTACAATGCTAGAATAAAAACATTCAATTGGCAAGAATTGAATGGTTTTGAATCAGAATCCAAATTTTATTTTTTGAAAAATTTTTTTTCTTGCTGGCAAATCACTAATGTGTACTTGTCATTTGATAATTGAGAGAAATATTTCATATTTTTCTTTCATATGTGACAACTGTTTACATTTATATTAATTCACAGAAAGAGACTTGAAACATCTCAATTGTGTATTTCTGTCTGTAAAAAAATATCTGGAAGAAACTTTACAAAAATATTGAATAATCTTGGTTTCTACTCATTTGTCAGCAGTATGTTAAAAAACTAAATCAGGATCAAAGAACATTGAGAAACACTGTTAAGCTTTGTGTGTTAAATGTTAAATTTTAAAAAATAATATTTCACTATATGGATTGATAAAGCTTTGTTTTTATTGAAAATCTATACACTGATCTTATTGTTCATTTAATTGCATAGATGTCCTACAAGAGCAGAGGAAATCAGTTAAATAAGAAAAAGAAGACATTTTTAAAAATGTTTGATAAGTAAATAGTCTGACTATTGGATTGGAAATAAGTTATTTTAATTACTGAAAAAAGTGGTCAAACATTACTTACAAATTGTTACAAATTTTATTGTCATAATTGTTTCAGATTGAAAAAATATAATTTTTTAAAATTGAAAAAAATAAATCAACATCTAAATTCACATGAAATTATCATTTTAAAATATAATGTCTTAATATCATAACTGAATGTTTTTTTTGATTAATGGAAATATAATTTCTGCTTAGTTCAGTAACTCATCAGTGTCTGATGCAGATTCAGCTGAACAGTTCAGTTTCTGTTCAGTCAAACTGAGGTTTTTTATGATGATTTTTCACTGTGTGAACACGTCACCACTATGATAACTCACAGTAATAAACTCTGCATCTTCAGCCTGAACTCCACTGATGGTCAGGTGAAGTCTAATCCATTTGCTACTTCCACTGAATCTGGAAGATTCCTGAAATCTGATTGATGTTCTGTAGATCAGAGATGTAGGAATTCTATTCTGATGGTACACAATAATACTGTACAGAATAGAACTACTTTCTACTGGTTGTCAATAGTGACAGTCTGACAAGCTGTTTGATTTGGCTGCTGGTTGAGTCACTACAATTTTGTCCATCAGATCCTGAGGAAAAAAAACTGGACATGAGATGATGAAACTCAGCTAATCAAATGATTTTCACATGACAGAAAATGATTTTTTCTGTGAAGCAGAAAGTCCAGATGACAGATCAAAGTCATGTTTTGATGAAGGATTTCTGTGTCTTCTGTTGTGATGAAACAGCTGTCAGTCATCAATTCAATACACTCTCCCAGAGCGCTGGAGCATGGAGCTGCTGATGCAAATCACTTTATTTAAGATTTGAATGGAATCCTTTAGATTGTGTTCTTTATACTTTATTCTAAAGTTTTTGCTTCACAATATGTCTCTGCTAGATTTGGGTTCATTCTGGTCTCAAAAATATACTTTTCAAATCCAGACATGTTTTTTATTGCTGATTTAACTGAGTCGAATTTTTTAATATTTAGTATCTACTCATCAATTTTGTTTTCTGTTTTGTCATTTCAAACCTGTTCTACATTGTGAGATTGAGATTTTAGATCTCAAAAAGGACAATCTGTAAGAAATGTTTTGTATCAATAAAATTACATTTAGAGAGGAGAAAATATTGCATGTATTTTTGTTTTAATTTATATTATAGTCATTTTGTAGTAGGTTTTGAATGTTTTGTAAAATGATTACATTTTATTCAATATACTATTCAGTTTCACAGGTTCTACAGCAAAACTAAATTTAAATCAAACTGGTGAACTTTAGAAACAAGATCCTAACTTTTAAGTTTTTAAATATGATTGGCACAAAAAGTACAATAAATAAAACAAAATAAATCTGTTGGATAGAGCAGATAACCATTTATGTTCAAATTATTTCAATTTCAAAGACTCATTAAACATTTCATTGTGAAATTGCTTGAAACAATTTGTCGTCTTAATGCAGCCAAGGTGACAAACGTTTCCCACTGAAACCAGCTGATTTATAATCCACACATAGAAAATATCATAATGGAAGATCTTTTGTTCTCAGTCAGGACCAGTTAGGCCCAAATGTGCTCAGTTGTATATGATAGCTGAATTTAGATCTATTCTATGTCTTACATTCTTGTGAACATTATATATTTAAATTAATATTAACCTGATACCAAAAACAAAAATTTAAGTTTCTTTCTCTAAATCTAAATGAATTCATGGAGTAAGAGATTAGAAAATATCTTCTAATCATTCAGTCATATTTTACGTGATGAAGTATGAAGGTATCATCATGAAGAATTTAAAGTTCAATAATGATGTTTCCTATATGCATGGATGCTACAGTCCCCCTACTCTTAGGAGAAATAGAGTCAAAAGGAAACAGTCTTATGTGGCAAAAGTTTCTAAATGTCTGCAATAAAGTTAACATATTTTCATATGGATTATGTCTCCACTAGGTTATTTTATTTAATTTTTTTTATTTTTTTGCTCACATCTCTCTCTGAAAAAGTGTTAAAATATGTGTGTTTTTGTGGTGGAACATTCCTTTGTAAGCACTCAGTTACATGAAGAAATTTTAAATAATGAATATTGTTTTAAATATTTTGTATTTTTTCTAGCATGCTATTCTTTCTGCTTCTGATTTAATCTGAAACTAATAAATATAAAATAGTTAGTGACAAAATCAAATGGGTGAATAAAGAAATATAGAAAATATTGGCTATTTTTTTCCTTAGAGCTTGACTTTTAGCAAAGTGGATTGAAATTAAATATTGTGATCAACGTTTGTATTCAGTGAACTGTATCACACTCCAGCTGCAGAACAAATGTTCAGTTTCTGTTCAGTCAGACTGAGGGAGGTTTTTGTACGATGATTTTTCACTGTGTGAACACCCACTGATAGTTGGGGTAATGAGCACTTTGATAGTAATAAACTCCTGCATCTTCAGCCTGAACTCCACTGATGGTCAGAGTGAAGTCTAATCCATTTCCTGCTCCACTTCCACTGAATCTGGAGGAGATTCCTGAAAATCTGGTTGATGTGTAGTAGATCAGAGCTTTATGAGTTTCTCCAGGTTTCTGGTGGTACCAGGACAGACAGACCTGTCCATAGCCTTGGCAGTGAGATGTTGAAAGAGCCTGACTGGCCTTACAGTCAATAGTGACAGTCTGACCAAGCTGCACTGATTTGGCTGCTGGTTGAGTCACAACAACATTTTGTCCATCAGATCCTGAGGAGAGAGAAGAAACTCTGGACATGAGATGGTGAAACTCAGCTACACTCCAAATGATTTTCACATGACAGAAAAATGATTTTCCTCACCCTGAGTGAAGCAGAGGAGAGTCCAGATGAGGACGCAGATCAAAGTCATGTTTTTGATGAGGAGGATTTCTGTGTCTTCTGTTGTGATGAAGGACAGCTGTCAGTCATCCAGAGTTCAACTGTCAGGACTATAAACTCTCCCAGAGCGCTGGAGCATGGAGCTGCTGATGCAAATCACTTTATTTAAGATTTGAATGGAATCCTTTAGATTGTGTTCTTTATACTTTATTCTAAAGTTTTTGCTTCACAATATGTCTCTGCTATCAGATTTGGGTTCATTCTGGTCTCAAAAATATACTTTTCAAATCCAGACATGTTTTTTTATTGCTGATTTAACTATCAATATTTAGTATCTACTCATCAATTTTGTTTTCTGTTTGTCATTTCAAACCTGTTCTACATTGTGAGATTGAGATTTTAGATCTCAAAAGGACAATCTGTAATGTTTTTCAATAAAATTACATTTAGAGAGGAGAAAATATTGCATGTATTTTTGTTTTAATTTATATTATAGTCATTTTGTAGTAGGTTTTGAATGTTTTGTAAAATGATTACATTTTATTCAATATACTATTCAGTTTCACAGGTTCTACAGCAAAACTAAATTTAAATCAAACTGGTGAACTTTAGAAACAAGATCCTAACTTTTAAGTTTTTAAATATGATTGGCACAAAAAGTACAATAAATAAAACAAAATAAATCTGTTGGATAGAGCAGATAACCATTTATGTTCAAATTATTTCAATTTCAAGACTCATTAAACATTTCATTGTGAAATTGCTTGAAACAATTTGTCGTCTTAATGCAGCCAAGGTGACAAACGTTTACTGAAACCAGCTGATTTATAATCCACATAGAAAATATCATAATGGAAGATCTTTTGTTCTCAGTCAGGACCAGTTAGGCCCAAATCTCAGTTGTATATGATAGCTGAATTTAGATCTATTCTGTCTTACATTCTTGTGAACATTATATATTTAAATTAATATAACCTGATACCAAAAACAAAATTTAAGTTTCTTTCTCTAAATCTAAATGAATTCATGGAGTAAGAGATTAGAAAATATCTTCTAATCATTCAGTCATATTTTACGTGATGAAGTATGAAGGTATCATCATGAAGAATTTAAAGTTCAATAATGATGTTTTATATATGGATGCTACAGTTTCTTAGGAGAAATAGAGTCAAACAAGGAAACAGTCTTATGTGGCAAAAGTTTCTAAATGTCTGCAATAAAGTTAACATATTTTCATATGGATTATGTCTCCACTAGGTTATTTATTTGTTTTTTATTTTTTGCTCACATCTCTCTCTGAAAAGTGTTAAAATATGTGTTTTGTGGTGGAACATTCCTTTGTAAGCACTCAGTTTGAGAAATTTTAAATAATGAATATTGTTTTAAAATTTTGTATTTTTCTAATGCTATTCTTTCTGCTTCTGATTTAATCTGAAACTAATAAATATAAAATAGTTATGACAAATCAAATGGGTGAATAAAGAAATATAGAAAATATTGCTATTTTTCCTTAGAGGACTTTTAGCAAAGTGGATTGAAATTAAATATTGTGATCACGTTTGTATTCAGTGAACTGTATCATCAGCTGCAGAACAAATGTTCAGTTTCTGTTCAGTCAGACTGAGGGAGGTTTTTGTATGATTTTTCACTGTGTGAACACCCTGATAGTTGAGGTAATGAGCACTTTGATAGTAATAAACTCCTGCATCTTCAGCCTGAACTCCACTGATGGTCAGAGTGAAGTCTAATCCATTTCCTGCTCCACTTCCACTGAATCTGGAGGAGATTCCTGAAAATCTGGTTGATGTGTAGTAGATCAGAGCTTTATGAGTTTCTCCAGGTTTCTGGTGGTACCAGGACAGACAGACCTGTCCATGCCTTACAGTGAGATGTTGAAAAATGACTGGCCTTACAGTCAATAGTGACAGTCTGACCAAGCTGCACTGATTTGGCTGCTGGTTGAGTCAACATTTTGTCCATCAGATCCTGAGAGAGAGAAGAAACTCTGGACATGAGATGGTGAAACTCAGCTACACTCCAAATGATTTTCACATGACAGAAAAATGATTTTCCTCATGAGTGAAGCAGAGGAGAGTCAGATGACAGATCAAAGTCATGTTTTTGATGAGGAGGATTTCTGTGTCTTCTGTGATGAAGGACAGCTGTCAGTCATCCAGAGTTCAACTGTCAGGACTATAAACTCTCCCAGAGCGCTGGAGCATGGAGCTGCTGATGCAAATCACTTTATTTAAGATTTGAATGGAATCCTTTAGATTGTATTCTTTAAATTGATATTTTATTAAAAGTTTTTGTTGATAAACTTGCTGATCAGATTTGCTCAAGGTCAAAATATAGCAATCAGTAAAGCTGTGATAAACAGCATCCATGGCGTTTTTACAGAGCTGATTTTCATATGCTCAGCATAATTCATCCCTGTAACAGTGCTGATGGCGTTTTAGCATGGAATGCTCATCAAGCCCATAAACAAAGTTTGCGATGATGTACTAGAGAGAAGATTTAAATCATATTGTCATTAAACTTTTCTAATGGTTTCCCTTTGTCTGTCTGAGTCTCTACAGATTGAAATCATATTATAAAGTTTTTTCTTCATGAAGAAGATCTGCAATTAGATTTGTATTAATTCTTAATATTCTGATTATTCTCTATTTTCACTGAGTCATGTTTGCTTGTCATGTTGGTCAATGTTCAGATAATAAATATTTACTCATCAACCTCTGGTTTCCACCTCCTTTTTTATATATTTCAAAGTTAGTTTGAATTCAGTGTTTATATGTCAAAACTATCATATCTTTTATCATCCAACCAGAGATTGGAGTTTACTATTGTTGGGTCATATAAGATTTTGAAGCCATTATTGCACATTTTTATATTTAAAACATAAAACTATTTTGTAACTCAATGTTTTAAAAACATGACGTCACAAATTGTTCATGTTTTTCAATTGCTGTCTTTATAAATTGTTGCTGTTTCAAAAAAAGAAGTCAGAGTTTGATTTATGACAGATTATTATGGCTATTTAAAATAATTACGGTAGGTCATTTGACAAAAAAAAATAGTTTTTTTTGTATTGTGGCTCCAAAGCTCAGGTCTCAAATAGTTCATTTGCAGTTTTTATGAGGTACAAAACACTATGAAATCAATTATTTTATATAATATTCTAATATGAAATTACTTATTCATTGATGCAAAAGTTCTAAAAGTTGCAGGACAGCAGACTTCTAGGACTGGAGTTTGACACCTCTGCTCCAAAGGGTCTGAACAGACAAAAAGTTACATCATTGTAGTGTTTCACATTGTTTATCTCTAAACACAAGTAGAGTTAAAGAAATGTTCCTGCTCACTCTTAAGAGCTTGGTTACATGAACAATTTCTAATTATTACATGAATTTTGTTTGATCTTTTTATTTGATCAGTCTAAATTCATCATTCTATATGATTTAGACAGGATTTAAAAACAAAGGAAAACTAATGGCATATAAAACAAAAAACAAGAAGAAGAATTCTATGTGATTAAGAATTGAACATTTCTGAAAACATTTACTGTTTTAGTTTCAGTGCATCTGTTGATCAGACCATTTCCTCTCCAGCTGAGGGAGGTTTTTGTACGACGTTCTATCACTGTGTGAACGGTGTTTCATAACCCTGCTGACAGTAATAAACTCCTGAATCTTCAGCCTGAACTCCACTGATGGTCAGAGTGAAGTCAGAACCAGATCCACTTCCACTGAAACGAGCTGGAACTCCAGAATGAAGAGTTGCTCTTTGTATAATGAGCTTTGGGGCCTCTCCAGGTTTCTGATGGTACCAGAAAAGCCAGTCACCTACACCTGTACTAGTTTTACATTTTAGTGAGACAGTCTGTCCTGGAGCAACAGACTGAGATCCAGGATTCTGAGTCAGGATGATGTCTCCTAATGAACCTGGAAAATATGAAAAATAAGAAATGAGAGAAACTATGTTTGATTACAAATGACTGTTAAAAGATTTTGGTCATAACACCAAAAAAGGTTAAAAAATATATCTTTATAGAACTAATTTCTTCTTCAGTCTAAGTTTCCAGCAGAGAGTCTCACCCTGAACCAGGAGCCCCAGGATGGTCAGCAGTAGAGTCAGTGACATCATCATTGTGCTGCTGGTGTGTCAGTGGCTCTGAAAGGCCTGGACAGCCACTGATCAACTCTGACCTCTTAACAGCTGGAGCAGAGAGGCAGGACACATATGCAAACACACATTCAGAATGTATTTGTATGCAAATACTGAATGTAGTTCAGTATTCAGTCACATGGAGCTCAGCTCATCATTCTGTGACGTTTCCAGATCAAAGCTGAAAGATTTACATTTGGAAAACTAAGCAATGAGCTTAAACAAGGAGGTTCCACTTTTCAGAGAATTTATACGGGATGCAAGACTTTTCAATCCATTCTCACTTTCTTTTTTTTATATTTTATGGAACAATGATAAAGTTCCTGCATGTCTAGATCATAACCATAATCTCTGTTTTCGATCAGAATAGTACTAGTTTGATGAAAATAATACAAATATAACTTCAGGGATTAAAAAATGCTTTCAAAGAGAATGGTGGCCAAACTTTGGACGAAAAGTTAAACACTTTAGAAAATAAGTTATTAACTCATGTCATTCTGTGATAAAAGTATGATGTTTGTTTTTTGGACTGATCATTTGCTCAACCTGAACAGTCCAAAGATTCTACATCCGTTAACATTTTATTCACAGAAATCTAACAAAACCTAGGCAAATTTGTAATAAAAGTTACAATTTACACCTATGTTAAATTACACCTATATAAGAAACAATCAAAAGAGACAAATAAAATAAAAACAAAGATTGAGTTAAATTATGAATATTTAGCAATAGCATAACAACTCTTGTTGACAAAGCAAATGAAATGTGGTAACTGTTCCCATATTATTTGGACTAAAATATCCATGACATCCACAGAAATTATGAATATTATGAGTAAGTTCAGTATTTACCATGAGACAAATGATGACTGATGTCATCAAATGACTGATGTGTGTCTGTAATATGTCTGTCCTGTTTGAGATTTTTACAGATGAGCAGAAATGTATTTTTACTAACATGTTTATTTTGGGGCTGAAATGATCAAGTATGATAAGATGGTAAGAGATTAAAGAGTCTCAGTTTGAAGTGGTGTGCTTTACATTTTGTCTTTTTTCTTTTGTTTTTACCACAGTTAACGGTAACACTTTATTTGACGGGTAGTGAATAAGACTGTCATGACACCATTATTAACATGACATAACACCTGTCATGAACATGATTAAGTCTTCATGTATATTTATGACTGTTGTCATAAAGTGTCATTCAATAAATTATGACACCTTTAATACAAAGTTGACATTTAAAATGTCTTCATTATGACAAGTTGACATTAACCTAAAGATTATGATCTGATAAATTTGTTACAAAAGTATTACTGATTAAACTGTAGCTTTAATAACATAAAGCTACAGTTTAATCAGTAATACTTTTATAACAAATTTATGTCAGATCATGATTTCTTGGTCAATGTCAAGTTGTCATAACAAAAATATTTTTAATAATGTTAACTTTGTATTAAAAGTTAACTTTATTCAAATGACGTTCAAGTCAACATGAAGACTTGTGACAGAAAACAAATACAAAAAGATAAATCATAGTTTTCCTGCTGTTGCTGGTTTATCGTTTTAAATATGATGTTAAAGTATAATGAAGAAAATAGGCAAACATGTGAAAACCTTTACTGTTTGTCCATTATTAGTTTGACTCTGAGATTCATGAATTGTTTGCAAGTATTAATGAAAGTGAATCTTTTGTTGAATTTGAATACTGCAATGTTCAAAGAATCTACATCATTAGAAAAGTGTTAGAGATTACATAAATTTGAAATTTCATGAGGCCAAAGTTTGATTCCCATTAATCATCATGTTTTTGTGCCTCTGACGAAGTGTACCAGCTTCAGCAGCTGCTGGAAGCTGCAGTAACCACTTTAGTTTCAGTTCAGAGACCTAGGAAGGTTTTTGTATGACTGTTTTTCACTGTGTGAAGAAGTCGTGAGTGCTTGATGGGAACTCTCCATTACAGTAGTAAACTGCAGCATCTTCAGCCTGAACTCCACTGATGGTCAGAGTGAAGTCAGAGTTTGAGCCACTGCCTGTGAAACGACTTGGAGTCCCTGATGCTCGAGTGCTAGTGGAGTACAGCAGCAGCTTAGGAACCTCTCCACCTTTCTGCTGGTACCAGTCTAAACGGTTGGAGCTATAAACATTGTGACTGGTCTTACAGCTGATGGTGACAGATCGTCCCAAGGAAGAGCTCACTGCTGCAGGCTGAGTCACTGTAGGTTGGATTTTGGATTCTAATACAAAAACACAACATTAAACACCTTTGTGAACTTGCCAAGCAATTTTCAGAGGGACAGATGTTCATAGAGGAGAGGAGTTGGATTCTCTGGACTTTACCTGTGAAGCAGCAGCAGAGGAGAGTCCAGATGAGGACGCAGATCAAAGTCATGTTTTTGATGAGGAGGATTTCTGTGTCTTCAGTTGTGATGAAGGACAGCTGTCAGTCATCCAGAGTTCAACTGTCAGGACTATAAACTCTCCCAGAGCGCTGGAGCATGGAGCTGCTGATGCAAAGTGACTCTCTCTGACAAAATAAGATATTTAAATATGCTTGCAAAATATATATCTTCATGAGCGTTTTATCGTGGTTTATCAGAAAAATAATCTTTACGCTAGAAGATTTTGTTTGTCCTATTCAAACTAGTTTCCCAAGTGTTTGCTGTTTCTCCAACTTCTCATGCTTTAATTTGGAACTTGATTGATGATGATCACATTAAGCTGGAATCTTTTCAGAATCATTCAGTTGGTAAAGAAACCAATTTTTTTTACCTTTTGAAAAAGTTTTTTGCTGTTGACAGACCGCACTGATGTCATGTACTTCTGGTCATTTGATAATTCTTAGAAAATCCTTTCATACCTTTCTTTTATTCATATCTGACAACTGTTTGTCTCAATTTCCTAATTTGGAGAACAAGAAATGTCATCCACATCTCAGCTTGTTGTATTTCTGTCTGTGGAAAATATCTGGAAGAAACTTTACAACCAAATATTGAATAATGTTGGTTCAAGTCATCTGTCAGCAGTATGTTCCATGTTATCGAAACTAAATGCAGGATCAAGCTTTAATAATAATTAGACATGAATTATTTTTCCAATAGTAATGGCAGACTTATTAAATTATTCTAACCAGGACTAACAATAATAAAGTACCTCCTGGATTGTTTTTCCTGTCTGCTTATGAGAATAAATCCTGTAAGGTGTTTAACAAAGATTAAAATACGTTTTGGTGTTATTACCAATGGTTTTCCTTGACTTTATATATGATTGTTTAAAAATGAAACATGGAAAATATTTTGTAACATTTCTAAAATCAAAGTTACTTCAACCTTCCTCAAGATTTAGAATATAAAAGCTTTTTTTTCTAATCGGAAAAATAAAGTCAAACATCTAAAATCATTATGAAATAGTATCATGTTAAAATATAATGTCTTAATATCATAACTGAATGTTTTCTTGTGTTTAATGGAAACATAATTTCTGGCCTGATGTGTGTTCAGTGAACTGTATCAGTGTCTGATGCAGATTCCAGCTGCAGAACAAAGTTCAGTTTCTGTTCAGTCAGACTGAGGGAGGTTTTTGTACAATGATTTTTCACTGTGTGAACACCCACTGACTGTTGATGTGATGAGCACTTTGACAGTAATAAACTCCTGCATCTTCAGCCTGAACTCCACTGATGGTCAGAGTGAAGTCTAATAAATTTCCTGCTCCACTTCCACTGAATCTGGAGGAGATTCCTGAAAATCTGGATGATGTTACATAGATCAGAGCTTTAGGAGCTTCTCCGGGTTTCTGATGGTACCAGGACAGGCAGGGAGGGCTACAACCTGTTAATTTAACACTGGCCTTGCAGTCAATAGTGACAGTCTGACCAAGCTGCACTGATTTGGCTGCTGGTTGAGTCACAACAATATTTTGTCCATCAGATCCTGAGGAGAGAGAAGAAACTCTGGACATGAGATGGTGAAACTCAGCTACACTCCAAACGATTTTCACATGACAGAAAAATGATTTTCCTCACCCTGAGTGAAGCAGAGGAGAGTCCAGATGAGGATGCAGATCAAAGTCATGTTTTTGATGAGGAGGATTTCTGTGTCTTCTGTTGTGATGAAGGACAGCTGTCAGTCATCCAGAGTTCAACTGTCAGGACTATAAACTCTCCCAGAGCGCTGGAGCATGGAGCTGCTGATGCAAATCACTTTATTTAAGATTTGAATGGAATCCTTTAGATTGTTTTCTTTAATTTGATATGTTATTCTAAAGTTTTTGCTTCATGAATATGTCTGTGCTATCAGATTTGGATTAGTTCTTGTCTCAAAATCACACCTTTAAAATCCAGACATGTTTTTATTGCTGATTTAACTGAGTCGAATTTTTTAATATTTAGTATCTGCTCTTCAATTTTGTTTTCTGTTTTGTCATTTCAAACCTGTTCTACACTGTAAATGTAAATGAGAGTTTAGATCTCAAAAAGGACAATCTGCAAAATAAATGTTTTGTATTAATAAAATTACATTTAGAGAGGAGAAAATATTGCATATATTTTTGTTTTAATTTATATTATAGTCATTTTTAGTAGGTTTTGATTGTTTGGTAAAATAGTTACATTTTATTCATTATACTATTGAGTTTCACAGGTTCTACAGCAAAAAAAATAGGAATAAGATCCTAACTTTTAAGTTTTTAAATATGATTGGCACAAAAAGTACAATAAATAAGAACAAAATAAATCTGTTGGATAGAGCTGATAACCATTTATGTTCAAATTATTTTGATTTAAAATACTGATTATTTAAACATTTCATTGTGAAATTGCTTCTTAATGCAGCCAAGGTGACAAACGTTTCCCACTGAAACCAGCTGATTTATAATCCATACATAGAAAATATCATAATGGAAGATCTTTTGTTCTCAGTCAGGAACAGTTAGGCCCAAATGTGCTCAGTTGTATATATGTTAGCTGAATTTATATCTATTGCATGTTCTACATTCCAGTGAACATTGTGTATTTACATTAATATCCTGATATCAAAAACATAAATTAAAGTTCTTTTTTTCTCTAAATCTAAATGAATTCAGGAAGTAAGAGATTAGAAAATATCTTCTAATCATTCAATCATGTTTTATGTGATGAAGTATGAAGGTTTCATCATGAAGAATTATTTTATATATATTTTAATTCGTTAGACTGAAACCTGGATGTCAAAGTTCAAAGTTCAATAATGATGTTTCCTCAGAGTATATATGGATGCTATCGTCCTCCTACTCTCAGGAGAAATAGAGTTGAAAGGAAACATTCTTGTGTGGCAACGTTTCTGGTAAAATGTTGCAAAATGTCTGCAAAAAAGTTAAAAAAACAAAATATTGAAAAATAAAAAAATATATATAAAAAATATTAAGTTATAAAAAACTAAATTATTTATGAGGAAAAAACCAAAATTAGTGACAGTTGATGTCAGAAACAATATTATTAAAGAAAATTTCCAGCTGTGTTTTTCAGGTTAAACTGTTTATTTAGAGTTTGTTGTGTTCAGAGTCAGAGAGCCGTGTCTCTACAGTCAGAGGTTTTTGTACGACGACTCAACCAGTTTGTATCACTGTGGTACACGTTTGGTGGAGGAACCAGACTGGATGTTGGAAGTAAGTTCAATATTTCACATATTTCATTATAATATAAGCGATACATTGTTGTTAGTTTTATCAACAAAATAATATAATTGGAGACGTCCATAATTTAAGATTTTATTAATTTGATTCAGTCACTGATGAAAACTGCAGCTCAGACCAGAAATTAGAATCATGGAGAAAAAATAAATCATCATTTTAATTTTGGTAAAAAGGTTTTTATTTATTGTATGAAGGGAAAGTATAACTTAAGTTTTATTTAGTATTTTAAACCAGAATCAGTTTGTTGTGTTCAGAGTCAGAGAGTCGTGTCTCTACAGTCAGAGGTTTTTGTATGACGACTCAATTAGTTTGTATCACTGTGGTGGACTTTTGGTGGAGGAACCAGACTGGATGTTGGAAGTAAGTTTCTGAATATTTAACATTTATTGTTAGATAAATTATTAAAATGATCATAAGAGGATCATGGAGGATGTTATTATTATTAAGTAATTAATTTTAAACTCCTTTTTAAGGAAATGTGAATTTCACATTTCTGAATTACTAATCTAATGTAATAAAATATTGAAACAATATTGACCGTGTTATTTTTCAAACTAGTTTTTAATCATTTTAAATTGCTTAAACTAAAGAATTAAGATGAAAATTGCATAATTTAGAAAAACTTAAGTATCTGAAAATATTGGGTGACAACATTTTTGTTGCAGTTTTAAAATTGCTGTGAGACAAAATATTGTTTTTCAAATTGTATTCATTGTCATTTATGCCCAACAGCTGATCTGCTTTAAGAAATTATATGATATTTTATTCTGTTTAATACTTTAAAATTGAAGAACTAGTAAGATGAGCATCAGATTGTTTGATTTAAATTTTATAATTTATAGTTTTAAAGATATTATTTCATTTATAATCACAGTGAGGGAAAGTAAAGCTCAGTTTATGTTTAATCTTATTTTCTAGTTTAATGTATCTCAGGTTATATGAGGACTCTGTGTGCTGATATGCTTGAGTTCACAGTGAAGGGAAGTGAAACAGTGTGTGAGGGAGTGACTGGTGGAGCAGAAAAAATGTTCAACTGAAGAATCTTAAAGAAAGTCATTTCTCCCTCAGTAAAGATGGTCCAGTTTCTGCTGTCTGGTTAACAGGTGTGTGGTTCCTGTTCTCTAACCTGATTGGTGTCTCCTAGGTGATACCCGCCCCACCCTGACAGTGCTGCCCCCCTCCAGTGTGGAGCTGCAGCAGCAGCAGGTTACCCTCCTGTGTCTGGCCAACAAGGGCTTCCCCTCAGACTGGACTCTGTCCTGGAAGCTGGACGGCAGCAGCAGCAGCAGCAGCTGGGAGCAGAGCAGGAGCTCCGGGGTGCTGCAGAATGACGGCCTCTACAGCTGGAGCAGCACCCTGAGGCTCCCTGCAGACCAGTGGAGGAAGGTGGGCTCTGTGACCTGTGAGGCCTCCCAGGGCTCCCAGTCTGCAGTCACAGAGACACTGAGGAGAGACCAGTGTTCCCAGTCCTGACCTGACTATCTCAGACTCTGATACTGGCTTTAATCTGTCACTGCTCTCACTCTTTCTCTGCTGATTATTCTCTATTTTCACTGAGTTATGTTTGCTTGTCATGTTGGTCAATGTTCAGATAATAAATATTTACTCATCAATTTCTGGTTTCTACCTGATTTTTATTCATCTTTAAATATTTTATTTATGTTTTAATGTTTTATTTATTTATGTTTTGCTTTTAATCTCTTAAAACATCGTCTCTATCCAACACAAGAGTAAAATTAAATGTCCTGCAAATCATCATTAAATTTAAAAACTTATTTGGAATACAGTTGAATACAGTTCCCTTAAAGCTAAGGGAAAATATTTAGTAACTACCATCATCAGAATTAAGAGGTTTTTCAAAAATGTCTGCTTGGAACAAAAATGATAAAAAAAAACATTTCAAAATAAAAATTGTTTAAACTCCCAGTGCTTTGTTTGTTTCTTTAATTGTTCTAACCAAATAGCAAAGAATTATTATTATTATCATTATTATCATTATTATTATCATTATTATTATCATTATTATCATTATTATTATTATTATTATTATTATTATTATTATTATTATTATTATTATTATTATTATTATTATTATTATTATTATTATTATTATTATTATTATTATTATTATTATTATTATTAGCCTCACATCCAAATAAATATCAAAAGAAAAAAATATATACATTATTGGAAAATGAATGAATGAATAAATAAAAAACTTTAAAAAATAGAAAATTAATAAAAATAAATAAATATTTTGTGGAAACTTTTAGTGTTTTAGTTTCTTAGCAGCTGTTGAGTCAGATCATTTCCTCTCCAGCTGAGGGAGGTTTTTGTACGACGTTCTATCACTGTGTGAACGGGAAGCTGTTACCCTGCTGACAGTAATAAACTCCTGAATCTTCAGCCTGAACTCCATTGATGGTCAGAGTGAAATCAGAACCAGATCCACTTCCACTGAACCGAGCTGGAACTCCAGAATGAAGAGTTGTAGCTGCATAAATCAGGAGTTTTGGAGGTTCTGCAGGTTTCTGAAGGTACCAGTGGAGGTTGCTATAAACATTTGAACTGGTTTTACATCTGATGGAGACAGTCTGTCCTGGAACAACAGACTGAGATCCAGGAGTCTGAGTCAGGATGATGTCTCCTAATGAACCTGGAAAATAAGAAAAATAACAATTGAGAGAAATTATGTTTGATTACAAATTATTGAAAATCTCCAAATAGATGAAAGAAAACATTAACATGTTGTTTCAATATTTCTCCATGACAGCAGTATTTTAATTATAATTTTTTCAAGCCAAGTTTCTCCCAGAGAGTCTCACCCTGAACCAGGAGCCCCAGGATGGTCAGCAGTAGAGTCAGTGACATCATCATTGTGCTGCTGGTGTGTCAGTGGCTCTGAAAGGCCTGGACAGACACTGATCAACTCTGACCTCTTAACAGCTGGAGCAGAGAGGCAGGACACATATGCAAACACACACAGTCAGTCACATGGAGCTGAACTGGCAGCAGGTTTCCTCCTCACTGCAGGAAAATCTTAATGTTCACATTTAATTCAATTTAATTAATTCACAATAAATGTCGACTCAAAGCACTTCATGAATTCAACATTTAGAAATTTTATACACAGATTTATGATTCAATAATTCTAATTGTTTGCATCTTCCTTTTGTCAATATTAAAGAATTTCAGAGTTTTATAAAAGTATGACAAATATGAACCCAGATATAACCTTTTATAAACTTACAATTTCTCTAGTCTGAATTCAGGCATGCTTTTTTACTAGTTTATGTATTGGAGTCATTTTTTATAAAATGTCTTCATATTATTTCTGTATTTGTGATTTTTTTTTGTTTTGTTTTGTTTTATCAAAGCAGGCCTATCAAAGAAGTGAAATCTTGGACTTCAATGAGTCGATCTGTATAAATAAACCTGAATAAAATAAAAACAAAAAAAAATTTGATATCAGAAAAGCTTAAAATTATTCTTGGTATATTATATTAAAAATCATTTTTAGTTAGGTTTTTAATTCCATGTAGTATACTCTTGAGTTTCTCAGGCTTTATGCTAAAATGAAAACATTTTATCATAAACGTTGTCATTTATGATAAATTGAACTGAGACTATTTCTGTTGAAATTATTTTAACATTTTAATTATTTAAAAGGCTGATTGTTTTAACATTTGTAGACAATTGCTTTGAAATTTCTTCACTCCACTTGTCATCTTATTGCATCCCATGTAGCAGACGTCTCCCAGTGACACCAGCTCATTCAGGCCCAATTAGGTCCAATTCTGGCTGAACTTATATTTATTGTATTTGCTACATTCTTTTGAACAATCTGTACATTAAGTTATATTAGCCTGATGCCAGAAACAAAAGTGTTATTTGACTGAAACCTGGATGTCAAAGTTCAATAATGATGTTTCCTCAGTGTATATATGGATGCTATCGTCCTCCTACTCTCGGGAGAAATAGAGTTGAAAGGAAACAGTCTTGTGTGGCAAAAGATTCTAAATGTCTGCAATAAAGTTAACATATAATCAAAAAGGATTATGTCTCCATTAGATTATTATTATTTTTATTATTATTATTATTATTATTATTATTATTATTATTATTATTATTATTATTATTATTATTATTATTATTATTATTATTATTATTATTAGCTCACATCTCTCTCTGAAAAAGTGTTAAAATATGTGTGTTTTTGTGGTGGAACATTCCCTTGTAAGCACTTAGTTACATGAAGAAATTTTAAATAATGAATATTGTTTTAAATATTTTGTATTTTTTCTAACATGTCATTCTTTCTGCTTCTGATTTAATTTGAAACTAGTAAATATAAAATAGTTAGTGACAAAATCAAATGGGTGAATAAAGAAATATAGAAAATATTGGCTAATTTTTCCTTAGAGCTTGACTTTAAAAAAAATGTATTGTAATTAAATACCGTGATCAACGTTTGTATTCAGTGAACTGTATCACACTCCAGCTGCAGAACAAATGTTCAGTTTCTGTTCAGTCAGACTGAGGGAGGTTTTTGTACGATGATTTTTCACTGTGTGAACACCCACTGACTGTTGATGTAATGATAACTCTGACAGTAATAAACTCCTGCATCTTCAGCCTGAACTCCACTGATGGTCAGAGTGAAGTCTGAGTTTGATCCACTTCCTGTAAAACGATTTGGAATCCCTGATGCTCTGTGATTTCCCCAGTAAATGAGCATTTTAGGAGGTTCCGTGTCCTTCATTTGGTACCATGCTAAAAAATAGTCTGCTCCGTCATAGTGTACAGCTTGACTGGTTTTACAGCTGATGCTGGCCGAGTCTCCAATGCCGGTATTTACCGCTGAAGGTTGTGTCACTGTGACCTGACCTCTGACCTCTGTGGACACAGAGACAAAAACATGCAGTGGCTTCATGGTTTAGTCGGCTTCATTTCAGAGGGACAGATGTTCATAGAGGAGAGGAGTTGGATTCTCTGGACTTTACCTGTGAAGCAGCAGCAGAGGAGAGTCCAGATGAGGACGCAGATCAAAGTCATGTTTTTGATGAGGAGGATTTCTGTGTCTTCTGTTGTGATGAAGGACAGCTGTCAGTCATCCAGAGTTCAACTGTCAGGACTATAAACTCTCCCAGAGCGCTGGAGCATGGAGCTGCTGATGCAAAGTGACTCTATATGACAAAATAAGATATTCAAATATGTTTGCAAAATATGTCTATATCTTCATGAGCGTTTCATTGTGGTTTATCAGCAAAATAATCTTTATGCTAGAAGATTTTGTTTGTCCTATTCAAACTAGTTTCCCAAGCGTTGTTGTTTCTCCAACTTCTCAGGCTTTAATTTATAACTTGATTTATTCAGACAATATTATCACATTAAGCTGGAATCTTTTCAGAATCATTCAGTTGGTAAAGAATCCTCTTTTTTTTTTACCCTTTGAAAAGTTTTTTCCTGTTGACAGACCGCACTGATGTCATGTACATCTGGTCAGTTGATAATTCAGAGAAAATGCTTTTCTACCTTTCTTTCATTCATATCTGACAACTGTTTCTCTCAATTTGCTAATTTGCAGAACATGAAATGTCATCCACATCTAAGCTTGTTCTATTTCTGTCTGTGGAAAATATCTGGAAGAAACTTTACAACCAAATATTGAATAATTAATTGAATATTAAAAATAAAAAATGGAAAATATTTTGTACCCTTTCTAAAATCAAAGTTACTTCAACCTTCCTCAAGATTTAGAAAATATAAGCCTTATTTTCCAAATTTGAATATTAAAGTCAAACATCTAAAATCATCATGAAATTGTATCATGTTAAAATATAATGTCTTAATATCATAACTGAATGTGTTTTTGTGTTTAATGGATATATAATTTTTGGCCTGATGTGTGTTCAGTGAACTGTATCAGTGTCTGATGCAGATTCCAGCTGCAGAACAAAGTTCAGTTTCTGTTCAGTCAAACTGAGGGAGGTTTTTGTACGATGATTTTTCACTGTGTGAACTCTGTGTCACTGTGATAACTGATACAGTAATAAACTCCTGCATCTTCAGCCTGAACTCCACTGATGGTCAGAGTGAAATCTAATCCATTTCCTGCTCCACTTCCACTGAATCTGGAGGAGATTCCTGAAAATCTGGTTGATGTGTAGTAGATCAGAGCTTTATGAGCTTCTCCAGGTTTCTGATGGTACCAGGACAGGCAGTAATCAGATGGGTAAATACACAGAGCTACTTGTCTACTGGCCTTACAGTCAATAGTGACAGTCTGACCAAGCTGCACTGATTTGGCTGCTGGTTGAGTCACAACAACATTTTGTCCATCAGATCCTGAGGAGAGAGAAGAAACTCTGGACATGAGATGGTGAAACTCAGCTATCAAATGATTTCACATGACAGAAATTATTTTCCTCACCCTGAGTGAAGCAGAGGAGAGTCCAGATGAGGAGATCAAAGTCATGTTTTTTTGGAGGATTTCTGTGTCTTCTGTTGTGATGAAGGACAGCTGTCAGTCATCCAGAGTTCAACTGTCAGGACTATAAACTCTCCCAGAGCGCTGGAGCATGGAGCTGCTGATGCAAATCACTTTATTTAAGATTTGAATGGAATCCTTTAGATTGTATTCTTCATACTTTATATTTTATTCTAAACTTTTTGCATCATTAATATGTCTCTGCTATCAGATTTGGGTTAATTCTGGTCTCAAAAATATACTTTTCAAATCCAGACATGTTATATTGCTGATTTAACTCAATCAAATATTGTAATATTTAGTATGTGATTATTAATTTTGTTTTCTGTTTTGTCATTTCAAACCTGTGTTACGTTGTAAATGAGATTTTAGATCTCAAAAAGGACAATCTGTAAGAAATGTTTTGAATCGATAAAATTACATTTAGAGAGGAGAAAATATTGCATGTATTTTAAGTTTAATTTATTTTAAATTCATTTATTAGAAGGTTTTGAATGTTTTGTAAAATGATTACATTTTATTCAATATACTATTTAGTTTCACAGGTTCAACAGTGAAACTAAATTTAAATCAAACTGGTGAACTTTAGAAACAAGATCCTAACTTTTAAGTTTTTAAATACGATTGGCACAAAAAGTACAATAAATAAAAACAAAATACATCTGTTGGATTTAGCTGATAACCATTTCTGTTCAAATTATTTCAATTTTAAAGACTCATTAAACATTTCATTGTGAAATTGCTTGAAACAATTTGTCGTCTTAATGCAGCCAAGGTGACAAACGTTTCCTACTGAAACCAGCTGATTTATAATCCACACATAGAAAATATCATAATGGAAGATCTTGTGTTGTCAGTCAGGACCAGTTAGGCCCAAATGTGCTCAGTTGTATATAGAATATCTGAATTTATATCTATTGTAAGTGTTACATTCCAGTGAACATTATATATTTAAATTAATATTAGTCTGATACCAAAAACATAAATTAAAGTTGCTTTTTTCTCTAAATCTAAATGAATTCAGGAATTAAGAGATTAGAAAATATCTTCTAATCATTTTTTGTTTTGTAATGAAGTATGAAGGTATCATCATGAAGAATTATTTCATATATATTTTTATTTGTTAGACTGAAACCTGGATGTCAAAGTTCAAAGTTCAATAATGATGTTTCCTCAGAGTATATATGGATGCTATCGTCCTCCTACTCTCAGGAGAAATAGAGTTGAAAGGAAACATTCTTGTGTGGCAACGTTTCTGGTAAAATGTTACAAAATGTCTGCAATAAAGTCAAAAAAACAAAATATTGGTAAAAAATATATAAAAATATATTAAGTTATAAAAAAATTATTTATGAGGAAAAAACCAAAATTAGTGACAGTTGATGTCAGAAACAATATTATTAAAGAAAATTTCCAGTTGTGTTTTTCAGGTTAAACTGTTTATTTAGAGTTTGTTGTGTTCAGAGTCAGAGAGCCGTGTCTCTACAGTCAGAGGTTTTTGTACGACGACTCAATTAGTTTGTATCACTGTGGTGGACTTTTGGTGGAGGAACCAGACTGGATATTGGAAGTAAGTTTCTGAATATTTAACATTTATTTTGAGATAAATTATTAAAATGATCATAAGAGGATCATGGAGGATGTTATTACTATTAAGTAATTAATTTTAAACTCCTTTTTAAGGAAATATGAATTTCACATTTCTGAATTACTAATCTAATGTAATAAAATATTGAAACAATATTGACCATGTTATTTTTCAAACTAGATTTTAATGTTTTTAAATTGTTTAAACTAAAGAATTTAGATGAAAATTGCATAAATTAGAAAAACTTAAGTATATGAAAAAATGGGGTGACAACCTGTTTGTTGCAGTTTTAAAATTTCTGTGAGACAAAATATTGTTTTTCAAATTGTATTCATTGTCATTTATGCCCAACAGCTGATCTGCTTTAAGAAATTATATGATATTTTATTCTGTTTAATACTTTAAAATTGAAGAACTAGTAAGATGAGCATCAGATTGTTTGATTTTAATTTTATAATTTATAGTTTTAAAGATTTTATTTCATTTATAATCACAGGAAGGGAAATTAAAGTTCAGTTGATGTTTCATCTTATTTTCTAGTTTAATGTATCTCAGGTTATATGAGGACTCTGTGTGCTGATATGCTTGAGTTCACAGTGAAGGGAAGTGAAACAGTGTGTGAGGGAGTGACTGGTGGAGCAGAAAAAATGTTCAACTGAAGAATCTTAAAGAAAGTCATTTCTCCCTCAGTAAAGATGGTCCAGTTTCTGCTGTCTGGTTAACAGGTGTGTGGTTCCTGTTCTCTAACCTGATTGGTGTCTCCTAGGTGATACCCGCCCCACCCTGACAGTGCTGCCCCCCTCCAGTGTGGAGCTGCAGCAGCAGCAGGTTACCCTCCTGTGTCTGGCCAACAAGGGCTTCCCCTCAGACTGGACTCTGTCCTGGAAGCTGGACGGCAGCAGCAGCAGCAGCAGCTGGGAGCAGAGCAGGAGCTCCGGGGTGCTGCAGAATGACGGCCTCTACAGCTGGAGCAGCACCCTGAGGCTCCCTGCAGACCAGTGGAGGAAGGTGGGCTCTGTGACCTGTGAGGCCTCCCAGGGCTCCCAGTCTGCAGTCACAGAGACACTGAGGAGAGACCAGTGTTCCCAGTCCTGACCTGACTATCTCAGACTCTGATACTGGCTTTAATCTGTCACTGCTCTCACTCTTTCTCTGCTGATTATTCTCTATTTTCACTGAGTTATGTTTGCTTGTCATGTTGGTCAATGTTCAGATAATAAATATTTACTCATCAACTTTTGGTTTCCATCTCCTTTTTTATTCAGCTTTAAATATTTTAGTTATGTTCTACAGTTTTACCTATTTATGTTTTGCTTTTAATCTCTTAAGACATCGTCTCTATCCAACACAAGATACAATTAAATGCCCTGCAAATCATCATTAAGTTAAAAAACTTATTTGGAATACAGTTATATACAGTATATCTGTATATAACTGCTTGGAACAAAAATTATTTGAAAAAAACATTACAAAATAAAAATTGTTTAAACGCCCAGTGCTTTTTTTGTTTCTTTAATTATTCTAACCAAATGGCAAATACCACTCAAGGAATTCTCCATAGATTTAGTACGTTTACATTTTTGTGAACTTTATGATGTGAATAAGCAAAGCAATCTTTTTACTTCAACATCTTGTGTTCCCTATTCAAACTATTTCCCAAAGGTTTGTTATTTCTACTAGTCAAACTTTTATTCAAAACTTGATTTATAAATATATATATATATATATATATATATATATATATATATTGTTATATATAAATATATAATAATGAGCTGGAATCTTTTTAAAACAATTCAATTGGCAAAGAATCCAAATTTGTACTTTCATAAAAAGCTATGGAAAAAAAATATTTAGGAACTACTAACACCAGCAGTCAAAGGTTTTTTAAAAAATGACTGTTTGGAACAGAAAATTATTTGAAAAAACATTTCTTTAAATTGTTTAAACTCCTACTGTGTTTTATTGTTTCTTTAATTGTTCTAACTAAATGGCAAAGAATCATTATTATTAATATTATTATCTTTTGTCTCAGATCCAAATAGATATCAAAATTTTTATATATTTTAAATTTTTATATAATTTTTATATCATTTATATATATATATATATATATATCAGTGAAAAACGACAGGATGAATAAATAAAAAACTTTTAAAAAAAATAGAAAGTTGATAAAAACAAAATATCGTTCAGTGTTTTAGTTTCCTAGCAGCTGTTGATCAGATCAGTTCCTCTCCAGCTGAGGGAGGTTTTTGTACGACGTTCTATCACTGTGTGAACGGTGAGCTACTACTCTGCTTACAGTAATAAACTCCTGAATCTTCAGTCTGAACTTCATTGATGGTCAGAGTGAAGTCAGAACCAGATCCACTTCCACTGAACCGAGCTGGAACTCCAGAATGAAGGGATGTAGCATAATAAATCAGGAGTTTAGGAGCTTCTGCAGGTTTCTGAAGGTACCAGTTGAGATAGAAACTAACACTTGAACTGGTTTTACATCTGATGGAGACAGTCTGTCCTGGAACAACAGACTGAGATCCAGGAGTCTGAGTAACGATGATGTCTCCTAATGAACCTGGAAAATAAGAAAAATAACAAATGAGAGAAACTATGTTTGATTACAAATGATTGCTAAAAGATTAAATAATATATCTCTATAGAACTAATTTCTTCTTCAGTTCAAGTTTCTCCCAGAGAGTCTCACCCTGAACCAGGAGCCCCAGGATGGTCAGCAGTAGAGTCAGTGACATCATCATTGTGCTGCTGGTGTGTCAGTGGCTCTGAAAGGCCTGGACAGACACTGATCAACTCTGACCTCTTAACAGCTGGAGCAGAGAGGCAGGACACATATGCAAACACACACAGTCAGTCACATGGAGCTGAACTGGCAGCAGGTTTCCTCCTGAAACATCAATATGATAAGAAAGACTAAGAGAAGAACTTTAATTAGGGCTCTTTATAATCTTTTACCAGATAACACTGAAGGAATTCTCTATAGATTTAGTACTTTTACATTTTTGTGAACTTTTTGATGTGAATAAGCAAAACAATCTTTTTACTGGAACATCTCGTTTCTTCTATTCTAACTATTTCTCAAGGGTTCATTTCTTGCACTTCTCAAACTTTTATTTATAACTTTATTTTTTCAAAAGAAACAATTACAATAAGCTAGAATCAAAACCATTCAATTGGCAAGAATTGAATGGTTTTGAATCCAAAGAATCCAAATTTTTACTTTTTGAAAAAGTTTTTTTCTTGCTGGCAGACCTCACTAATGTCACACACTTGTTGTCATTTGATAATTGAGAGAAAATGTTTTCATATTTTTCTTTCATCCATACCTGACAACTGTTTACGTCTCTATTTGTTAATTCACAGAAAGAGACTTGACACCACATCTCAGCTTGTTGTATTTCTGTCTGTGGAAAATATCTGGAAGAAACTTTACAACCAAATATTGAATAATCTTGGTTGTACTCATTTGTCAGCAGTATGTTCCTAAAAACTAAATGCAGGATCAAGCTTGAGGACCGGAATTGAGAAACACTGGGTTAAGCTGACATGTGTCGTCGTCCCCCTCCACCCCCCCGCTCGTTCGAAATTTTCCGAAATGAAAATATGTTCACCTATATATGGACCCCTCTGATAAAGCTTTGCTCACCCTTTGGCCACCCCTTGAAAAAAAGTCTAGCTCCGACACTGCGCATCTCCCTCCATTGTTTACATTTCTGTTGCATAGAGACGTCGGTCACTCGACAAGACGAGTAGAGGAAATACGGTTAAATAAGAAAAGAAGACATTAACGCAAAAATGATTTTGATAAGTAAATGTAGTCTGACTACTGGATTGGAAATAGCAACGCGTTAGATTACTAGTTACTGAAAAAAGTGGTCCGACGTCAGTAACGCGTTACAAATTAACGCGTTACTGACATCACTGACTTTAACGTTCCCCAAGATTTAGAAAATATAAGCCTTATTTTCTAAATTGAAAAAATAAAGTCAACCATCTAAAATTCACATGAAATTGTATCATTTTAAAATATAATGTCTTAATATCATAACTGAATGTGTTTTTGTGTGATTAATGGAAATATAATTTCTGGCCTGATGTGTGTTCAGTGAACTGTATCAGTGTCTGATGCAGATTCCAGCTGCAGAACAAAGTTCAGTTTCTGTTCAGTCAGACTGAGGGAGGTTTTTGTACGATGATGTTTCACTGTGTGAACACAGGGTCACTATGATAACTCTGACAGTAATAAACTCCTGCATCTTCAGCCTGAACTCCAGTGATGGTCAGAGTGAAGTCTAATCCATTTCCTGCTCCACTTCCACTGAATCTGGAGGAGATTCCTGAAAATCTGGTTGATGTTTCATAGATCAGAGCTTTAGGAGCTTCTCCAGGTTTCTGGTGGTACCAGGCAAGGTAGTACTGTGTACCATAATAGTGAGCTACTTGTCTACTGGCCTTACAGTCAATAGTGACAGTCTGACCAAGCTGCACTGATTTGGCTGCTGGTTGAGTCACAACAACATTTTGTCCATCAGATCCTGAGGAGAGAGAAGAAACTCTGGACATGAGATGGTGAAACTCAGCTACACTCCAAATGATTTTCACATGACAGAAAAATGATTTTCCTCACCCTGAGTGAAGCAGAGGAGAGTCCAGATGAGGACGCAGATCAAAGTCATGTTTTTGATGAGGAGGATTTCTGTGTCTTCTGTTGTGATGAAGGACAGCTGTCAGTCATCCAGAGTTCAACTGTCAGGACTATAAACTCTCCCAGAGCGCTGGAGCATGGAGCTGCTGATGCAAATCACTTTATTTAAGATTTGAATGGAATCCTTTAGCTTGTTTTCTTTATACTTGTTATTTTATTATAAGTTTTTTCTTCATGAATATGTCTCTGCTATCAGATTTGGGTTCAAAAATCTACATTTCAAATCCAGACATGTTTTTTATTGCTGATTTAACTCAATCAAATATTGTAATATTTAGTATGTGATTATTAATTTTGTTTTCTGTTTTGTCATTTCAAACCTGTGTTACATTGTAAATGAGATTTTAGATCTCAAAAAGGACAATCTGTAAGAAATGTTTTGAATCAATAAAATTACATTTAGAGAGGAGAAAATATTGCATGTATTTTTGGTTTAATTTATATTATAGTCATTTTGTAGTAGGTTTTGAATGTTTTATAAAATGATTACATTTTATTCCATATACTATTGAGTTTCACAGGTTCTGCAGCAAAACTAAATTTAAATCAAACTGGTGAACTTTAGAAACAAGATCCTAACTTTTAAGTTTTTAAATATGATTGGCACAAAAAGTACAATAAATAAAAACAAAATAAATCTGTTGGATAGAGCTGATAATCATTTATGATCAAATTATTTGAATTTTAAAGACTCATTAAACATTTCATTGTGAAATTGCTTGAAACAATTTGTCGTCTTAATGCAGTCAAGGTGACAAACGTTTCCCACTGAAACCAGCTGATTTATAATCCACACATAGAAAATATCATAATGGAAGATCTTGTGTTGTCAGTCAGGACCAGTTAGGCCCAAATGTGCTCAGTTGTATATAGAATATCTGAATTTATATTTATTGTAAGTGTTACATTCCAGTGAACATTATATATTTAAATTAATATTAGTCTGATACCAAAAACATAAATTAAAGTTGTTTTTTTCTCTAAATCTAAATGAATTCAGGAATTAAGAGATTAGAAAATATCTTCTAATTTTTTTTTGTAATGAAGTATGAAGGTATCATCATGAAGAATTATTTCATATATATTTTCATTTGTTAGACTGAAACCTGGATGTCAAAGTTCAAAGTTCAATAATGATCTTTCCTCAGAGTATATATGGATGCTATCGTCCTCCTACTCTCAGGAGAAATAGAGTTGAAAGGAAACATTCTTGTGTGGCAACGTTTCTGGTAAAATGTTGCAAAATGTCTGCAATAAAGTCAAAAAAACAAAATATTGGTAAAAAATATATATAAAAATATATTAAGTTATATGTATACTTCATAGTTGAAATTTTTTTAAACTTTTCCTCACACCTGCGTCTCTGCTACCATTTGTGTTAATCCTGTTCAAACAAATACATTATCTAAATTCAGACAAACTTTATTTATTTATTAACAGATTTATTTGAGTCGAATGCTTTAATTACTTATATTGTTGCTGTGTTTGTAAATCCTGTCATTTCAAACCCAGTCAGTCTTATAAATGAGATATTGGATCTGAAAGGAACAATCTGTATTTCAAAAATTGTATCATATAAAATAAAATATTATAAAGTCAAATTAAAAGAGCAGAAAAAAATAACTGTATCCTTGGTTTTGTGACCTGTGAGGCCTCCCAGGGCTCCCAGTCTGCAGTCACAGAGACACTGAGGAGACACCAGTGTTCCCAGTCCTGACCTGACTGTCTCAGACTCTGATACTGGCTTTAACCTGTCACTGCTCTCACTCTTTCTCTGCTGATTATTCTCTATTTTCACTGATTGGTCAAGTTGGTCACTGTTCAAATAATAAATAATTACTCATCAAATTCTGGTTTCCTCCTGTTGGTTATGTCCTTCAGCTTCTTTTTAATGTCTTTATTTTGAAATAATCTATTATCCTCAGACTAAGATAAATTGTCTTTAATGTAAAATTTTCATGACATTTTCAATCATTTGGTAAAATGTTTTGAATTAAACACATTAATTCCTTCTGTTAGAAATATATTTATAAAACATATTTCAAAAACAGAATTTGATGGTTATTTAGACTAATGAAATCATTAAACAAGAAAAAACACTTAACTTCCAGTGTCAGTCTACTTTTTTAAAGTTTGAGCCCACTAACTGTTGTCAGCATTAAATATTTTTTATTTTACATTTTTCTGTGTAACACACCAAGCTTTCTGCTTGCAATTTGAAACTAAAGTAGTTAGTGGGAAAAGGAGATGGTTAAATGAAGACATATGGACTTATAAACGTTTTTTTCTTAGAATTTAACTATGTGTGATGACATTAAATATTGTTTGTTTAATGTTTGTGTTTAATGAACTGTATCAGTGTCTGATGCAGATTCCAGCTGAACAAAGTTCAGTTTCTGTTCAGTCAGACTGAGGGAGGTTTTTGTACAATGATTTTTCACTGTGTGAACACCCATTGACTGTTGACTACATGATCACTCAGACAGTAATAAACTCCTGCATCTTCAGCCTGAACTCCACTGATGGTCAGAGTGAAGTCTAATCCATTTCCTGCTCCACTTCCACTGAATCTGGAGGAGATTCCTGAAAATCTGGTTGATGTTCCATAGATCAGAGCTTTAGGAGCTTCTCCAGGTTTCTGGTGGTACCAGGACAGACAAACTTGTGAATTGATGTTGCAATGAGATACAACAAGAGCCTGACTGGCCTTACAGTCAATAGTGACAGTCTGAACAAGTTGCACTGATTTGGCTGCTGGTTGAGTCACAACAACATTTTGTCCATCAGATCCTGAGGAGAGAGAAGAAACTCTGGACATGAGATGGTGAAACTCAGCTACACTCCAAATGATTTTCACATGACAGAAAAATGATTTTCCTCACCCTGAGTGAAGCAGAGGAGAGTCCAGATGAGGACGCAGATCAAAGTCATGTTTTTGATGAGGAGGATTTCTGTGTCTTCTGTTGTGATGAAGGACAGCTGTCAGTCATCCAGAGTTCAACTGTCAGGACTATAAACTCTCCCAGAGCGCTGGAGCATGGAGCTGCTGATGCAAATCACTTTATTTAAGATTTGAATGAAATCACTTAGAATGTATTCTTTATAGTCAATATTTTATTATAAAGTTTTTGCTTCATGAATATGTCTGTGCTATCAGATTTGGGTTTATTCTGGTCTCAAAAATATACTTTTCAAATCCAGACATGGTTTTTATTACTGATTTAACTGAGACAAATATTTTAATGTTTAGTACGTGCTTTTAAATTTTGTTTTGTGTCGTGTCATTTCAAACCTGGTCTACGTTGTTGATGAGATGTTAGATCTTAAAAATAGGCAATCCGTATAAATTCTGTAGGTTAGAAGGACTTCTTGCCGTCACCTTCATCTTTAGTTCCTTCTCCAAGTTCACAATTCTTCAAGTCCTGATTCTGGCTCGGTCTCTCCAGAATGTTAATATTACTTCAAGCAATAAGAAAAATGTTTGTGAAATTAAGAGATTACTGTAAACATAATGTAAACATCCAATTATAATAATAATCAGATATTTTCTTCCTCTGTCTACAGTCAGGGCTGCACAGTGGCGCAGTTGGTAGAGCTGTTGCCTTGCAGCAAGAAGGTCCTGGGTTTGATTCCCGGCCCGGGGTCTTTCTGCATGGTGTTTGCATGTTCTCCCTGTGCATGTGTAGGTTCTCTCCAGGTTCTGCGGCTTCCTCCTACAGTCCAGAAACATAACTGTCAGGTTAATAAGTCCTTCTAAATTTTCCCTAGGTGCGAGTGTGTCTGTCCATGGTTGTTTGTCTCTGTGTTGCCCTGCTGGTGACCTGTCCAGGGTGTACCCTGTCTCTCGCCCAAAACGTTAACTGGAGACAGGCACCAGCATCCCTCCCGACCTCACTTGGGACAAGGGTGTTAGAAAATGCAAGACGTCTCAGTAATTTTGAATCAAATAATTGGTGGAAGATAAGCTATAAAATAACTCTAATAACCAAGATGATAACCCATTTTTACTTAGTCATAACAGGAAAAACTATATAACAGCAACTTTGTTACTTATTTCTATGTTTTGTATGTATTTTGCATGTATTTTGTGCCCAACAAATATTTTATAGCTTGCCATAAAGCACTTTGTGATTTTTAAAAAGTGCTATATAGATAAAGTTCACTTACTTATATACTTGATTACTTACTTAACAATAAATATGCACACTAAGAAAATGCAATCTCTTCTTCAGAGCCAAATTAAAATACAGTATATTTAAAGAATTTAACCTTAAATTATGAAGCATATTGCACAGGTTGAGATTGAACATAAGTCTTGGTTATTAATTTGTTCATGGTTCCAATGTGCTTTGTGTACTGCAAGGGCCACAAAGTGAGAAAACTTCTAACTTTAGCCCTGAAACTTGTCTGCTGCCATGGTTTACTAGTGATGCATGTCTGTTTCCGTGTCACAGAAGTCTGAAGAGAGAAGTGAAACTCTGCATTTTATTAACCAACAGTTTCCTGTGAAGTCTTTTTTTGTTTTAAAACATTGTTCATTTTATCTCTTCACTGACTCTTCTATTGAGTTGTGCTTTTTGCAGTCTTCTGTTTCTATTCTTACCTTTTTAATACAAAGCATTTGTACATCCTGTGAAAAACAAAGCAAATTATTTTGTTTTAAACAATGGTTTAACTTTTGACAAAAAATTGGATCAGGCAACTGCAAAAAATGTCTGCATGTCCAAATTATGTGATGGGCTCAACATGGCTCGGGAAAACTTAAAGTCCGATAGCTAACAGTCAGGTTTTCATGTTCAGATTTTCAAAAATGGGGCTACTTTTAAATGTTATAATGGGAAAATATTTTAATTGTGTGGATGATGTTCTTAGTAATTGTATTTTGGGTAAATTAATCTTGCAAAGCAGAATGAGAAAAACTATTGTTAAGAAATGTAGTTAAAAAAATAAGTTATTTAGTTTTTCACCTAAACTCCTGATTTTAGTTATGTTTTATTTTTCCCTAAAGTATTACTTATATTATAATTATTTTGTCAGCAGGTTATTCTGGCTAAATATTCCATAATACTCTTTCACATATTCAAAAAGAGTGCAAGGGTGCAGAAGTATAATTCTCAAACCCTGCAGGTTTAACATGTTTTCTTTCTCCAATGCAACAGAATCAAATGGCTGAATTACTCTTCAGTGTATTTCCTCTCTCTGCAGAGGCCTGCTCACAAACCATTCATTTGATCCAGAAGTGAGGAAACTGGATCTTGCCACACAACCTTTTATTAAGTATTTTATCAGAAGCCTTACAAAGAAAGAAGCTAATAATCTATTAACCTATTTATTGCAATTTCGGTTACACCAGCCCCTAAAGTGTACAGAAATATCTCTGCGTAGAGCTTGTTCTGTACAGAGGTTGACTATTTCCGTTATCTAGGCATGGAAATATGCAATAGAACACATTAAACGTGCAACACTCATTTTTGGACTAATGGTGTCCTCTTGTGGTGTGCTGCCAAACAAAATGCAACAACAGTAAGAAAAAACATGTGTGTACAGTAAAATATGATTTCTCCTATCTATGAAACATATGCTTGTTCTGTCAATATTACAGGTTTTTTGGCACTGAATCTGGTTAAACATGCTTGTATAAATGAGTTGATTTTGTCTCTGCTTGGCTGAAATACATTCATAGATATGAACTGTTTCCATACTATATTGCTTGAGGTTCTCCCTAAACAGAGCACAGTTGTTTATCACGATTCATATTCATTAACACAACTGAAAAAAGTCTGTGCATTATTAGAAGACAGCATATAGCTTCTCTGCTGCTTTTTTGAGTAATAGAGACAAAGCTGTTACGTTTAGCAGAACATAGGTTACTGGTACATTATGTTCTTCTGGTTAAAACAAACTTGTTCTTCATTTAGTAGTACTTGAAGTGGTATTCAAAAATTTTCCTCAAGTAAGACAGCAATATTTTTGCTCTAGTATAGCTCAAGTAAACATGAAAAATACACTGTGATAAAACTACCAGATAGTTTACTTTTCTCCCAAAGTTACTTGATTAAATGTAACTGAAACATTTTGAATAGTTTCTACCCACTTCTCATGCCTTTGGGCCCTACACACGCACGTTTGCACTCCCAACACAAGGGGCACTGTCGGGAAACGCTCTCACTAGAACAGCGGAACCATTGCTGACTTTCTCCGGATGTGTTGCATGTACGGACCCGGCTTCTGCTTTGTTTACTTTTTATTTTACAGCCTCAACTCTACCAGCAAATCTCTTATTAGTAACCTTTTCAAACCCCCAGCTCTCGTCTATCGCTCTCGTTTTTCGTTTCCATCTATGACCTCCTCTTTTAATGCCAATATATATTTATTTTACCTTTTTGAACGTACAGGCGCTTAGGGAGGTGTAGCCATGTCCGCTGAGCGACAGATGTTCCCGTCGCTGTTCTCTCCGCCGCCTTTCGTTGCAGTCGGAGCGGTAGATAGTGCCGTGGAGCCTGTGGTCATTCCCCAGTCAGAGGTAGAAACATTCAGGATGTTCCTGAACGAGCGGCTGACGGCAGCAGTGGAGGACATTCTGAGCGTGTTCGGGAAGACGGTGGCTCGGTACCAGGAACAGATAAACTGCCAGCAGCGGGAGCTGGACAGCCTGAGGTCCCGGGAGCGCGAGTGGAGCCGGGCAACAGGTTGGTTTGTGTGAACTGAAAAAAATAGTTACTGCTTTTTAAAATAAAAAATGCTAAAAAAAAAAATGACATGAAATAACCTTTTACCCTTAAATGCGCATGTTGGTTTAATTTTGAAAACATTGTAACGTCATATTACTTTTGACAGCGGTATTTATATAACAATTATACTGACATCATTTCCAATTCATGACACACTTAAATTATTTCCGTTCAAAACACTTAAAAACACGTCTAGTAAAAGTTATTTTTATATGATAGACCAGCAGAAAGTAGGCCATATTTATGATGTAGAAAAAAAAACCTAAATTGTTTTCAATATTTCTGGGATTATGTTCGAGTGTTACCCAAGGTTGTCCAAGGTGTAATCATTTTACATAATTTAATGTGGTACCCACACCACATTTCAAGAACAGATAGATTTGATTCAGCCGCCCAAGCTGTTGCAGATACATGAACACCAAACATTAAAAGAAAAGATAAAATTTGGGTGACAAATTGTGAAAAAGTTCAAGCAGTATGAATATTTTTACAAAGCACTGTACTGATTAGTGTGTTGAAGCAAATACTTTTGTAATTTTTTCAAATAGAGAATATTTTGAAAGAAAATCCTGTGAAACATTTGAAAATATAAAAATGAACAGTTTCCTTAAACTTGTTGCAGCCAAACTAGCATGCTAGCAGTTTAAATATATTTTCTAAATATAATGCTAAATATCTTGCAAAGCGTTTGACATAAAGATTACTGTTGAATAAACTTTTTCATTTATTGTAAACCGCATCTGGTAGTAAGTGAGCTTTCTGTGGTTGTTTCATCTTTTAGATCCTCTGCAGGACTCAGCCTGGATGAAGAAATGTCCTGAACACCAGAGCCTTGATGCCCCACTGTTTCATACCGACAATCTTATTGAGAAAGTCGTCGACACCTCAGCTGCTCCGATTAAGTCAGAAGGTGTGGATGAGGACTGTGGAGAGTCGACAACATGCCATGACCCTCATTTAACACACCAGCTGGATCCAGAAGTAGCGAGTGATGACCGAGTTATCTGTGAGGACTCTGACACAGAGAACAGCGAGGACGGCTGGAGAGACGATGCCACGTTGTGGAAATCAGAGGAAATGGAAGAAAATAAAGATCAGAGTTCCAGTTCAGAACCTCAGGCCTCTACTGATCTGCCACAGTTTGGCTGCCAGATTTGTGGCATCACCTTCCAGAAGATGGGCTACCTGATCACCCACGCTGCAGTGCATCAGGAAAACTGTGGAGTTTGTGGAAAACAGATGGAACAAACGGAAAGCATCAAGCTTCACCTGAAAGCTCACAGAGAAACGTCATTCCGCTGCAGCGTCTGTGGGCAGAGCTTCACGCTGCGGGGGAACCTCCGCATTCACATGAAGATCCACTCGGGCGAACGGCCACACAGCTGCAGCATCTGCAGCAAGAGCTTTGGCCGGCGTGCGTCGCTGGTGCGCCACGTGCGCAGCCACATGGGCGAGAAGCCGTTCGCCTGCATGTACTGCGGCCACAGCTTCACGGAGAAGGGCAACCTGACGGTCCACCTGCGGACACACACAGGAGAGAGGCCGTACCGGTGCTCCATGTGCGCTCGCAGCTTCAGCCAGCTGTCCAGCTTCTATAAACACCCGTGTCAGAAGAAAGGCCTGATCTGTTCCGCCATCACTGCCACCTGACAGCTGGGACATGTGAGCGGCTGCAGAAGGGCTTCCTCTGTGAAACAGAGTAAAGTAATGGACACTTTTATCAAAGGAACATTTCATCAGGGTTTATTGATAACTAGAAACCTTTTTTCATTCTCTCTGTTTCAAATATATCAGTCATTTCATTTTAATTTTAGGATTTTTTGTCTTCAAACCATAGAGTTAATATGCATAAATATTTATTCCATAGCTTTTTGAACAGCTGTGGAAGCAGTAACTGAGCCCTGCTCTTTGTAATTACAGATATTTTTTGTTTAGTTTATTAGATTTACAAGGAAAAGCAATTTTGAAAAACTTGATCAAAAATCAAAAATATTGAAGAAAAAAAACTTCAGTCACTTTTCTCACCAGACATTGATGCCACATAGTGGCGGTTTCTGTTATGGGTAACATGAAACCGCCTAGGGTGGCATCTTGTGGGGGCGGCATGAGACTCCCCCATATCTCCATCCCCAGTTAGCAGTTTTTTACATCTTTGTTTTGTTGTTATTTTGGATTTCGTTCCCACTAACATTTATTCTTGTAAAATGTTTGGATCTGATTCATAATGGTCTCAGTTGTTGAAACACTCAAAATACTGGAGTATCTACAGTGATGTGAAAGGCTTTAAAGAAACCATCATGCAAAATCTAATCTTTTTACTATTCTACCTCAGTTTTTACTTGGAATTTGTGTTGTGTAGAAGAGATGCTTCATAAAAAAATATGGGACCATTTATAGTGAAAGGTTTATGGTAAATTGTCTCAACCGTGGGCTGCTCAGTGGCACAGTTGGTAGAGCTGTTGCCTTGCAGCAAGAAGGTCCTGGGTTCGATTCCCGGCCGGGGATCTTTCTGCATGGAGTTTGCATGTTCTCCCTGTGCATGCGTGGGTTCTCTCCGGGTTCTCCGGCTTCCTCCCACAGTCCAAAAACATGACTGTCAGAATAATTGGTTTCTCTAAATTCTCCCTAGGTGTGAGTGTGTGTGTGAATGGTTGTTTGTCTTGTAAGTCTTTGTGTTGCCCTGCGACAGACTGGCGACCTGTCCAGGGTGAACCCAGCCTCTCGCCCGGAACGCAGCTGGAGATAGGCACCAGCAACCCTCCTGACCCCATTTAGGGAAGAAGGGTGTAAAGAAAATGGATGGATGGATGTCTCAACCGTCGATTTTAGCTGCAAGTTTTCTAATCGGTTCCATCTTTACAAGCCACTTGCTAGAAATATTACACAGCTTTGTCATGAGAAATATTTAGTTGGAAAAGACATTTGCAGTTCTCTTCGCGAAAGTTGTGTCTTTAAGATGATGAGTTTTCTTATTTTTATACTGATTCTAATTTCTTATACCCTTGGCTAAACTTAACTCAGTTTGTCTGGATAAATGTTGAGATTTTTGTTGTGTGGAAGATTACAATAAATACATGTTTGTAGGAAGAAAACCAAAGCTTCATTAAATAAACTAAGACTTGTCATAATCCATTTTATTCAAATTGTTTTGTATTAATGTGGCCAATGTTATATCTTCATGTATCTTAATACAGTCTACACCTTTGAGAACACTTAACTGTATTAGTTAGTCTTTGTTGTAGTATTAAGTCAAAAAGAAGATTAATGAAAAAGAGTAAGAATTTTGAGAATTAAAATTTTGTTGTAAAAAATATAAAAACATTATCTGATATAAATTAGAACATTATGAGCTAAAACTAGAGCAAAGCGAAGAAACGCTTTGGTTTCTATCTACACTTGAAAAGTGGTAGAAACCTACCTACTGATACAGTTTCCAGACCACGGGTAATAATCAGAATATATAAAACAAATCAGACTAAACAATCAGTTTTGGTTTTTGGATTGCTTATTATAGACTTTAAAATGGAAAATTGAAATGGTTAACTTTTTTTCTCAAATTTTCTGTAGGTCTTATTTTAAAAAGAAAACTTGTACTACTTTACAAAGAAATTAAAATGGGCAACAAATAATTTGCTAAATAAAATAAGACAGGAAATTCTGCAAAATTAGGTGTGAAGAAATCTCAATTTTAACATAGCATAATAATATGTGGAACAAGGAACATTTGACAAGAAATATAAAAATAGATAATTATCAAATGTAAATCACTATGGAATATTCAATAATAGTCATATAGAGGAAGTAAAATATGAACATTTTAATAAAATGTAGAAAATAAATTGGAAAAATATTTTAAAAATAGCCTAGCTATTTTAAATGAAAAAGGGAAGACAAACTAAATGTCAACAGTATAAACAGAAAGAAATAGTAAAAAAAAAAAAAAGGTTTTTTTTTATTATTATTATTATTATTATTGTTGTTGAAAATATACGTCATGTTAAAACATTTACGTCAATGTTAAATTGTTAAACGAGTCTCATCTAAAACTTGTATTGAGCCTTCCTCACCAAGTGGGGGCGCTGTAGGGCTTTCATAGGATTTCTTCGGACACCTCACAGAAGTTAACCAGGAGCCGTAGCTGGTACTCAAGTCACCGGATCGCCACAGTATTTTATCCGGTATTTGATCAGATTTCTCCTGGTTAAGATTCCTCTCAAGTTATCGCTGAAATGTCAAAAATCGAGATGTTGCGGCTTCTGATCAACCAGCGGCTTACCGCGGCTGCAGAGGAGATTTTCGACGTGTTTGGGAGAACCATAGTGGAATATGAGAAGGAGATCTCCCGCTCCAAGCTGGAGATTGACCGCCAGCGCCGGCTGCTGGAGCTGTCCAGGAAGCCGCGGATCTCCCTGCAGGCCAACAGCTCAGGTAGGGAGACGGTTCTCCGGACTTTGGGGTTTCTATCTGGAAATAACTGCAGCTCCATCTCCGTCTTTATATAAAACGAAAATGTTCTCAGAATCAGTTTCATTTGGCAACAACAGTTATTTATGGCAATACAACTTTTAATTGAGCACATATAAGCAAGTTCTTTTACTTTAAACATCCGATATTTTAGTTCTCTTCATTTTCTTCTGATCTTTTTATGGCTTTTTTGTGCATTTATGTTTAAGACAAGAAACCTGAATGCAGTCTTTTAATCCTCAGTTCTTTTGAAAATCATGTTGGAATTGCACATTTGCTTAAAAACACAATAAAGGAGACTCCTTGAGCCAATACAACCACAGAATAAAAGTGGGAAGTGACAAAAGTGCAATACATGAAGCACAAAATGAATTATCTGTGTGACTTCAGCTTCCAGCTGCAGACTACACTTGAATGGGCTTTGCAATCCTTCCTTGCTATACAGAAGCAAATTTTCCTTCCACTCAACCTTCCTTAATATGCCTTATTTATGACACTGGTGACTTTTTTGCCAATGACATTTTGTGACTTACCCTACCAATAGAAGATGTGTCTTGGAGTTTGGTCCACATACCAAATCAGGAGTCTTCCCCTATTACTTTTACAAACATCGATGTAACATTTCTGTTTTTTAATGTCATTTCAATAATTTTCCTTAATTATCTAAATTAGCAGAAATAAAAGATTGAAACATAGTTCTGTTTCTTGTATTACTTTTGTCAGATGATGAAGCTGAGCATTTTATGGTTTAAAAATCAAAACATGTGCTTTCCAGCCGTCTCTGAGCAGCAGGACTGGAGCTCCAGCTTAGAGCTCAACGAAGAGGAACCTCCGAGTCACATCAAAGAGGAGGAACCAGAGGAGGATGTGTGGTCAGATCCACCGGGCGAGAACAATGTGGGTTTTCTGTTGTTCCAGAACAACTCAGTAAGAACGCAACAGGACAACGATTCCACCGGGTCTCTGGGCTCAAAGTTCTGCCAGGACCTGGACGACCCAGACATTGATCCGCAGCCTGGAACTTCAGTCCAACAGACCTTCTCTGAGCTCAACAATGATCAGCCTGTAGCTTTAGGAAACAGCCAGCATGACTGTGTTGACATGACTCTCCCTAAAGTAGTGGACTCCTATATATGCACCATCTGTGGCCAAGCGTTTTACCAGCGCAGTCAGTGGGCCAAACACACGCGGATTCACCGAAAAATTGACAGCAAAGTCGACAAATCGTTCACGTGCAATATTTGCGGGAAGAGACTGACGCGGTCAGATGGCTACCAGAAACACCTGCGGGTCCATACGGGTGAGAAGCCGTACAGCTGCCACGTGTGCGGCCGCAGCTTCAGCGACAACTCCAACTTCAAGAGGCACATCCGCAGACACATGAAGGAGAAATCCCAGCAGAGCTCAGGCTGAGTGTGGCAGCGGTCACAAAATGACTGAATGGACGCACAAAAATACTTCAGTATTTCTTTCTCTGCCCTTTTCTTTAATCAACTCTGTTCTTGAACATTTGAATGGATTGTATACCTGTGAGCTGCCAATTTTTTTAGTGGTGTGCTGCACAATGGTGACGTTTGTAGCATTGCTGCCTTGCAGGAAGAATGTTCGAATCCCAGCCTGGGTATGCCTTCCACATGCAAAAGACTGTTCGATTGACTGGTCTCAAATTGTCCTTTGGTGTGCGTGTGCACGTCTGTGTGTGGGTGTGTGTGTGATGGGCTGGCGACATGTCCAGGGTATACTCTGCCTATAGTCCAATGACTATTGGAGATGGGAAGCAGCCCAGCCTCAATCAGACTTTTGTAAGCTAATTGTAGTTTTTGTAAAGTTCTGGCCTGCTGAAATCCCTTCACAACTGCATTACGTTTCATGCAAAATCTAATTTCTTTTCATTTTTAGTTGGGATTGAATTGTTATTTTTTATAAGCATTTCTGCCTTAAATCCATCTTTGGAAATCTACAAAGAAATATTGTCCAGGTTTCTGGACGTAGGTGTTTGTTTTTGCACTAATAAAACCGAACGTTTTTGTCAGACAGATTTTTTGCTTTTCTGTTTTTTCTTTTGCAAAAAACATAAAAGTGCACTATTACACTGGATGGCTCAGTTTCTACAAGATAAGGAGTTATAATAAGTTGGTGTCATATTTCAGTTTCTGAATTAATCTTTGTGAGGATAAAGTTATGTGTGTGAGTTTATGAGTGGAGCTGCGTGAAAGCAAGATTACACTAATCTCAGTGAGAGTTGGATAAAGAAACCTTATGCATATGTGGTCAACTGGGAATTTTTTTTAAAAGGACATTTTAATTTGACTTCTTTAATTGCATAAAATGTTTACACGGATGATGGATTTCAAAAGTGTACATGTTTAAATGCTGTTTTTGTGACCAAAATAAATATTTCAAAACTTTTTTTCACCTTTGGTATAATTTTTCCCTTGCACAATTTTACCAGGAGACAAGCAGATTCGATTTTATTTTCTTTGAAAGACTAAACTGGAAGCCGACCAGAGTCTGGACTTTAAGCCCGTTAAGAGTCTTTGTGATGTTCTGGAGAAGGCGTTCGGACTTTTACATCATCAATACAAGATCTTGAACAAACGAATGCAGCACTGGATGAAAATAAATCTTGTGACATTACAGAAGCTTATTGAAACGACAGTGAATGGGTGTCGCAATCACAGCTGAAGACGGTCCAATGAAATATTTGATCTTTTTTGGCCAGGCAGTGTATATATCTAATACTTTTGTTCTCAGCTCCTCACTGATGGCTTTGAACAATGAGATCCTATTGATTTTTGTAAGCTGTGGCTTCAGCTAAAGAAAACAGATGAGGAAACGTCAAGAAATTCATAGGACAGCTTAGCTTGACCTATTTTTAAGCTTTCAAGTTTGTTCTTTTCAACAAAGTTTTACCTGTGCCACACCAAAAGTGGAAGAAGTTTTGAAATTATTCATTATAGGTATATTATTCATTAAAAGAGGCAGTTAAACAGTAGTGAGGACAGTTAGCCACTGTAACTAATTATATTTGACATAAAAGCCAAATGTACAAGAAACATGGTTATTTTCGGTTCAACTCTATTTAGGAAAAATCCTTTTAGATGTAAGAGCAATTATAATATGATGTGTAATATATTACACATACATATATTAATACTACTGCTTGACCACTCTGAATCTTTACCATTCAAATACAAATAATGTCTTCCACCAGCAGATGGCAGCATCGCACTTTGGTGTGGCTGAGCGATGGTTTTCATAAAATCGTCCAGAATCAAAACGGAGATTATAAGATTCTGAATATTTTTTATCAAATATAGGTGAGATTAAAATCTCTGAAACATGTTTGCTCTCCATGAAACAAAAATGCCACAATCAGTTTTTCAATACGTTTTCATTTCTCATAAATCATGATTGAACTGTGAAACTGTTTATGATGTTTTTGGGGAACATAACTCCAAATTATTAATAAAAAATCCACACTCAATCAATTGAATGACATCTGTGGTGGTTTGTGGAGCAAAAATGTTTGTGCCATTATAAAAAAATGTGCTGTTTTTGCAGGTAAAAAGTTAGTAGCACAATTAATTGACACCAAATCTGGGGATGGGAAAGTGCTAGTTGACCTTTGATGACCTCTGGAAAGATTTATTAATATCCTTAAAATTATAGTGACACAAACCAGCACAGATGTTTGACACTGATTATGTTTGATTTGAAGAAGGTGTGGGAGCCTCAGGTGGTTGTTAACCCCGCTAATACCAGGTACGGCTGATGCGACAATCTGTTTTCAGTTTGCGTTTGTTCTTCAGTGGATTTGTCTTGCATTTTATCGAGCTGCAGTAAAACCGCAGAGTGTTGAGAACATTGCAAGGTTTTCTGGATAATTGGACTGGGTACAATAAATTGCAACGTTCCTGGTATCATAATGTCAGTATATCAAAGATACAGTGTGTAGAGTAGAATTTCATGCTCCATGAAGAACTGCTAGGATTACAATAAATGTTCCCGAATTATTTAAAAAGATGTAGCCTAATGCAACGTAACTACTATGCATTCAGGGTCTCTATGCCTTCAATATATTTGGTGACACTATTTTATCTGAAGCAGCATAAAACAGGTTTAAAAGTCAAAGGTTAAAGGGAGTAAAGTCAAAGAAAGTACAGCTAAGTAATTATAAAGCTAACCCAGCAGCATTTCAATAAACTGTTTCGATGGGAATAAGGAATTTTACACATTTTTCTGTAGCTTGATGGAGTTCTTATTTACTGGGGTCTAAAGTTATTCATGACATTCAACAATATTATCACATCATATGTTTTCATATCATGTAGCTTTAAATAAGACAAAGCAAAATGCACAAAACCACAACTGTATATCTTGTTGTGACCTGTAAAACATAATTTTCCACAACTACCAAGAGTAAGCGACAAGCAGAGAATAACTCCAGCTGAACAGCTAGCTCCATCATGACTGCTTATAAATATGATTTAAAGTAGGTTTTAACTACAACATAAAGACTGAGGTGAGCTAAGCGATTGTAACACCGAGTTCTGTTCTGCTCTTTGTATAAAAATTGTAAATGGTTTATTACTTATAGCAGTGGATTAATTATCTTTATGGCTGATCTACTGACATGTTGCAGAAATGAGCTGGCATCACAAAATACAGCATTCACATTTAGAAGCGACTCTCAAAAATAATAAAGTTAAAGTGTTGTTCCCTTGTGGTCCACTTGGTGATGCTGTGAGTGCATCTTCAGTTGTGGAAAAGCTTTGACTTTCCTCCTCCTCCCTCAGCGAATCGTTGCACGTTTAGAGGACGGGAACTAAGAACCTCCAAATAAACAAATTTATATTCAGGGATAAAAGTGCATCACCATATAAAACAAAATCATTGTTCTGTTGAATGTGAGAGTGTCATGTCTAAATTTTTGGAAGTCTGATTGTGTTTCTTTATTTCAGATGAAACATGCTATTTTTCTACCATTATTTTTTTGTTGGTATGTATCCAAACTACTGTTGTACTTTTCACCACTTTTAGATTAAATGATCCTGAGATTTTGAGTGAAATATCTCATTTGACATTTCTGTTTATGCTCATTTCTGTTTATGCTCATTTCCTTTAGCTTGCTGGCATTTGTTGCTTGTCGTGACACTAAAGCAGCCGTACTGCAGAGAGGCTCCTTTTGAGACAATTTAAAGAAGCACTCTGATATTTTTCCTAATTGGTACCCATTAATTCAAAGTCACTTTGCATCTACACAAATACGTTTTGATTCCTAACCCTAAATGTCTGAGAAAGGTGGAAAACTGAGGCTTGGTAACCAGCTATACAGCCCTATTTATTGCTTTTCCTAGGACTGTTGTAACTCTATACTCGAAATCCTAAATTAAGAAATTCTGGCAATTGATCTTGGTGTACTTGATTAAACCATATTTTCATGTGCACAGATACCAAAGCTGTGCCCATTAGTTTGTTGACCAAATAAATCTGGGTTTTCTTTAACAATCTCGTGTTTTTGTCCTCTGCAGTGACATTTAGATTGAAAGAGACCGTATTGGCTGCTTCACCTTACCGTGAATATGTGAGCTATTTTTCACATTCTGCTCAGAAAGCTTTCAGTAACAGTGAGCAAACGAAACACAAGCTATTAAATATTATGATGATTAAAGCAAAGGTTTAACTTGTCAACATAAAATCAAAACAGTGAGTAAGCCATGTCAGCATTGGCTTAGCAGGAGAAGAATGGGAGTTTATTAAAGACTATAGCTGTTTATGCTGAGTCAGAAATATCTGTAAAAAAGATCAGGCTAATAACTTGTTGAGTTGCTATAAAAAATAATACTGTTGTGACTAGAAGTGTGATTGGTGACTGAGTTATTGGGACAAATACATATTCCAAAACTACTCTATATCAATGACAAATGCATTTCTAGTAGAAGTTAATACGCTGACTGAATTGGTTGTAATAAAATGTTCTATAACAATTCTTTGATGTGCACAGAAAAGGCCGACCTGTATATACCTATTTCTGATCAAACTAGGCCTCTGATGATGATCCTCTCTCCGTTATGTTGTTTCCTGTCTTGTAGGCAGTAAAAATACATCAATCAACCACTAACAGTAGGAGATCAGAGTCTGTTGTCATGCGAGCAGGACTTGTTAGTTTAAACTTTGTTTCTTGCAGACTCCCTCCTTCCAGGCACCAGAACAAGACTGATATCTCATAACTACGTCAGAGCAGGGGTTCAGGTCAGATATAAAGGAGGCTGATGTAAACCCCTCAAACACTGAGACATAAATCCCTCTTTAAGTAGAAGCCACTGCTTTGCTTTCTTTTGCAGAATCCGAACAGTGACTCATTCTAGTTTAGAAACGGCTTGCTAATTACAACTTTTAGGAAGTGAAATAGTTTAAAGTTGGCTCCTTCACAGTCAGGAATCAGCTCCCTCACACTAGGCAGTGTTGTGCTGGGGGACTATGTTGCATCATTTGGTGCAGAGCCTGTTCAGCCTAACCGTAGCAGACAGGGATACCTCATTAACAGCACTGCATCATTGCTGCTGTGTTATTACTTAAGCTGCTTGGGGGAGCTTGTCCAGCCAGCTGAGTGAGTCAGATAAAACGAAAACCGGTGTCAGAATGCTTGCTTGGTTCAGTGTTAAAGGTGGAATAAAAAAACCCTGTCAAGTCACTGATGCTTAACTGGTGTTTATTAATTCTCATATCTCAAAGCACAAGCTTAATTTCTGTTTTAATGTCTGAGAAATCACAAGCTCATTCAATGTTTTATGGATTTCAACGTAACATACAGCTTAAAAAGACAACCTTTCATTCCTCTGTCAATAAATTGGACAAGCTGTTTTCTGTTTTAGGTCAGTTATAATTACAAACATTCATTTTAATTACTAAATGCAATGTTTGGCCATCATACTGTGCAGGAAGGAGTCGGGTTTTACGTCCCTGAGATAAATGAGCAAATTCAACAGTCCTCTAAAAGATGCTGAGTTACATTATCCACTTCAAACACCAAATAAAAAATGTCTTCATTAGCAAAGTGTTAAATTTTCTGGAGACATCTCCTGTTGTCTGATAAAACTAAAGTTGATGTATGTAAAAAGGGGGAAGATTATCATAAGCCTAGTGAATGGTGGTTGTAGCGTTATTTTGTGTGTGTGGGTGTGTGTGTTTTGTCTCAGAGTGGTGACAAGACGAACTCACAAGACGATGGTGGCAGGAATTTGTCCCTCAATCGGCAGGTTGTCGGTTCGATCCCCTCTCCGCCCGCCACTGTGGTTTACCATTTGAGAGTATCATAAGGACAGAGCACTATTAAAAAAAATTGAAGCAACATCTCCAAGACTTGAGATTGTTTAAATGGATAAGTCCAAGCACACCACATGAAGTTAGTCATAAAGAAGTTTAAGAATGATAAAGTCAGTGATTCCGTCCACCCCGGCAGTTGTCTGTGCCGGGGTGTTGGGGTTATGTTGCTGCCAGACTTTTTCCAAAATTTTCTGAACATAAACTCAAAACATGGAGACATTACATGGCTAGGAATGTAGAATTTCAATTCACCTGTATGCTCATACAATTAAAGCATAGGGAACCGTTTTTTTTTTTTTTTTTCCACCTTCATGTAATCATTCTAGGCCAAAAGCATAAACAAAAAAAATGAACACAAGACAAAAAGTGCCTTTTAAAATGGGAAACAGCAGATTCCCTTCACAGTTGGATATTTTTGGACCATCTGTGGAGAAATACTCCTACAGACTAAAATGAGCTGCAGACTGAAGAGTCTGCCTGAGTGAGGAACTGGGATGCAAAGTAGCTCTGAAAAGTCTGACAATCTCAACTAGATAACTTTTATACTGCCCTGTTACACTGCTGAACCTAACAGATTATTTTTTTCTCTTGATTTATCTAGATTTGAGACACTTTATATTAGAGATTGAAGATAATGCATCTTTCCTTTATCCTGGTCAGCCTTCTTGTTCTCTGCTTCAAGTTTCAGTCCTGCAGGTTAAATTACCGTATTTCCCAGACTACAAGTCACATTTTTGCCCTGCGACTTCTAGTTAGAAGCGACTTACATATATGCATTATTTTCCTCGTCATGACAATTTTTTGACTGTTGATAATTCATACTGGTGGACATAAACCAAGGAGTAAACATTACCGTCTACAGCGACAAAGAAGGCTAATCGTGGGCTGAAAGGAAGATGACCAGAGCTTGAGGAGTCCACATTGTGGCGTTAAAGAAGCTGCTGTCAGGAGAGACGCTTGATAAGTGCCAGTAGAAGAACGACACTAAAAAGGTATCCGATATCAATTTATTTGAGAAAACACTGATGTTACATGTGAACAAATAGTTTTGAGTTAAATGTATACAAGTTGTCATGCAGGTCGTTTTGAGCTCCAGGAAGGCAACATCATATGGTGCAGACTTTTATTTCCCCCAAAATAAAGAATCTGAAACAACCTAAAGAACAACCTCCAGCATCACAGTCAGGTCTTTATATTTTCAATATATTAGATTTGAGTATACTTGCCTCAAGATTAACAAACATGTGTACAATTGATTATATTCCCATTCTCAAACATATTTCAGAACTAAATTGCAAATTCTGGCAAGCAGACTTCAACACTTCGGAAACCAATGCAGTGGAGGTAAGTGAGTCGTTATTTGGGTGAACTCTCATTGCCAAGATCCTCCTGTGATCAGCTGGTGATGAGAAAACATTTCTGATAAACTAATATTCCTCATTTCCCAAATTGAAGTCTGAAAATAGCAGCCAGCACTTTAAATTGCTCGACTTCACAGAACCTTTGAGTGAAAACATTTCCTGCAAATGCTACAGATGTAAAACTGTTCAAGAGTAAAGATGCAGAAGACAGAAATGTAATAATTTGAGAGATTAATTATTCACTTGAGCCAATTAAGTAATTTGAACCCATGAAGGATAAAAATGATGAGTGCCAAGTTTAATGAAAGCATTAATTAGCAATTTGCCGAAATGGTTTATCAGAAATCTTTTCTCAATCATCGACTAGACCTCCATATTTATTTTTTCTGATATCAATGAAAGCAGCATTTATCTGGTATCTGTGTTAATATGGGGGTAAGTACTCTGATCTGGATCTCCTGACTGCTGAATTATAACACTTTAATGTGATCTCGCATAGACTGTAACTTCCCTCTTCCTCTGTTTTTGTCAATAAAACTATTTTCAAGTCTTGGCTTTGAACAAATGGACTCTACTTTTTTCAGACAGTGAACATTTCTTGAAATTTCATTAATTAAGAGTCAGAAAAAGCAGATCTGCTAAGCAGAGTATTTTTTCTGACTTTTCTTTGACTTGATTCTGCAAAAAGCTTTGCCGTCCTTGGACTCAAAGTGGTGCAACGGTCCCAGACTCAGTTCATCTCAGGTCTGCATTTGTCCAATTCCCTGCTTTTTAAATATTTGCAATTGAAATCCAGGCCCCGTTCCAAGGTGCAGCGACTGAGGACATTAGATCAAAGCTCTCGTAAGAAAACTGCATTAATCAGGAATTTTTCCAGGCCACCTCGAGCCTTGGGGACTCCTTTTGAATCATTAACACCTTTCGCCCTGCTTCTGGAATGTTTCTCAGACATTTCCTGTCTGAACTGGTTTTGATCCACATTTGCTGTGAAGAGCGAGTCTCCACAAGGAATCCTGCCCTGCAAAGAAGCAGGTTTGTCTCAGTTGTGCCTCAGAGAGACAACAGATGGCCCGCCGTCAACAGCATGACGATAAGTACAACTGAAAGGTTGTGATAAGAAATCACGAGGACTGAGGTCTCTCTTGTCTTTTTGGCCCGTCGGTGCTCATTTTGTCCTTTTGCACGGCCCCAGCCGACATTTCTGTGATTTTCTTTGTGGGGAGTAATGCAGCCATGTTTGGGTGGCATCTTGTCCACCTGCAGTCTTAGTAGTTGTACTTCCCTGCCTCCGTTACTGCAGACGTTGCAGTATTTGGCAGAAAAAGCGGTTTTGGTGGGATCTGTGGCTTTAGGGACACCGTTCTTCGGACTATTGCCGCCCGCTGCACATGCGGCCCTTCGCTGTAACTGTGTTGCCGTGTAAGACAGGCACTGGCGACAGACACCCGCTGGCTCTCATTGTTGTTACTGGTGTTTGTATTGGCCGCCGCGTCTGAACCTGGGGGTCGGTTGTTGTTGCTGCTACTGCTGTTGTTGTTTGTATTCATTCTGGCCAGAAAGTGTGCGTGTGTCCCCCGTTGGTTGAAGCTGTGATGGCGGGGCACAGCGCCACCTGCTGCACCCATCTTGATGAGGGAGTGGCGCTGGGATTGGTGACGCGCCACGGGGACATCGCTCCCTTCAGGCCGCTCCGGGATCACCTGCTGTTGGAGTGGAGTGGAGGAAGAGGAAGAGGACGAAGAAGGGATAGAGGTGGAGGAGGTGGGGTTGTTTGAAGAGGAGGATGAAGACGAAGACGTGGCAGAGGATGAGGTGGAGTTTTGAGGGGCTGAATCCATGCGTTTGGGGACGCCATCCCTCGGCAGAGTGGAGGTGCTGTAATAGGAAGTTGGTTCTGTCTCTGGGATCTGCTGCTGGTGATGGTGGCTGCTGCCGTTGTTGTTGTGATGGTTGCTGTGGTGATGGCTGTGGTTGTAGTGATGTGTTCGAGTCTGGTTGTGTTGATTCTGATGGTGGTGGTGGTGATGGTGACCACTATGATGTCCTCCTCCTGAAGAGGACGTTCCGGGGAATAGTGAGGACGACGAGGTAGACGTGAGGACCTTGATTCCACCAGTTCCTGATGCGCTGACCTCATGGATGTGTTTGAGCAGCTCATCCAGTGCAGACACGTCCACCACCGTCTGGGGTAGGGACTGCTGGGAGTGGTGGTGATGTGGAGCTCCGCCCACTCCTCCTCCTGCAGCTGCTGCAGCAGCTCGCTCATCATTGGGAATTTTCCTCTCCTCAAGGAGGTGCAGTGAAGTTGACGAAGCACCTGCCCCATGCGCTGCCCCATTGCTCAAACCGCCGCCGTTGTGGTGAGAAAAGGGAAACACTTGCTGGCTCAAAGAATTCCCAACCACAGCCATGAAGCCCTGGTTGGATTTGGAGCAGCTGGGCCCTGACTTGGGGTTGTTATCCTTGGCGTTGTTGCAGTTTTGGTTCTTCTCATACTGATGATGTCGCAAAGCCTTCATGTTCCTGAAAGGGAGTTCTGGGGTGGAGTCAGGCGTCGGCAAGCCAGAGAGTTCTCCGTCACCCTGAGAAAGAGACTAAATGGAGGTCAGAATGATGCATTCAGTGATTCTTTTTACCTAAGGAAAAAATATTTTCAATAAAAAAATAATAATGTAATTCGAAATGAATTCACAAGACTAAAAACTTTTATTGCTTTGGTTCAAAGTCCTAGATTAATTACCCAGTCACCATAGCCTTTGACTTGACAGACTTGGTTTGATTAGAGACCAAAAACCTTTTCCACATTTCCAGCTGGTGCAGTTTGTTTTCACACTGCACTGTCAAATGATACAAAAATTTGGAAAAACATGCTCACCTCCTCACTTGTGGTGGCGCTGCACTTGCAGTTATTGAAAAAAACCAAATGAAAACTTTTGAAAGCCAACTTCCTTCTACACAAAATGTAACCAAAAATTTCTCTTTTGTCTTTGGGAAAAGCTCATGACCCATTCTGTGTTGGACTCTTGTGTTTATTTTGTTTGTATTTGCCAGTAACACCCAGCGATTTAGTTCGCTTTCTGCTTTCTCTGGTCCGCTTGGCGTCCACATTATGCATTTGTACTGTTTCAGAGTTCACTTCAACTGAACCTAGAATGAGGTTCTTAGACAGACCAGTGTTAGTTTTTTTGGGCCACGTCACAGTTTGATAAAACATTTACACCTCCAAAATGAACTGGACTCTAGATAAACGGACTGGACTTTGATTAAAGTGAACTAAATAGGGCTGGTGTGAACACAGCCTTAGTCAACAATTTACCTGCATATTCAATGAAGAGGTGTATTCAATATGGCTGCACTACAATAGAAAATGATGATGAATAAGTATTGATAAATATTGCAATATATACTTATTTTCTATATCCTTCTCATCTGTACGTTCTATACTTTGATCTTTAGTATTTTGGCAATATTTGTGATTGTTAAAATTAGAGCTGATCAAAGACTGCTTTAAAATCTTTGACCATCTCAATTTTTGTTGAATTGATTTCAAGGAATTTTCAATTTCACATATTTGAATTTATTGTGAGGGATATTAATGTTAATGCAGATGCATCAACATGAATTAGGAGTGCAGAATTACACTGAAATAATCCAGAAATGTGGCAAAATAATCAATGACTAATCAGTGAAATATTGATGATGCAGTCTGCTACCATTATAAGAGTATGTTGTAGTCCTGACTCAAAGTCTGGGATCATTTTAGAAGTGAAAACACATCCAGACTATGTAGAAATATCTACTATAACTTGCATACTTTAAACAAACCTTATGCCACAATATGCTTACATTGCACAGCTTGCAAGGTAGCAAGAATACTCTCTCTACATATTTAATCCAATAAATAAATAAAAATGTCCAGATACTTTGCTCAATTTTTTTTCTAACACAAGGTATTGTTTACCTTTAACATCACTACTCAAATTGTTTGTAATGGACGTTCAATGCGTGTAAATGAGTGTATCAACTGTTGTTGTTTATAAAAGCTTTTTAATTAAAGGTGGCTTTGCTTACAAGGGCAGTGAAACTCATCAGTGCACGCACAAGTTATATTTAATTACAAAAGTACTCAACAAAGGCAGCCAAAAATGTTGGTATTAAAAATGTGAATATTGCAGAAAGGATTTTGGTAAGATGTCCAGTCAAAACTGTAGAACAGCCAAATTCATTTTAAAATATAAAATACATTTAATTTAAACACCAACTTTTGTCAGTATGATGACTGTATGATCTCCTACCTGTGAGAGGTTGAGGTCGGGGTCTCCCAGCTGCAGGCCCTGATGTCCAGGGGTGTGCAGGTGCGGCTCGGCCCGCCCGTTAGGGATGAAGGAGCTGTACATTTTTGGCGTAGACACGTCCAGTTTGTCATCCTGGGTAGAAACAAAATAGGGGTGAATTTTAATGGTTCCACACTGCTAATGAGCGACTTGTTTAAATGTATATTTCAGCTAAAAGGTCAGAGGTTAGCAGCAGCTTAGAGATTCTGTTTCTCATTGAAGGACATTTGGAAAAATTATGGAATGATAATGAAACCGTCAGTTGTAATGACTGAATAAAACACCAAGGTGAATCTTATTATGTGTTCCCTCAGGGTGATGAGGAGGAGGGAAAAGGAGGAGATGAATATTAATGCTGCTCCTCAAAATTCAGGCAGCTATATTGCCGCCTCTGTATCGTGGAACCTGAAAAAATCTGATTGAAATGTAATTCAGCAGCAGGGATGAGTGCATTTAAGTCTGTCAATTTTATGTTTTCATTTAACTTCAGTCTCAAAACATCTTCAACTTAATTTAGATTAATGTGCATTTCTGCATCAACATCTTGTAAGTTCAGCTTGTGGAAAACTGCTACGTTCATTTTGAATGAGATCAATCAAGTAACGATGAGTATCATCATCTCTTTCTTCCTCAAAATGTGATCTACAGTGAAACAAATCCTAAACATAGGAACATATATTTCTGGGAACACATACTGTTTTATTGTAACACCATTTTAGTGAAATACAAAATATACTAGCTAAATCTTTTCTACTACCATTATACTTTCAAATGATGAGAATTTAAGAAGAAAAACAAGTTTTTAAGGTCTGTAATAACAAAACTGTCCACAGCCAACCTTCGGCTGCCCATCCAGAAGCCCGTTCAGCTTGGCGAGCGATCGTAGCGACAGAGCGTGCGGCAGTGATGCTTCGGGGTCCTTCCCTAGCCTGCGGGCTCGGTGAGCTGCGCTGCGGCTGCAGTAACAAGACACCAGGAAACCCGATAGGATGGCTCCCAGAAAGAATGCCACGAACACGCAGGCAATCAGCAGGGTGTAGTGGACGTTGGCGCTGGCACGCTGATCCAGCTCAGGCGGACGCCGAACACCTTACAGATAAAAGACAACGGGATGGAAAAAGGACATTTAGTGGTCAAATAACTAACTGTAATAAACAAAGTATGCTCTTTGTATATTTTAGGGCTTAATATGGAAATAATCTTGTCTTTACCAAATTCTACATTTATAAAAACCCTAGTTCACACCTGACATGCATTACCATTACCACAGAGGCACTACTTAAAGATGAAGCCAAATTGTACAATTTTATGAGATACAAAGTCTGTATTTAAGTGGCATTGATGCATATGTAGCATGTAAAATTGTGAAATAAAATGTGGTTTTGCATAGATGTGCCTCAGCTGTCTCCAGACGAACAGAAAAAAAAAAGAAGTTATCTTTGAACCTAAAGAGGAACGTTTTAGAGTAATTTATTACAGCTAGAAACTTGTGATGAGGCCTGAAATCTCAGACCAAACTCAACAAACCTAAATCTGTTGCTCCACAAAAACTCCAAAACACCCCAAGACAGTTTGATCATCCTTCCAGTGCTGCTCAGTTTAAATGGGTGGTCATAATATTATGACTGATCACACTTACTTTGTTCAGTGGTGTTTTTTGTGTGTTTGTATTTGCGTGTGTACCTGGAGTTAAATTAAATGCAAAACTTGATTCCCTGCCAGCAGGCAAAGGCTTCTGTGGATGGATGAGCAAATATTATGCTGATGTTAAGTTGACAAGAGAGTTTAAGAGGAGGAGAGAAAACAGATGGAGGAGAGGTAAAACCAAGGTGAATGGGTGGACGAAAGAAAAGAGTGGAAGACAGCGACAAGGATTAGACTTAATGAGAAAGAGGTGCTTCACGGGTGAGAAATCTGGATGACGGCGCAGAGAAAAAAGACTGGGAGGACAAAAAGGAGGGAGAGGAGGAGAAGAAAGGGAAGGTAAGCGATGAGATGATTGGAGAGAGGGAAGCAGTCGGGCTGACAAAAGGATGAAGGGACGAGAACAGAAGGAGGGAGTAGGTGTAGACGAGTGGAGATGAAAGAGAGAGTTTATTGTTTGGCAGCGTTCACCTCATCAGGTTTAGATACGCCGTCAAAGCCTCTCTGACACAATGACTCATCAGTCTGTGCAGCAGTGATGCATATGAGAACAAACACACACTGCCCAGGATTGGTGACAGGGCATCACTTCTGCAGAAATCAATACTTTGATTACATATTGTTCAGATTTTTTGTTTCCAAGAAAAAAAAAATACAGTAAAATTATAATTTTAGGAGCGACAATATTTCACAGCCTTTGGCCAAAACACCTGTAACGTGTCCAAAAAAATTCCTGATACACCAGAAGCTACACTCTAACAAATGGAGTGATCCATCATGAAGACTGATTACCTCTGGTCCGGATCTGCTGTGTAATTTTTCCAGCTACCAGATAGGGAGGAAAGTGTACTTCAGGAGTTGGACTAATGCGTTTAAAATATTAAAGTTTTGCAGAGTGAAGAGGACAATTCATCAATGCTATTCCTACAAAACCTAGTAATCACATGGGGAATCCACTGATTTATACCGTTAATGCACTTATTTTAGTACTTATTTTATATATGTACAAGTTTTCCTACATCAAATTTCGCAGATAGTAAACATTGCTAATAACCTTATTAAACAAGGGCACATTGGATCTGAAGTTTCTTTTAAACGTCTTAGTGATTGAAAAACTTGACTTGTAAGTATGGCAGTAATAGGCTTTGAGGGGCCAGCTGGTAAAAATTAGTCTGGCCATTTTTCTAAGTGGTTAAGTTTTTGCTGTAAAAAGAAACATATATAGCGGCATTAAAGTTCCATCTAAATCCTTGTTAGAGATAAATTTCCCAGACTGAGTTCATGTCCCTGAAACCCTGATCAAAGACGCCAAAAATACTCAAGAAACAAAAAAGCTAATTCCATGCCCTTCACTTTTTGCCATTAGGGGATTTTATTCCCCACTCCCCGATGGTGTGGGACTCAAAGTGGCAACCATCTGAAACCTCAAAGCCGGACTGGCCTCTAAGCTTCTGAGGCTTTGCTTTGATACAAGAAGCCATGGAAAACATGACTCTTTTATGCAAAAGTACTATTGAAATGGAGCAAGCAGTCATTACACATCAGGGCAGGAATTAACACACAAACACACACACGCACGCACGCACGCACATGCAAACACACACACACACACGCACGCACGCACACACACCCACACATCCCATGTGTTTAAAAGAGACAATTTCACGTTCGTTTTTGCACTCTTTCATCTCCATCCCTCAGTCTGACAGTTAAAAATAGGATGATGGAGACGCACAGAGAGAAATATTATGCTAATTGCAGCCCAACACGGAAATGTTTCATTCTCTGCCCTCTCTTTTTTTCCTCTACCCTCTGTCAGATGGAAAGTTCCTCTTTCTTAGCTGTCAGCCCAAAATGTTGAAGTTTCTGGCATCTGGGGTAAGACTTCAGGGTGATATCTTGACTTTTCCCTTTTCCCCCCCGTCACTGTTCTATGTCAGTCCAGGATTTACAGTATTCTGTAAGACTTTCTCTTCACTGCCTTCTCAACCATCATCTCCTTCAGCTTTCATCCTCCCATTCATTTTTTGCTACCTCCCATCTCTGTAGCTCACTGCTTTTACCACCCTCTCGTCTGCTCTTTCTTTTAGATTCAGCTGAAATCAATACAGTCTGTCTGGGAAGGTCTAATTAAATCAATCATACAAATGAACCATATAACTAGATTTGATGAAAAGCCATGAGGAGAATTTTAAAAAAGGGGTAAAAAAAGGATAAACGCTTCAGTAAAGACTGGTTCAATATGCTGTAAAGTAAGTTTCTAGCAGAAGGCGTTGCAAAGAATTTTACATACATTCGAACAATATTTGAATAGGCAGGGAACGTTACAGATCAAACATTGTGGGCAAATATTCATAAAAAACCCAAGTTTTTTATTTATTGAAATCATTTATTATTAATGTAAGCTTGAAATTCTGCACAACACACTTCCACAAATCTGGATTTTCTGAAAGAGGAGCCATTGATGTCCATGTGAGCTCCGGTCAGATGAGAGCAGCATGAACGAGTATGGAAACTGACCCTGAACGCACCATGCCGGGAGTGAAATATGTGGTGGCAGCATCAGCCTGAAGTGATGATCTCTTCTGTAGGGTCTGAGTTGACCTTGAACATTTTGGGCAAAGTCATTTGTGTCCATAGTGAGCAGCAGGTGATTTGTGAGACTCTCCACCTGGCTAAATATTACATTGGAATGAACAACTACAATTTTTGCTGTTCAAGCAGCCTTTTGCAATCAGAATATTGCAATGATGATTTATTCATAATACACTGAGTAGCCAGTTCTAGAAACTGCAAAACAATTCAGGCTTGGACAAAGAATCGAGCTTCCAGCAGACAACAATCCTAAACATTAAGCAAGAGCTACAACGACTGGTTCAGTTTGTTGCATATTCAAGTGTAATAAGGGCCTAGTCAAAGTCCTGACCGAAGTCTGATTAAGAATCTGTAAAGTGTATTAAAGTAATGTTTTAAAAATTCCCAAACCCAATGATCTCATTTAATAATGTTTCAGCTATTTTGCAAAGATGAACGGGGCCAAAATTTCAGCTTTTACAGGAAGGAAACTGGTTGAGACATAAAAAAAATAAATTACACCAAATGCTGCAAAAGATTATTTTAAAGAGTCTATTCAGGGAAACTGAATACAAATGCAGATCACAGTACTTTTGAAATGACTTTTCCTGCTTTGTGCTGATCTATCATATAAATTTCCAATTAAATACTTTGAGACATGATACACGATATAATGTGGAAAAGTTGATGGGGAATAAATATTTTTTCAGGATGCTGCACATACTGGTCAGGTGGTAGAAAATGTTTAGTTTTTGATATACATCTACAGGCGTGATGGCAGGAGAAATCAAACCACTTTTTAAACAGAAGAACTGTCTTTCATTGTTATATTATAATATATGCTAGGCAGTTATATCAAAGAAATGCATGTATAGAAAACTGTGACTTTAAGGCAAACACAGATCCCCTGAACACTGAAGTAAGCTTCAAATGACTTTGTCCTATTTGCATGCTCTCCTGTCCACCGCCTTCCCATTGGTATTCACATGAAGCCAGACACCAGTGACAGAATCCGTACAGAGAGGCAGTGAGCAACAAGGATGCCGACACAAAAAAGAACCGACGTCGGGATGAAGGTGATTGAGGGAAACACTGCTGGAAATCAAAACAAAATGGAAAAAAAATAAAAAATAAGTGAGACGAAGACACAGTTTGTCAAGTCTGACTTTGTTCTTCTCTGAAAATGTCAGTTACAGACATGCAGACACACACACACCATCTTGTCCCTTTTAAAGGTCACAATTCACACCTGAAACACTGCAGGTGTGTGTCAGGTGTCTTGTGGGTGTGTGGATTAAGAATGAGGCGTTTCAGTCTGCAGACGCCTCAAGATTGCTGCTCCTCAGCTCTCTGGCACTCTTTAGATTCTCATTTAGTCTCCAGTGTTCATTATTTAAATGAATGAAGTGTTACATTTATGAGCTGCTTCAGGGTGTTCAAGGAGGCCGTCGCGTGGGTGGGAGGTAAACAAAGCGCTTTGGCACTTCGGTGCAATCTTCAGAAAGCGGTGAAATAGAAGGTGTCACTGTTTGCTGTTCAACAGACCTTGGGTACTGGAGCAGAAAGGCAGACACTTCCATGCTGAAGAAATGATTCAAGCACCAATCGCCATGTTGATGTGCCAGATAAACTGAGAAGCCAGCAGTTTAAAAGAAGGTATGTTCAAAAAGGAGGAACTATTTAAAGCAGCAGTAGCTCAACAATTCACTAAACATCGAACGGCCTCTGGGTAAGTTCAACTCATCTCTATTTAGACACCAAGTGTTCAAATTGTCTCTTCAGACTGATAAGTAACATCTTACAAATCCACATAGATGTCACATATCTGGTTATATCCATTTGTAAATAGGTATTTTTGGTAAATGAGGGAGCTAAGTAGCTATAAAACCTTGCAATCTTAGATATTTTTTAATTTTATTGCATTTTATTTTGTTAAAACAATCATTTTCATTGATTGTTGTTCTTATTCTTATGTTGTTCCTTTTGCCTGTTTGGAAATATGCGAAGTTAGGACAACTGATCAAAGAAAAAAATACCATCGATAGCCAGGTGAAAGATTTTTTTTTTCCTGTCACAAACATCGCAGAAGACTACGGGCTGATTTTATGAAAATGCTTGTCAAAAGCAATCAAGGAATCTGGTTAAGAACTTTTCATACCAGATTTTAAACATATGAAACAATAAAAACTGCAAAAGAACTAAATTGTCAAGCTGCCAAAAAGACTGAAATGTTCCTCATGAAATAGGCATTTTATAAAGAAAAACTGAAAAATAAATAAAATAAATTATGCATTACCAATATTTCCTGGTGTACGGAGAGTAAACAGGTCGCCAGTAAAGTCAACATCTTCATAAATTAAGCAAATTACTGTGGTATAAAAATAACTCCATGTCTTCTGACCCACAGAAGATTAAGCTAATATGCAAATGCAGAATGGATGTTGGCTTTAGAAAAAGACTTGAAAAATATTTTGTTGTCAATTGGAAAGTATAGAGAAACACTTTCCTAAATAAATAGATTTGTAGTCCATTGAGAGTTTAGATTTAAACAGTGAGCAGAAGCAAAATTTTATTGTTTAAAACAAAAGGAGCTTTGTATTAATCTGGAATTTAATGTGTGTAATGAAATGATACATTAGGCACCGATGTGGTGATAATGATAACCATGATTGCATTGAGGGCAGGGTGGGATGTCTCTCTAAATGCTCACTAAGTGGCATTAATGGACTGTTCACTCAGCCTTTTAATGGAGATATTCTATGTGATGATACTGATGCACTAGCAGCATAATGCATTACATTTTTTGCATTCATATTGAGCTTTCATCCTATTACCAACAATATGTAGGAATGGCTGCTTGATAATCCAGAAACAAAAAACGAAGTTAAGCAACTTATAAGTGTAGAAACTTTAATGCTGTGATTCTCAGTAAACCAAAATTCAGCATTTCCAATTTTTCTGTGTTTTAGATCAACTAAAATTGCAGATCAATTTATGTTGTAGGTCACAATTATTTATGACCTGCAACATAAATATCTTTAAATCAAATCAAACTTTATTTGTATAGCACATTTCAACAGCAAGGCATTTCAAAGTGCTTTACATCAAATCAAACACAAAAACACAATACAACATAGAATCAACAATAAAAACACAACATCAAGTCAGATTCCGTCAATAAATTTGTAATTGATTACGTTTCAAATACAACTCTAAACAAGTGGGTTTTTAGTTGAGATTTAAAGGAAGTCAGTGTTTCAGCTGTTTTACAGTTTTGTGGAAGTTTGTTCCAGATTTGTGGTGCATAGAAGCTAAATGCCGCTTCTCCTCGTTTGGTTCTGGTTCTGGGGATGCAGAGCAGAACCAGAACCAGAACCTGAGAGTTCTGGAAGGTTGATACAACAGCAGCAGATCTTTAATGGATTGTGGTGCTAAACCATTCAGTGATTTATAAACTAACAACAGTATTTTAAAGTCTATTCTTTGAACGACAGGGAGCCAGTGGAGAGACTTTAATGTGCTCTTTCTTCCTGGTTTTTATTTTTTTCTCCCCTCCAGGGGGTCTTTTGTGGGCTCTAGTGTCCCTTATGTAAAAATAGGCTGACAGGAGAGGGGGGAAGACATGCAGCAAACGTTGCCAAGTCTGGGAATCGAACCCGTGACGGCCGCGTCGAGGACCCAAGGCCTCCAAACATGGGTCATGCCATCCCTCACCCCACCACAGCACCACAGCACGCCCTACACGGTTATTTCTAATAATAATCTAAAGGACCACTATGTATACCTCTCACTTTAATCTTTGGGATGTTTTGACTTATTTTATTTGAACAAGTGAAACATACATCAAAGCATTTCGCTACAAGGCAGTCCAGTGCTAAATGTAGAAGTAAAACAATTAGATGCAAGCTTACAGAGTCTAATTTATTTCTTTTAAGCATCGATTCAAAATAATACCAGCACTTACAAATGTGGACTGGGCACTTTATTATTTGTTGACCTGCTTATTCATTCAGTCATCCATTACACTGATCTGATTGATTATGTGAAACAGATATAGATCCAGAACTTCTAGGAAAGTTAAAATATAATTATTAGTGTCTGTGGATGATCTACATTTTAATAGAACAAATCATTCTTCACTCACGCTGCACAGACATATACAATAAAGTCAATGTTTCAGCGTGAATTCAATGCATGGAAATGTCTGGATCAGCTGTATATGTGGCTCCATGACTGTTCAAAAAAGAAATACAAAAATATAAAATAAAATTGGGCATTTAGAAACTAAATGCTGGAATGTTACTTACAGTACTCAGATCTACTTATCTTAAGATGCCATAGAAAGGCAAGGCAGACGAACAACGTAAAAAGGAAACTAAACAGATCTAAGGCTACAGTGTGAGTGAGTTTGAGTCCTGTTCTGTTTCTGATGCAATAACGTTCTCTTCTACATCCGCTATTGTTTTAGTGCCAACATACAAATGACAGAGACTTCAGTAAACATCAGCGGCATCTTCATTTAGCAGATCTGAATCCTGTAATGTATCTTTGGGATGACTCAGAGATTGCCAGCCAGAATGTGAAACTGTCAGTTCATTGCAGATAATATGATGAATCTTGTTGACATGAAGCTGAATCTCAGAGGACAAAAATAACTGCTTTCTGAGAAAAGAGGCCCAATGTTGGCTGCTACTAAAAAAACAAACAACTTATTGTATAATCTGGTATTGTCAACCATCAATCAAACTTCCTAAATTTCTCAAATCTCACAGGATTCCTAAAGAAAGAGAGAAAGAAAGAAAGAAAGACAGACATCCAAAGTTGCCTCTCAAATTGGATGAATAATATTAGGACAAAAACTTTTGATTGCATACAGTAGTTATATTGTGAGTTTATGTTTAACCATCAATATTTTTGATGCAGTTTTCTTTTAGGTTTAAAAGTTAACATTTAAACACATGACTGAAGCTAAAAACCAGAGGGTTAAATCTACTTAAATATGGCAATTCAGTCAACTTTTCTCTGCTGACTGTCTGGGTGTTGAGGGAGATGAAGGCTTTCAACATGTGGAGAATTTCCACTGAAATGTAAGAAATTTAACAGCAGTTCAGATTGAAAAGTGAGGAAAATAATATGAATTTGTATTTAAAATAGCTGCTTTTCATCTATAAAATATACGAGACATTTTTACACTGCTAGCTTGCATATTTGGATTTATGAATACAAATGAACAAGAAAAACAGCTTGGATCTGCAAGTCGTTTAGGATGCATCTCTACATGCCAAGTATGCAAAACCAAGTCTTTATGGTTTGCTGTTGTAAATGATTGCAACTTATCAAAAGAAACTACATTGACAGTTTGATGTCATTTCCTGCTCTTAAACACAGACTAAAGGGTCCTTATTTGGGGTCATGCATTTATTTTGCAGAATGAACACATGGCTCATTGTATGTGTCCTCCTCCCTTTATTCCCTTAAGTGTTTTAGCACTTTCAGTTTAGAAATTGTCTGCATTGTTTTGCCTGGTGAAGCAAAGATTAAACTAATAAAGATGTGAAAAGAAAAGAGACAGAACATGCTCCTCCTGTCCTTTAACTGACTCACATCAGGTTTGTATCATTTATATTTAATCTGTAAATAAATTACATCCTCCTAACTGGTGAAGTGAACAGCATCTTCCTTAATACCATGTCAGTTGAGTGATTTAGAAAGATTAAATTGCTGGTTTGCACCAAGCAACCGTAGTTATACTATTACTGCTCAGAAAGACAAAGTGACCTCAGCGATGATGGCTTTAAACTAAAGCTTAGACACAAAACTTTAAAACTATCATTCTTACACACAGAATGTTTCATCATGTGAAAAGACATCACACTAATGTTATTCCACTGGTGAAATACACTAATCCTAATCTTCAGATTAACCCAACACAGACCTTTTACTAAATCTTTTTTCCTATCACCAAGCTACAGGACTCGACGATGTTGTCTCAGAGTGGGACAATTCTGCCCTAAATTCCCGGCCAGGTCATTTCATGTGCTGTGTGGAGTTTCTCTACATCCTCCGGTTTTTCTGATGGATGACTGCAATGTGTCCGAACAGAAATTTGAGCGTCACAGTGAGGTTGCATAAACAGATTTGCATCCACACACGGCAAAACACTCACATAATAGTACCCACCTATACAATCATGTGCTCATAAAAGAGCAATAAAGCTGCAACCAGAGAGGTCACAAAAATAAGTCAGTGCATGCAGTTTTAGTTAGTCCTATTTCTTAGCATGTTAATCTGCTGAATTTAATCCAGAACATTTCACCTTGCATAAACACATTTCCTCATTAGCTTAAATTTTTATAAGAAAAAAAAAAAAAAAAGAGCCTAAATTTAGTCAATACATTATGTTGGTTTGCTTCTCTCAGGGAACCAGCTTAATTTTTGGCTACTTTCATAAAAATTTTACAAAAACAGATCACTGTCAAGGAGTAAGAAACAAAAGAGATCAAATGCTACTGAATGTGTGGTCAGTCTTTTCTCTACCTCAGTAGAGCAACTCCTTGTCTTGTTGAAATGTGAGATGTTTCAAAACTCAGTGTCCAGTGAGCAAATAAAGTGCATCAGCAATCACTTAGACATGCTAAACGTCTGTCATTTTCAAATATATATAAAAAAACATAATGTAGTTGTTCCAGTGAATGAAAGACAGGAGTCTTTTCAAAGTTTACATGTTATTCAATTTTGGGGATTTCAAAGCTAAATCGTTTTTGTCTTCTATTAAAAGAACTTTCACTACTTATATGAAAGATGCCAGATTTAATCTGAAATAAAGTGTCCTTTTATGGTGACATGGAGACAGGTCTTGCATAAGCTCTGGGAAGAACTGAGCCAAAAAAAAAAAAGAATTTAGATAAAGCAGGAAAGTATTTTTTATACACTGTGGTATAAGTTTTCAAACTCCTGGTTCTACATGTGTGTAATATTTATAACCAAGACAGTCAGAAATATCACCTTCATCACTCAAAGCCAGCTGGAGGCTCATTAGCAACAAACAGCCGCCTGAAATTCATCCAGTGAAGCTGCTTATACCCTTCGCCTCATTTTGCTCAGCGCTGGGAGAAGATGAAGACAATTAGCGTCAATACGACCGCTTTTGGCTGCTTTCTAACACCTCTCATCCCCGCCTGTTCTGCATGAGCCACATAACGTACTCAGTCCATTTGTAAGAGCTCCAGCTCATTAAAAAACACTTTAACACGCTTTGATGGCTCTTTTGCCTGCTCATACACGTGCATTCATAGAAGGAAAATCACTCACCAAGCCATTGGCAAGCACATTATCACACACATTCTAGACTTCTACATGATACAGACAGCATATTTAGTTTCACCTTATTGTGTGCAGAAGTACACGAGAAACACTCATGCAGAGTAATTGCACTCTCTGTGTCTTTGTTATCTGCAGAGTAATTAGGATATTTTCTGTTACAGAGTGAAGAGATAACAGTAAGCACACCTTTGGGTTTTACCACAAAGCCAGAGATCACATCAGCTGGCACCTTCCTAAATTGCACGGACACTTTAGGTAAAAAGGTGAAACTTACAGAAATGATTATTCCTAAATGTTACAGCAGTATGGCGTTTTAAATCAGAATTTATCTAAAACTGTAAATCTGATTTTGAAAAAAAAAAAAATTGCTATTTAAGGTTAATTCTTGCAAAGAGCTTCAAATGAAGTTATGTTGTCCACAGTGAGGTAATTGCACCTGAATGTATCTTTTTAGATTTACACAAGTTTTTTTTAATTTTTACATTTCAGGTTCTAATCAATGTAACATTACAGGTTACATTGTAGTTTCCAATAGAGCTTCTTTATGCCACATGTTGATGTGCTCTGGATGAGGCGTTAAAACTGAAGTTATTTACTGATTTGTGCATCATGTATGAATGTGTGCAAAATTCAGAATGTGATTGAATGAATGTTGCTCAAGTGTTTAGCACATTTAGTGGTTTGGGTGACTGGAAAGGCAACATAAATCCATTTACCATTTATCCTTTTACTAGTTCTGAACTGTTGATCTTATTTACAGTATTTATGGCTGCAAAGGAGTAAGCATAAACTTTTTGCATAGTTTAGGATTGAAAAATGCTAAACTAAATGGATAAGCAGCATTCTCAACAATGTTGATGGGGAAATTGCTGCAAAAGCAATAACTTGATGCAAATGGCTTCCTTAGACAGTTCTTTACAAAATGGGATTATGTCATCGATTGACTAGTTTATTTAATAATTAAGATGTGTGAAAATTGGACTCTGAATGTGTCTGTATGAATTGATTGTTGTCAAAATAATTGTATTTAGTTCTCTTGAACATTGAGTAGAAACTGGATTTGAACTGAATCAGTGTGTTTAGTAAAGAGCCTTGAAATTGTGTGTGTATAAAATGTTTCTAACCATCAAAGACACATTTTATTGTTAGTGTAGCAAATGTATAAAAAGTTTCAAGACACAAACTGAAATTAAATATAAAATAAAATGGCTGCATAAAGAAAACCACAATGCACTTTCAGTTTCATGACTAAAACATGATTCACAGGCTGGTCACTTTTTAAAATGGATATGTGGCATTTTGGCAGCAGTTCTTTCAGGCTGAGTGAGGTGAAAAAGAGCCTCACCTCTGTTTCTTGAAACAGAGGTTTTCTTTTAGTTGTTCCCTTCCTGTGGCAGGCAGGCGGATCTAATGGAAACGTCCCGACCTCCACCGAGCTGCAGCTTTCTTTCACTTAGATATGCTCTTGTAATTGCAGCTCATGCTTTCATTGCACACAAACACACACACGAATACACACTCAGTGGCAACATTTTCTGCTCTGTTAACACTTATGAAGGTGTCAGACACCAAAGATACCATTTTTTTTGTTTGTTTAATTTTATGAACACTTGACAGGTTTCCATTCTGGTTCTGAGCAAAGACACTGATGCCCGGCTAATAACAGTAAGTGAGAATCATGTGCAGTTCTGATTAAACAAGGTGGCAGCAGAAAGAAAGACCAGTATATCTTATTCAATATTTAGGAAAGAATTGTGGACCATAATCCAAAGAATGCCTGCAAAACACTTTGATTTTTCTGTTAAATGATGAAAAGTGACTTTAAGGACAATGCTATACTTTCACAAGTTTCCTAGAAGGACTTCGGCTCTGTAATAGAACTGAAACATCCTGAGAATACAAAACAGCATCAATCTGCAGTTTTGCTGATCTTTTAAAACATTGAATTTGAAACTAAATTGAATTGAACTCTAATTTTTTACTGATCCCAACTATTTTACATAATATTAAAACCCTAAAAGCAGTCACAAATGCTGAAAAAGGCAATTAATTGTGAAAAATACTGTAGATCAGTTAATGAGTTATGCTCCTTGATCAATGCAAAATAAAGGGCAACATATATTTGGGTATGCAACATATCAAGTCTAACCATCTGTAGGAATAATATATGGAAATAAATGCCTAATGAGATATTAATTAGAAAATATTCCATATCTTATGGTAATTGTTCCAGACATTTTCTCTTACATCATTTCTAGACCCAGTGAATATTTTAATGTCACGTCTACAGTTTTTGTTGTGTGATTAGTAAATTAATGTTCCAATTAAAAAGCATCTGAGCTGCTTTAAATGTCAGCTTCTCACATTCATGTAATTATAAACAGAAGAAGCCGTTAAGTCACACCATCGACTCCCTCGGGGCGCCGGAAATCGCTCCAAACCACTGGAAGGAGCCGCTCTGCGACCAACAGCAGCAGAGAGAGGCTGGAAAACAGCCAGACGCTCCTGGAATAAATAAAGACTGAGAGCTGCAACACACAGACTTTGCCCTTCATGCACTGGAGGAGTTGTCTTAAAGTTAAACAGCTTCCCACATGTATAAAGTTTTAAAGTGCAACTATGCCCATGAGTCAAATTCACATTAAAAAGAACCAATACATTTGTTCTTGAAGAACATGTGATGTTTAGACGAGGGTAAAGATGTTTTTTCTAGGCTATTTGTAGGCAAAATTATCACAAATTTGACCAAATAAAGATAGTTTTTGACTAATTTATTATTACATTGTGATCATTTTTCTACAAATGTGTCTTACACAATTCACTGCCGAAGAAAAACTCTATGTTGCTTATTAGAGATTGGAAAAATCAACACTAAAAACGTAAAACATAATCTTTAACATTTTAACTTAAGATTTGACAATGTTTGATTCTTTGAGAGGTTAAAAATTGTAAGGGGAAATTACAGTATGTCATATTTCCCACCTCGTCAACATTCACAGCATTAACTTCTCTGGACACCAAGAACAGAAAGTCAAGCTTCTTTCTTCGGTGTTGTAGGACCTAAAAATCCATCTTTGTTTTTTATTTCACAAAATTCTTAACATCCCTTTATGTTTTATTTCATTGTAGTAATTTCCTACTACATTGGTGCTGATTTTCATATTTTGTTTTCTTCTTTCTTCTAGTTGGGCCCATGTTGGTGTTACTGGTAACATGATCGAATAATTTTAATCACAAAGAAAAAAAAGGATGGATTTTCTCATTAAATTCATTATCATTAGTTTTAATACCAGAGTGAGTATTTCAGCAGTACTAAATGAATATTGTTAAATGTGAACACACAGCCACTTATTTTTAAACCACTGGAGTGAGATTTGGGGTTCAGTTCCAAATGAGCATCTTTTTAATTCAGATTTTCCTTCTTGCTGCCAAAGAGTCAAGTGTCCAGATATGTGACCTTTACCTGCACAACATGGTTTTGAGTCAGACCTCATCAACTATCGGCCTAAAATCCCTGCAGCTGTTTTAAAACTTGGCAGGAAACACGAAGGAAAAGGGAACTGGGGGCTTGTTGCTGAGAATTTTTAGCCAAGTATTTTTACCTGGAACTTTAATTTAATTGACTAAAAGAGCATTGGAGACAGATCTGTGGAACCACAGTAATGCCAGGTTGCTGGCACACACACCCTAACATCCTCAACTTTCTGGGAAGTCAACTTAAACGACTTTTTAATTGGGAATTATGAAGCCAGGCACTCAAGCTCACCAGCAGAATAAACTTAATTTACTGGATCGTCTGCACAACAACAAGTAATTTAAAGGTCACAGACTGCATTTATGTCCTCCCAAAACCATTATAATTTGCATTTGTACCACTCATTAAGCACAATGTCAGCTCTCATCAAATAACAACATAAAAACAGTGTGTCCTGTAAAAGCACAGGGCCAATTTGTGTCCTTTCAGGCCCTGAGCTGGATCTACAGTGTTCTCCTTGTCAGTGCATTAAATAAGCAATCTACTGCAAAAACCTCATTAAGGGAATAGTTGCCCGGCAAATTATGTCATTACAGTAATGATAACCAGTCTAGCGTACTGCAGATGAATAAGGGTGCACACAGGCTAAAACATCAGTCATTGTGTTGGGAGTCCTTCACACCCGACTGTCCGACACTACAGAGTTAATGCTTCAGAGATCATTATGCAAAAAGCACCTACTGACAGTTTTACCATTAAAACTCCCCCAAAAAACACAATTTAGCTTCGATAAATCACCGTCATCTTCACAATGGAACCACTAAAAAGAGAATAAGAGGGAACATTGGTAATGTTAAAAAAAGAAGTGATGAAATGACTGGCAGTTCTTATTGTGCTATCGTGCAATTAACTCCCCGGGAAAACCTGCAGGCGATGCAAGGTCTAAAACTTGGATGACAGTTTATTTCAACACAATTAGAACAAGTCAAGCAATTAATCCCAACAATGCACAATTTATTATAAGGCTGTGGTTTCATTTAACGTATTATATTAGATCAGATATACGACTGTAATCAAAGTTGGGCTAATCTTTTAACTGGAAGGTGGAGATTTGTCTGCAAAGTCTTAATTATGCAAAAAGAAATTAAGATATAAAGCTACCGTTTCATAATTTAGGATGTAGATGATGGCAGACTCTCTTTATTCTAACATGATGTATGTTTAAGATAAAGAAAAAAAGGTTGATTTCAGAATATAAAACAGCCGAGCAGCTTGTGGGTTGAAATATTATGTCCATTTTTAAAAGCAACACAGATAAATGCACTCTAAAAAGATATAAATCAGAGACTTTATACATTTTTCTTTAGCTTGCATGGTTTTATGATGCTGCCAATGAGTTTAAGTTCAATTTAAACTTTCATTCTTTTTAAATACTATTAGTGTGATAAGACTGCAAAAAAAAACAAAAAAAAAAAAACATCGAATGAAAAATTATGCAGGAAATTTCAACGGAAGAAAAATGTTTTGGTGAGGACTATCAAATAACTAAATAATATTGGTGTATAAATCTGTTTAAACCACTGCTAAAAGCACAAAATACAAAAATGTACAAAATGTTGACAGCAGAAAAAAAATATTCAATGTTCCACTGGGGATTTTACCAAAAAGTATTTTATTATTTTCTACTGAATCAATTAAAAACTATACATTTCAACGTGATGTTAATAGATTTCAAAGGAAAACTCACCTTGTTTACCCAGGTTTTCTTTGTATTGTGTTTATTGGTCAAATCACAGCATAATTTTACGTCCAACTCTAGAGGCTCATTGTTTGTTTTGCCTGTTCTGGGTTACAGTGCTTTGTGTCATGAACTCTGTTAAGGCTAATAACATTACCTAAAAGCCTTAATGCAGGAAAATCACTAATGTTACAAAAGAAAAAAAACATCAGCTTCAAGTTCAAGGTCAAAGTGCCCCAAGAAATGTTTTATCCTTATTGAATGCAAGAAGAAATGCTGTATCAGACATCATCTCAATACTGAAACATAGATACTTTCAATGTTCATAACTATTTCTGTGCCATTTACTGCTTGATGACTTAAATTGTGCTTGAAAAATGGTCAGTTCTTTAGAGAGTTTTAAAGGCCAGGAAACAAATGCCAGCTGGCAACCTTTGTGAAAGTTACTGCATGTATAATAAGGACAACATTGCTTTTATTAAAAAAAAAAAAAAAAAAGCTTATCCTTTGTCTTCAAAACGGCGTACACTGAACTAAATGAATTTCACAACAATCTACTAAAAGAAACAGGATTAAATCATGTAATGCAATAGTAGTTACAATAAATAAAGCTGATTATCAACTGAATTAGTCCCTCTGGCTCTCTGTGCTCCACTTCAGTTTTTACTTTTCTAAAAGTAAGATTTTAATTCTTGTCAACTAACACAACCTCATTTCAATTCCAGGTGGATGCAATTAAGCTAAGTGGTAGAATACAAAGCGAGGCGCTCTCTGTGCTCTGACGGCTCTCATGGCCTACAGTGAAATTACCTCAGGAGATGCTGCCTCTGACTCAGGGTTGCTCACTTAAAAAAAAAAGACTTCAATACATGGACGTGGCAATGTCAAATTGAGGTGGTGATTGAATTTGAAGAGACTGACAGAGAACATCATTCAGAGTTGAGTTAGGTTCGTAAATGTTTTCAGGACGTGGTAAAAAAAAAAAAAGCACTAATCATTGATCGCTTTCATTTCCCTGATTCATTGGGCTCACAGTCTGACGACCTTGCTCTCCCTCACCTTCGTTCTCTTCATCAGTGCTGCTGACACAACGCAGCCTCTTGGGCTCAAGTGTTCCTGAAAAACAAACTCGGCTCGAGTCAAGTGGACCACAAACCAAAAAATGTCTTTCTAGCCGTCCCCTCTAAGGCTTTAATCACTGGAATGCACCACATAGAGCCATAATGGGATTCACTGTGTGGGTTCGGCGGCTGCGCGGTGAATGACAATGCTTCTGCTGGTTTACGAGAAGGACTCTTGACAGTCAGGTAGCAGCTGAGCTGCAGTAATGAATACAGAGCAGGTTGCTGAGCGAGGCCGGGCTTTGATCTGCTGGACTGTAAAGTGGTGGAAGGTAATGATGTCAAGCTGAGCAATGAGTTGCTGTACATTAACTTGAGCCAACCAGGCGACAAAACGGGATTTCTCCTGGTTGAGTCTAAGCTCGTTAGTAAAGATGTTAAACTGAGACAGGGAAGTTCCTTGGCCTCTTTCTTCTGGGTTTGGTTTTAGGGGATTCTGCCTTAGTTTTTCTATGTTTAGAATTTTATAGATGTGAAAGAATTGTATGAATGCTGTTTTTTAATAAATGGCCAGACTTAACCATATTTATATCCAATAAAGGACAATGCACCACCAAGTTTTGACAAACCTGCAAGTTGTATTTTATTGAAACAATAACTTTAGGACTACACCACAAACAAGCAAAGTTGTGTTTAGATCTTCAATTCACGCTAATATTAAACTTCCCCCAAATATCTGATAAACATCTGGAGTCTGAGACTAATAAACCCTATTTCAGAAAAAACACTCACCTATAAACTTACTACCTCCTATAACCATGTCCTACTTTGATGTATTAAGTGGACACAAAATATAAAAAGTTCTGAGTAATACCATAGAATGAAATTTAGAAATTATTTTAAAATAGAAGAAAAATGGAAGAATAAATGTTTGGCTTTACCGTAGGCAGAGTCAGCTGCTGATTCCTGGTTCCGTGTTGTGGCCAACACATCAGCTGTACAAAAGATAACACCAGTCAGATTTCATGGTACCATAAAGGTCAAATCACATGTTGCTATTTAAACCCACTTTTATGTGTTTTTAATCATAAAAAAATACAGAAGAAAGCAATCATTTAAATACTCTAAAAGCAGCACTTTGCAAATATCTTCAGAATTTTTCCACATATTGACAAGCTGAAAAACTGGAAAGTTTGCCATTTTTACATGATAGAAAAAAATACTAACGGCTATCTTCATTTATTTTGCAATTAAAAACAAACAGTTTAACATGCAATAATATTTTTATCAAAAGAAATTCTGACTTTAGTAGATGTGAACAATTTGCTGTGTGGTCTCAGACCTCTGCCTTAATAAAACAAAGATGTGCAGTTCCCAAACATTCCAAAAAACAAAACTTCTCAGGATATGAATGCAACTGTTACAAACCAATAGGATTTGCTTTGGAGCCTAAAATCAAAGAACTATCCCAGCTATTAAACAGAACAGATAAAAGAAAACTAATAAGCAGCCCAAAAACTTAGCTTTAACATAATATATGGTCAATATTTCTAACAAAAGAGGTAGGATGGCATTGCACAAAAATAAAAACACAAACAGTGGGGTCTTGCAAAAACGTTTTACTTTTAGAGGCAAGGATACTGAATAATTTATGTAAATAATTAACTGACAGAACTTGGTCCATCTGTGACTACATTAGAGACAGAGGTAATGCCCCCAGATGGGGAACATCATGGGGTCCATAATGATACTGGAGAAATAGCTGGAAAGCGTAGGGAGTAAGTGGGAGATGATGACCATTACACTTAGAGAAGTGCTGTATTCCAGCAGGTAAAGGCAGACAAAGACTGAAATGTGTTTCTTTGGCTCCACTAATGGCTTAGAATTTTTCCAAATGGTTAGAATTTTCCAAAAAGTAAAAACTAAACAGTAAACCAGACAGTAAATTTTTTATGTGACCCAGATTTTCCAATTAGGTCTCAAACTAGCATGAACTCCATAAGTTGGATTGTAAAATCCATGGAAACAAACCCCAGGCTGTGTTTTAACAATCCATAACCTTTACACCTCTACAGCTCATATTATAACTCCAAAAACTGTTACTAGGGCTTTAAAAGAACAGATTCATCTTACTGTGACAGTTGTCAGGGTAAAAAGAGTGGTCGCCCTCTATATCCTGTTCGAAACCGGCCCTGCAGAGACAAAAAAACAAAAAAAAGCAGAAAAGAGCATTTATGACAAGCTCTGAAAGAAAAGCTTCACGCACATCAAACATGGCTTTTCATTGTTAGTTACTGTCAAGTAAAGCTTCTCAGGAAATCTATCAGTGACTTATCATCTATAAAGATGAGATAAGATGTTTAATTAGCTTATCACCCATACTTCATGTCCAAGTTTTTATTTAGTTTGAAGGCCAAAGAATTTCAGAGGTCAAAAGAGGTGAAGCAGCAAACTTCTTCACCTCCTCTTTGTCCTCCAATTAAAGTGAAAAAGGTGAAACTCATCCAGACGGGGGACAGGCTGTGACAAGAGGTGAGCATGAAAAACACTCGCGCTCACTGTCAGTGGCAGTAAAGTGAAGCAGCCTATATCTGAGTGCAGCGGCAGTAAATGAAGCCATTTACCCTCGTCTGAGTGTCTGTCTCTGGGTCTGAGTCCCTGTTGTTTACCGAGCCTGCCTTTCTCACCACCGACACTTCCATCTGACCTTCAAATCAATTTTTAAAGGGACTACAAATCAAGATTTTACAGCCACGGAGCACAAAATTACTTCCGTAAAGCAAAGGTGTCTAAGTCTAGGAGCTTTGCTTTATTTTTAGTGTTTGTCCGCGTGAGGAATTAGAAGTCATTTAACTGCTAAAAACTAAAAGATAAAATAAAGCAAAATAAGGGCAGATAGAGGTGAAACCTTATTCTGCTTTATTTTCCTCCAGCACACAGTTGACGTCCCACCAATGAAGTTGTATCGATTAGGCCGATGTGAAAGAACAATGGTTCCTGCTGTTGAAACTGCAACCATCCCTCATTGTTTTGTCGCTGGCATTTTATTTTATCTCGATGTTTTACAAATAAAAATAAAAGCCTTGAGAAAGTTGAAATGGGATCATGACCTCTCATACTGAATAGTTTCAGCCCACATCTAAAATAGTGTTTCATCAAAAAGAAGAATTTGATACCAAAAAGAAAAGTTATTTTTGGCATTGATTGTAGTTACCCCACATTTCTCTTATTTAACAGTATGATGATCTCCCCTCCAATTCTACAGTCATGTGAAAAAAAGAGCACATGTTTTATAATATATCTGGATGTTTGGATGTTTAAGACTAAATTTAGCAAAATTGAGAAATTATAGACATCTACACAAATAAAAAATTATGTAAATCTGGTGTGGAGTAAGTTAGGACACTACAATATTTATTCCAACTTAAAATAACTAAAATAAGACAAAGATGAATCATATGAGGAGCGTGATGAGAACAGTATTACTTAGCATTTTGAAAGAGGTTTCGCCTGTTTGAATGAGGCCTTTAGGAAAAACATTGTAGCAGCTTATGAGTGTGATAAAGGTTAAAAAAAGGTCTAAGAACATTTTGATACCAGCCATTATACCATATATAAGTGGAAGACATTCAAATAAGAAAATGCCCAAGTCTAGTTAGCCATCAGATTCACCGAGTGCAGACCGCAAGATGCTGAAGGAACATTTCAAAAACCAGTAAAATGTTCTGATGTAATGTACAGAAAGCTTTAGCTACTGTTGACGAAAGAGACTTACTTTTGTTTAAGCTATGCGTAAACATAAATGTCCTCAAGTAAGGACATTTAAACAGAAATGAGTAGTTTAAGCTGATTTCTTTTGTTTCTCCTCATCTCTTCCGAGGGACAAAACCACCAGTGGAGTTTGATGTTTTTGGAGGTGGTGGATTGGTTTGTAAAAGCACATCTAGCAAAGTAAAGGTCCTATATTTGTCAAACTGCCACGATCTGTGCCAGTGTCATTATTAAAGAAAACTGTAGTCTTCCTGTATGGGAAAACATAATTTTCCATCTGTATAAAACAAAGCAGTTGTTAAAAACTTGTTTTAGTTTAATGAGCTGCAAGACTACTGCTGCAGAATGTTTTCAATCCCATGCTTTTAATTAACCCGCCATTCTTCTCCTCCCTTGTTTTATAAAACTATCCCTCCTCTACATCAGTCTTCACTAATATCTCTGAGCCGTATTTAACTCCTCTCACCTTGTTTTCATTTTGCACCCCAGCAGATTTCCTGGTGTGATGCTGCAAGGGAAAGTCTGCAGCTCAGCAGACTGCACTGCCTGAACAAGGGTGAGCACAAATGCCCAGCCGCTCACCAAATGTTGTGTTAAAGAGGACTCGGTGCATGACTTGGAGTTGTCATTCAGTACGCTGCATAGACCAGCCACAACGCGGTGCAAGCAGAAGACAAGCATCAAGAGTTCTCCCCCACCCTCCACCAGAAAAAAATAACTTTAAAGGAAATGAGACACAATCTGCAAGATGCATTTTTTTAATGGCTATCCATTTTGAGTTGGAGGAATTTAGTGTATTTCTTCACATATGGATCTGTCTGATTGGGATCTAAGCATTAATTCATAGATGCTGTGTTTGAGAAGCAATACAAAGAGCAAGATGGTCCATTGTCTGGGATCATTTCAAGCCAAACAATGCACTTTGGGTTAAAATGTCATTCTGTAATGATGCAACCAGTCAGATATTCCCTTCCCTGCCATTTCGATGCTTCTTGTGGCAGTCATGAACATCTGTCTATGTTATGTCAAGGTCTCTGGGCAACTCCGCACATTGAAAATATATGTAAATGGATGCAACAACACTTGCAGCAATGATACTATACCCTGGGCATACTGAGAGCGTGATTTCTTTCAGCATAGAATCAAGCTGAACTCTGCACAAAATGCACCTCTGTAAGATGCATGCATGCAAAAAAGTGAAAAGCGCAGAGCAAAATGGTTGAGGGTTTTTCTGGAAATCTCTAGTGCTAATAAGTCATTTTATTTTACTGAAGAACATTTAAGTTGGATTTGGTTCTAAAGTCTTGACATGAGTTGAGGGTAAAATTAAATCCGATTAGAAATTTAATGAAAAAGAAATCTTCAGTTTGACATGAACCCAACATCCTGAACATCGACTTTGGGCTGATCCTGTCTCAATTATCCATTCTATCATCTTCTGGATCAGATTCTTTGTCACAGAGCATTTTTCTCAAAATCTGAAATGCACACACCCTTTAAGAAAAAAAAAAAAAAGAAACTGGTTGCATACATTCCTCTGTGGAGAGACCTGCAGAACCCTTAGAGGCATTTGGCAGCCAAGCAGACCACCGAGTCATCCAGAAAGCGTGAAATACATTTTTACTAAGACACAGCGTATTTACACTTCATTTAAGCCTTCATTAAATCACTTTGAATCTTAATTTATCAAACGTACATGCACCAGCAGTGAACTTTGAACTTTGATGGGCTATGCATTTGCATATGAAGTCCTCAGCATTTCTTAGTTGATTGACTGAACATCTAATTTGATCACTCAGCATGTGAACCAGAAGACTTCTCTGCAGTAAAATATGTTCAACAAACTTCAGAGCGGAGACAAACATAATTTATAGTTCATCTCAGGGTTTATTCCATACTCATAAACTGTGGAAGTAAATAGAAATTAAATTTTCTTCAGTGTGACTGTCCTTACATTTCCTTTCATTGTGTTCTTTTAGTTGTCCGTTGATACTGTATTTACATGACCATATAATAAACCTGCATTACACATTCACTAAGTAAATTATGTAACAGACGAGAAGTGGAACATTTAGAGGATATTTAATGGAATGTAAAAGCGTCATTTTAATTTCCTCCTCTCATGCACTCCACTTCATATCTCTGTACCTCATATTTGCTAACTCGTCCACCCCCTCAGCCACTCAATATTTATCTCCCCTCATTGCTCGTTTTCTCTCCTTCCTTCTCTTGCTGCTTTTCAGCTTGAGCTTCATTTCCACCAGCGTGGGCTGAGCTGTAAGTGAGGAGAAAAAAAGGAGAGAACAGGAGGAGGTCGATGCAACGGTGAGCAGCTATATATCCCAACCGCTCTCAGGCACCTGAACGCCTCGCTCATCTAGCGGGGAGCGACTCGGAGGAGGGGATGAAAATAGACTCGGTTGGAAAAGACAGCCAAGTTATCAGACGCCGGCGTCGCTTACATTGTGATTTCACGTCCCCGGTGTTGAGGCTCGGCAGTGGAGGCGTTAACGCATTTGAAAGACTGTGAAATGTAATTGCGATGTATGTGCGGCTGCGGGAGTTTACTGCTAAATGAACATTCACAGGTTGTGTGTACTTCAAAGAAGTAAAAGTTATTGGGACTTTATTGAACAGCTTGAGGTTTACTGACAAAACTTCATTTGACACAGAACAGCTCAAGTCTTTAATAAAGCTTTCAATCAAATGAATGGAGGAATATATTTCAGGTAGTCTGGTTGGGTACAAATAATATGATTCAAATTGGAACGCCATTGTTACAGAATGTGGACCAACTTGATTTCTACGCATGTAAGCATCTAATGCAAACATAGCTATAAAGGTTTATAAAATCAAACTCGCATTATATATTTTGAGACTAGACCAAAGGTTTGCTTTAGATAAAAACTAATCCCCTTTCCATCAGAGTGAGGATACCGAAAGAGCTTTAAGACAGCTGTGAAGACATTGACTGGTCGTGACTTGAGAATGGACATCACTTCAAAAATCTGAAGCAAAACATTAAAGGTAGAATATTAAAAATGGGGAAGCTCCTCAATATGAGATTAGAAGAGGTTATTAGACACACAGAGGTAAGAGGTTTGGGCTGAGTGAAGGTGATGGAGAAATATTGTGAGTGAAAAAATACTCAGACACCACATGTGACTGAATAATGTTTTTTTTTTCCCCCCTTTGGGTTTTGTTTCATACAATGCAAAATATTAGCTGTTCATAATGAACTTAGAAAAATGTAATTAATGTTGGAGTGAATTTTTTTTAAAATGGTAGCACCATTTTGTAATTTGAATTAGTTTTGAGAGATAATGTGAGCCTCTATTTAGTGTTGGTTGTATTTTTTTGGAAGTAGAAATATTCAAATATATACTTCATTTGAAGCGATGTGCATAAGAGTGACATGACACTGTCAAACATGAAGGAGTCTTTATGAAAGTCTATAACTGTTGCCATGAAGTGTCATTTGTTAAACATTTTAAATGCAAAGTTGCTTTAAAAGTTGTATTAAAAGTTGCATTAAAAGTGCCAACTTTGCCTTATTTGGTAAATAAAGACACTTTAATGCAACGTTGACTAATCTAGAGGCTGTATCTATTCTATAATACAACTTTGAACTCATAAAACCAAAACGTAATTGGCTCCAATTTTAACAAATGCTTGTTCTTCATGCTGGCAGGCAAGATGACTCTTTCCATTTCATCTCTCCTTCAATCTACCATCTCCCTTCTAAGACGGTTCAGTTTCTTTTTCGGGCTGATGTTATATAAGACGTTACACTCTTCCTCTTCAGCTCTTTCTATTCTTACTTCATCATCCTTCCCTCCATGTCTTTCTTCTCCCTGGAGGAAATCTTTTACTCATCAGCAGAATTTTGCGAAGCTAAACTCACTTTGGCTTACAGACAGTCAAGCCAAACTCTGAGCCGTAGCTCTGCCTGTGGAGGCTGTTCTATATTTATCCTTCAATCAGCCTCACTGAGGTCAGCCTGAGCAACGCTTCTGTGCTTGGTTTGATTTGATAAGACCTCAAGTCATCATTTCATAAGACCAAAAATGTATTGTGTGGTTTGACATTACTAAAAATCTCATGGCATGTTAATCTTATCTGCAAGATTTTGACACTGAAACTTAAAAAAGTCATATAGTGGCTAAAATACGTCATGTTTTCATGCAAGCAAATGAAGGTTAGTGACATTATATAATATTGGCGCTAAATTTTATTTATTTATTTATTTTAAATAAAAAATAAATAAAAAAACACTATAGAAACTACTTTACAGGTGTTTCTGAGCAACGAGTAGCAGTTTGCCGTTTTAGTCTTCCTCTTTCTGCTGTTCAATCTGTTTGTATCATTCTTGTTAAATAAAGCTTCCATTTCATCTCATCTCAACATGCAGCTCAGTGATTAGTTCCATTCTTGTTCTAGTGTCACACCAATTCAGAGTTTACTAGTTGTCATCTCAGAAATAAGTTGTGATTGCATCTAGTGTTTTTTTCTAAACCCAAGTAGTAAACACTTCCACACAAATTATTGGTCAAATTAATTTGATGTCTAATTAAATAAAATGAGTTAAAAATGTATTGTGTGGTTTGACATTACTAAAAATCTCATGGCATGTTAATCTTATCTGCAAGATTTTGACATTGAAACTTAAAAAAGTCATATAATGGCTAAAATACGTCATGTTTTCATGCAAGCAAATGAAGGTTAGTGACATTATATAATATTGGCGCTAAATTTTATTTATTTGTTTTTTTTTAAATAAAAAAAAAAGAAAAAAAAACTATAGAAACTACTTTACAGGTGTATCTGAGCAACGAGTAGCAGGTACAGTGTGAAGGATGCATTTTATAATAACATTTTAAACTTTAGTTAAAGTCACATGACACTAGGGAATTTACACATCCTTTGTAGTAGGAGACTTAGTAATTCTTACTTGCTCCGTTAAGCTTTAGTTATGAGCCTGATATTTTGTTTTGCTCGTCTTCCCTTCACCCAGATGGGGATGCTGGAGATGCAGGACAAGGACCTGCGCCTGGGCTGGAGTCTTGGGAGTCTATCTCTGGAGTTGGAGAGCTTGATGTTAAGTGAGGCAGACCAAACGCAGGACGAGTGGGCTGTTGTGACTTATATTGCTGTGATGTGATGCTAATAGAGGATAATGACTGAACTTGGACAAACTTTCTTCCACTGCCTTGCAGAGTGTGGAAGACAAAAAAGAAATCAGAACTGAGCCTGTAGCACTCAACTTCTTCAGTTTGTCAGGAAGCTGTAACTCATTATCGGTTTATTGCATGGAACAACAAATTATGTACAAATACGAGACTTTAGAAGCATGCATCAGGTGGTTTTAGTAAAACTGGAGTCACTCTCTCACCTGGGAACTCATTTTTGTTGCAGTTTGCCGTTTTAGTCTTCCTCTTTCTGATGTTCAATCTGTTTGCATCATTCTTGTCAAATAAAGCTTCCATTTCATCTCAACATGCAGCTCAGTGATTAGTTCCATTCTTGTTCTAGTGTCACACCAATTCAGAGTTTACTAGTTGTCATCTCAGAAATAAGTTGTGATTGCATCTAGTGTTTTTTTCTAAACCCAAGTAGTAAACACTTCCACACAAATTATTGGTCAAATTAATTTGATGTCTAATTAAATAAAATACACTTTTAGAAAACACATCTAACACAAAAAATACATCTAACACATTCAGACTTAAAAAGAACAAACTGTCCTCGCTGAAATAAGAGATTTCAGAAATCAAAGATTTGTTGCAGTATTCACACCTCTCTTCCACATGCAAACTGAAAAAAAAAAAAAGATTTTCAATGTTTCATAAAGTGAGATATTCATAAACTGTTTTTGTGGCCCCTTTGTGACCGATACAGCCGTCCAACCATTACTTAGTGTTTTGATGGTGTGGGGAGATTTAAGTAAAGCTTCCACATTGATTTCCTGCACATCTGATACTGTAGTATGCAGAATCTGATCTCCAGTTAAGCCTGGTGGCCACACATTTATTGGACATGCAGAAAAGTCTGTGGCATTAGCATGTCAACTCAGAGAGGCCAGACATACCATGAATATGTGCCACTGCTAAAATGTTGCACAAGTTAATTTATACACCATGCAGATGCTTTGTCTACATTAATGAAGATTTAGTCACTGGGAAAGTTGAATGCTTGCATAATAAACTGTGTATTGACAATTGAGATTATGATGTAATGATCTGGTATGTCATTACATAGCAATACACTGTCAATTTTACACCTTTGGCCCCAGTGCACACCAGTAGATAATCATAAACAATATTCTGATTCATAGACATAACAAGGCTTAATCTTTTGCTGGATTTCTTTGCAGCCATGTAAAATTTAATTTTAGGGTTTCAGGAACATCTTGTGTTGTTGTGTTTGATCGATGATACAATCAGGTGATTAGTTGCATCAGTGAATTTGCTTTGGTAAATTAAGGTGGTGACTTTTTGTGGTCAAAGTGGCTGCAGAAAATCAGAGCCTGAATGGATTTGAAAACACTCACTGTGGTTTGCTTAACAGTGAGATGCCCCACTGATTGAAAACTAAGCCCTGATTTATAATTACCGAGACAAAAAAAAAAAAAAAAGCTCAGAATGAAAATAAAACGGCTCTCTTGAATTGCCTGTCTATATCCGTCTTGCTTTTATTTCTTCATCCCTCAAGTGTCTGACACAGATATTGCTCTTGTTTTGTAATTTTCCGTCTCGTATGTTTTGCCCCCTTTCTTCTTCCTTTCCGCATCTTGCATCACAGCTTCGCTTCCCCCTCAGTTTCCTTCCTCGCCTCTTTTTCATCTCAACCTGCTCATCCTGTCCATTTTAATCTTCCTGCAGCGTCTCCTCTCTGCTCCATCCACACTCCTGTCTGTATTAAAAACTATGAACCAAGCGTCTTTTGTGCTGCTGCGGAAGATATTGTTTCCTGTGTCTGTGGGCAAATGGACGATTCTCTGAAGTTAGCAGAAAACAGTGTTTTGACTTCATCTGGCATTCTTTTTCTAGATGAATTGAAATGTCTCATTTTGAAAGTAAATGAAGCAGACCAAAACAAAACTGCCTGCCAGCTTTTCCATCAGCGCCATCATTTTAGCAGAAAGAAACCTTCCTTCGGGTTTATCAAGGATTGATGAGGCTATTAGAAACATTGTGGACATTATTCTCTCACAGCCTTTGTTTCTCAACTGTTTCACAAGTATTCTTTGCATATTTTTACAACTATAAAACAAATCCATCATTAATTACAACAGAAAATCCTCTATTTATTACAACAGAGGAAGAAGATCTGATTTAGCTTCCAATATTATTGCCAGGTTATAAACAACAAAACAAAACTCGGAGTTCAATATATATTCCAGACAAGTTTGTTGTGAAATATTAGTCTTTTTTTTCCATTTATTTTAGCTTAAGACGATTCATCGTGTTTTTCTAAGTCCTAGAGATCAGAAATGTGTGGTGTGTAAAATATTTTTCTGCAAATATGACAATGGAAATGTTTCCATAAGGCTGCACAGTAAATAGTTCACTAAAGTGCAGTTTTATTTAATGTTTCTGCATGTTTAAAATATTTACAACTAAAAGAAGCCAGGCACATTGGAAAGATGCATAGATCATTTTCATTTTAAAAGTTAAGGTTTGGAATTCTGTCTTTCCTGCTAATTTATAGGAAATTTCATGTCGATGAATCATTGCTTTGCATCAGAAACCACATCATTTATTCCATAACTGGTTTTGTTGTGTATTTGGAATCAGTACCGAGTTTTTTTCCTTCCTTTTTATCCCGAACACTTTCTGCGAAGCACTGATGTCACCAATAGTGGTTTCCCATAAGACTCAGTCAGGCATGGATCTGCTTTTTTACTCTTTAATTATAGATTGGATGAAAGTAGCAAGAACTCCATAATGCTATCTGTGTTAGCTTAACTGAGCCAAGTCATTGCTGGTCACAGGAACACCTCCTGTAGATTTGAACATGAGCCACAGCAATGCTCAAAGTTCTTTTTTTTTAACACCAGTATCCATTTTGAATCGGAAATAATGAATTTCTCATTTGTGTCCATCGACTGAATACTGTGAACATGACTAATAAATGTGCAAGCATGCTCACCAACTACGAGTATAGATTTATGGATTGACCTTTATTTCTCTGCTGACCACAGATAAGCTCTGAAGCACCAAGTTGTTATAATGGCTCCCTAAAGACATGGAAACCTTTACGTAAAAGCCTGTCTCAAAACTCATTCCGTCATAACGACATGATCTTATTAGAAACGCCAATCATGTGTCATATTTTCAGCACTATCCTAAAGTTATCTAACAAACTCCTCAAATTCAAGGGGAGAAAAACACGGCATCTGCAACTGCAGTTCTCAAATCAAAAGCAAATATATTATCATTTAAAGTATGTTATCAGAATCGTTATGCTAAAGAGGTTTTTGAAAACAGGAAAAAAAATAAATAAATAAAAGAACTTTTAATTAATAAAAACAAATTTTAACCAACTCAGTGACTTATGGAAAGCTTACCTCTTCTTTTGAACAAGTGCCCATAAAAAGTCGATGAGTTAAAAGACAGGCGACTGCCCCCTCTCTCCTCGGATCGATCCATGTCAGGAGACGGATCAAAAAGATGCAGGCAAACACAAAGAGCTGCCAGCAGAGGAGCCAGATCAATACTGGGATTATTTATGCCTGCTGGAATATTTGTGTTCGACACTGATAATGTTCAGTCTTGATAGAAATATTGGTGTGATCAGACTGGCTTGATGTATATACAAAAGAAAGAGCAGAAAACTTCAAGTCGAGTACTGCTGTAGATCTTACAGGGCACAAAATGCTTCAGAGATGTTCGATAAAACTCAATTTCCATGCTTCGTTCCAGCGGACAGCTTTTCCCTTAAATTGCATGAAAATGTGACATAAATATTTAAGACACGGTCGTTTCACTATGAGCAGCCTGAAATCCATCAACAGAAATTTCTAAAAGATGCTGCTGTTCTGTTTTGACATAATACAGTATAAAAAAGGAGAGAGAAAAAGAATAAAACAGTAAGGCGACTGTAATGTGGTTCTTCATACGAGGGGACAAACTGACCCTGTCAAATTATAGTGGGTCCCTGACAGCTTGGGTCTCAGAGACGGGGGGCTTCAGTAGCAAATGTAAACACTGTCTAGACAAAGAGACGGTGAGAATATGTGCTGGGAATGAATCGAACAGAAAGAACATTTATAAGACTTTAAATCTTTTAAATCAAGGGTTATGATAAAAAATGCAGTCTTCCCATGCTGATCTTGGGTTTATTTATATATAATTTGAAGAACATTAAACTGGCTGTTCCGTCACAAACCAGAGAAGTTACAACTACAAAGCGTAGCATGAATCAGCATTATAGTGATTCCAGTATTTTAACCTAAGAACTGTTCCTAACAAATATTTCAAACGATTTTCAAAAAGAACATTCAAAAATTATTGTTGCATCTTGTGAAGTCTACTTTGATATCAATTAATCCACATTTTCCTCTTTAAGATTCAAAGGTTTTAAACATGAACACATTCATCTCTTTAAGGTAACTTTTAAAAGATGAATATTCCGCAAAATAAATTTTTTATATCACATTTTAATATCAGTCCCTCATCTAACGCATACACAGACCGTTGCTTCAACTCAGCCATGCATGTTTGAGAAATCCTTGATTCTCCCTTGGCAGCCCTTTGGGGGTGCCTAAACGCTTGCCCCTCAAGACGAGCAACAACAGCCATTATCCAGCACCTGGTAGAACTGCATAGAGAAGCACTGCACTGCTGAAGGGGGAGTCACAGAAAGGCTAGAACCTTCTTAAAGAGACAGCTGCCCATTTCAAGGAATTGGATTTCTTTTAAATTGCTCTTGATACTCCGTTTCATAATAACTGAAGATAACAGTTACTTAAATGTGAAAAAACGGCATCAAGGTGACAAATTACATATTTTATGATGGAATATTTTGTGCATTTTTCCACATTCCTTGCTTTGTAGACGTCCAAGTTCAGCATCAACAATTTGAAAACCTGCAGAGGCTCACCTTTAGGAGATTCTGCAGACTCCGAAATGAATCAGCCCAGTTCATAACACCACATTCATACCAAGAGATTCTAGCCTTAAGATAAAAGCCTTAAGATTTTCACATTTTATCAATATTCTCAAGCAGTGCAAGGATTAGAAATACTCGCAGACAAACAAACTCAGCAGGCAGCTTCTAACTTGTGAAACCCAACCTCTCAATCAATACCTTTTAAGTGTCGGGTAACTCGGGCTCATGATGCAGCACGTCATAACATCGATCTGTGGCTATTGGATTTTTTTGCTATTCCTCCAACCCTCCGCAAATCGAACTTATATTATTTTCACGTATGTCTCCAGAGGAAAGCCTTGTTCTAAACCTCAGGGAGCAACTAAGCACCTGCAACATTCTGGTATGTAAATATAATCAGTCACAAACGCAGTGAAGTGATCAGAGACAACCGCAGAACATCAGCAAGGTTATTATCAAGGCTGGTTCTGTGATTAAATTAATGGACTCAAAACCATCTTTGGCTATAATAAGTAAAAGCAAATTGAGGTTAGGAGGAAGAATAAAAGAAGAGCCCCAAGATTCTAAAAAAATAAAGAAATATGAGCAACTTATGAATAAAACATAAAATTAGTGAAGCTAAGGAAGGACTAAACATAATCATATTGCTTTGTGGGAGCAGAAACTATTCTACTTTAGTCTTTAGGTCTGAGTTGAACCCTGTACCCTTCAGAGTCCAGAGAGTTTCTCTCAGCATCCATGTTCAGCTGCACTAGCAACTCCCACCTGTTCTGAAATCAAGATGCTTCTTGCAAAGGCAGCACAGGAACGACAAAGGTCTTATCTGTAGATCAGCAGCACAGATCAGTGATCAAAAACCAGCCGCACATAAATGGCTGGAATGCCAACCATCTGCCAGGGACGGGAAGCTGAGGAAGCAATTTTTCAGCACCTGGTGAAGCGTCGACTGAGCGAGGCTGTGTCCTCAGATGATCAAAGTTCCAACTCTGGGAAATTCTGTTAAAACTCAGAGTAAGGTGAGTTCAAAAAGTTGCCCTGGGTAAAATCAGAGAGCTGCACAGCACAACTATGTGAGCTTTGTGAAAAATGATACTGTGAGGTTTGGGAAAGTGGGCAATGTGTATAGCATGCACTGCAAATGTAATTCCATTTGTAGTTCTGAAAATGGGTTTAGACTGAAATAAACCTGATATTTGTTTGAATTTTTATTATAATAATGTCCACAACTGTCAATAATTAGATTAACGATACAGAAGCTCTGAATACTACTTACTATAATTCACTCTGATCTACTATTTTGATTCATTCAAATATAGTTTGATGCAAAACAATACATAAACTTAGTATTTAGAGATGAAATTATTGAAGACTGTGATCAATCCAGAAAAAAATGCAAGGTATCAAAACTTAACTTAAAGGTTAAGTAATTTAATTATTCACTATTTTTCTATTTAAAATTTCTGCTGGAAAAATCCAACATTGTCAAACTAAGCAGCATGAAAGAAACTAATGGAGGATGAAATTTCTAAAGTTACAAAAACTCTTTCCAAACAAAAAGTTTGGCATTTGGTGGAGTCACTGAATGATAAAATGTGAACAGAAAGATTTGTGGGAAATCACATCAATATATATAAATATATAAAAAAACAAATTCCTTCTGCATATGTTTTATAATGATGGATGTCATCAGCAGGTCACTGAAAGTACAGAGTACTCATTAATATAAAAACCAAAGTAAAATAAGTGATAATTCAAGAATTGTCAGAGTCAGCAGGACAAATTACTTAACAGAAAGTCAGAGGCTGAGTTTGTGACTCAACAGATTTTTGACTACAGCTGATTTAGATCAACATCACGCTCAGAAATCCTTTTCAACATTTGTCCTCATTGCACTTCTACATCCATCCTTTCACTCTGGCATCACAGATTTACAACTTTCAGATGTATGACCCTTCCGCTGCCAGGCCTGACGGATGAGCAGGACCTCTGGAGCCTTATTGGCTGTCAGACTGATAACAGGAAGTACGAGGAGACAGAAAGGCAGCTTGACAGTAAGAGAAAGATTACAAGGAACTGGAACATACTTGAAGCCTGGTGCCATGTTGGCGCATGTCCCGGTGCGAAGCCAGATGCAGTAAGGGTCACGAGAGGCCAGGCAGGCGCTGGAGGAAGAGATGAAAAGGAAGAAGACGGGAATTTATTGTTATTTGGGGTCCAGTGGGCTCCATTCGCTTTTTCCTTCATGACGTTAAATTCACACACAGCCTGAAGATCAAGTGGTTCATGAACAATTCAGGACTCCCCATTTTCCCATAGCACTGATCTAATTTCTTCATTATCACATAATAAACCTTTGTTACTTCTCTGTTTGTTTTCATTGATTCGGCTCATTCTGCTCATCTACAATGTTTAGCTGTGTGAGTTAACACTGAAATTTCAATAGTTTCTAATCAGTTGCTCTCCATTCAAAAGACCAACCTTAAGATTTAATGAAACAGATTTCAAGAAAGTCATCTGAATGACACACAATTACTGGTAAAACAGGAGTCAACAATGAACAATATGGCAAAAATATATTGTTTTAAAGTTAAATCAAAGTTTCGATATTATTGCAAATATTCTACATATAGTTAAAAAAAACAACCCCTAGAAAATACAATAAATATTTAGTTCTTTGTGTTATTTTGCCAAAAAGTATGATCTAAAAAGTACAACTTACAAACTAAAATAAAAATCTATTTTAATTTACAATGCAGAAATAAGTTAAGCAAAGTGGAGTCTTTTGGGGATTTAAGATTTAAATCCCACTTGTATTCTGTCTGTTTTGATATGAATTTTTGATAATTGGATTTTGTGGCAGTTGTTTATATACGAACAAGACCTAAAGAAAAAGTTATCTTCTCACAATGTGCACATTACAATATCCTGCTTTTAAGATAAAAGTTGAAGCTTCAAAAAGGCCTTTTGACGGTTGTCACAAAATATCTCTACAAGTCAGATAAACAAAGACGTGTTCAAACACAGACCTGCATTTAAAATCAAGGACACGTTGATAATACGACATCTGAGTTTCCCCTGCCTTTTGCTTAGAGACAGTGAGCTGTCACACCATCTTTTCATGCGTTTCTAAAACACACACAGACAAACACGCTTCTGACAGCAGCTGCCATCAGGTAGCCGTTTCAAATCTAGCAGACCCTTGGTAACGCAAACAACGGCCGCCAACAACTTCAACGTGTTTACACGTCTAGTCTCAAATGCCTTCATCCATTACCAGTCCAGTTTTATTCGGGCTCTGCCCATCAATCACGCATGAATGCACAGTGGCACAATTCACAAGCAAAACACAGAGGCGACACGGCGGCCAGCCAAAACAGCAGTGTAAGTATTTACCAGTGCTGTCAAACAGTCACATTGCAAGTCATTCTGAATAAAAAGAGCAAGTCCCAGCAACCACAGGGTGAAGTCAAGGCAATAGTCAGAAAAAAAATGAAGGAAAAAAACGTTTGTTTTCAGTAGAAAAACGAGTTCAAGTTCAAGGAAATTAATGATACTGCAAGCAAAAAACAAAAGACATGAAAACTAACAGACAAGCAATCTGAGCTCTAAAAATGAGCAACAATACAATGTGCCAAAACAACACATAGAAGTCCACACAAGACAGGGAGAGGACCGACGGTGTGTATCATCATTAACCAACCATTACTAAAAAAATAAACATTAGCGTCAGATCATCAACCTTAAACTTCTAAAGTGGGTCCGACAACAAGAGCCAGCCAATAGGTCAGGTATATATATGGTGATAGACACATGATCAATAGTAACATAAAACGGTTTTTATTTATTTCACTGAACTGTGATCCAGAACCGCACAGCATTCTGGGGAATGTAGGCAGAAGACAGGCTTTAGCCACTCAACCGCTCACAGCCAGATTAGCTAGGTTGGTGGCATCAATTTACTCACTCACTGGTTGGTTACCTAGCAACTGACTCACTCTTCGGTTACTTAGCAACAACCAGTTGAGTAGCAGCAGTTCAAAGTTTGCCACTGTACCTCATAGCTGTTTGAAAATAATAATAATAATGATAATAATAATGATAATAATAATGATAATAATAATAATAATAATAATAATAATAATAATAATAATAAGTTTGCCTGTATTTCAGATATTTCAAACAAAAAAATAATCAATAATTGATATTGCCCCATATGGAATGCACATATTATGATACATTTTTCAGCCATATTGTTCAGCAAAGCTCCACCTCCCAAAGTTTACATTCTTCCTGTAGTTTCCACCAGATGTAAATGACTAGGCAAACTTCTTCTGATGCTCCATGGAACAATTCTGATGCAACCTGCCCATTATTGGTACTTTCACCCAGTAAGATGGCTCCCACATGTGTACTCTGACTGTTGCTCCAGGCTGCATTTCAACTCTCTGAACTGTAGCTGCATTTGGCATGATATTGTCCTTCCATAAATGTTAATAGGTGTCATTTAAGGTTGATATAATCCAAATTTACCCAAATCAACAATTTGCTTCATTACATTGAAAGCAGACATGCTGTTCATACTCGTTAGTTTTTCCAAATCTGAGTCTCAGTTGGGAGTAAAAACCACAGTGAAACTGTTGTGTGTTTGACTAGCAGCAAAGTGTGCGTGGCTTTGCGTGATGGAGTTACAGCTGGTGCAAGACTCTCTTTGCCACTGCAGCTGTTGCCACACCAGACTGGCTGGCTTTCATTCATCCTGCTCAGTGATTAAAATGGGCCTGATTAACACCAATGTGGGGGTGTGCATGTGTGTGTGTGTGTGCACATGCATCCCTCTAAAGTGATGAATGTGCTCTAATTTGGGCAGTGAGCTCTGTTCTTTTCAGCCTAATGAAGTCTATAAATAAAGTTCTCTAATGTTCATATTTTACGATTCAGATTCCCCCATCATTACCCCGAATGCACATGTGTTTCTACAATATTTATTATGCTACCAAATTAGGCTTGCTATTTTAATAGTTAAATAGATTTGTAGCTAACAAACTTGAGACTTTGTGAAACTCATACTTCTCATAGTGACTTCAATTTAATTTTTAAAATACATTTTGATTTAGTGTAATTTCCCTACGATTAAAATTTTGTATGAAGCCATTAGTTTTATTCCCGTTTCCTTACTTTTTACAGGCTCCATGTTGGGTGCAGCGACTGAGTGGTACTCTGATTACACAGCTGGTAAAAGCAACAAACAGTGCATGATGGTCCTTGTCCAACTCCAGTCCCAGAACCCTCCTGTCCTCCTGACCCTGAACATTGCACCTGAGCACACGAATAAACAGAAAACAGAGCATTACTCTGAAACCTGGACACATTTTTCAACGCTAGCGGTAAGGCGGATTAAAAATGAGAGGAGCAATACTTGGAGGGGTTATAAACGTCGATGTCCTCCAGGAGTTTGGATCCAAAGCTGTCATTGGGATGTGTGCTAGCCAGAACTTTCAGGACACGGCCATCGTCTGAGCCCAGGAACATGACTGTTCTGTCCTTAAGGGGACCGGCTGAAACATCCACCACAATCTGGGTCAACTTGGACCTGGAAAAAAAAAGAAGAAAAAGAGCTTGAAAATCCAATCTGTGTTGTGTCTCTAAACAAACTCAAATACACCTGAAATTATTAGAAGTTTGTAACAACTCCATGTCTAAAAAGTGCATCTAAAAATTTTACTTTTGTCAATATTTCTTGTGTATTTGGAAATTATCAGCTACTATTATAAACTATATATTTTTTTGTTCTTTCTACATAGTTAACTGTTATGACAGGTTGAGTACTGTATAGTTGCAATAAATTGCTTAACGATCCAATAAATCAAACAGTAAAGTGGTTCACAGCCGTTTTAGAGGAAAATTTGACCCAAAAAGTCTAACAAGGGGAAAATGTGAGAGATCTGTACTCATTTGGTCATAATACAAAGCGCACTGACAGCATCAAGAAAAGTGCTACTACCAGGAGAAATGATTTTGGCATGTTATTAAAAAGGCCACAGTGAAATGGTGATATGAAGCCAAATGTGGTTTAAACCTCAAACTAGATCCAGCTGTCTTTACGTAAGTAAAAAGATCGCTTTTACACTGAAACAAGAATCAAAATTTCTCTTTATGGTTTAGAAATCTGCATCAATTCTCACACAAATCATTCAAAACCAGTCATTTGATTTTTACTTTACCTTTATCATCACTTATCCACGTTCTACATAAAACTCATCAAAATGAAAACAAATTGATGCTCACTCCTTACCCAAGTGCTCTGATGGCCTCAGACTGTCGAACTGACTAATGTTACATAAAGGAGTCAGCAGATTTGCACAACCCTTTGGATATCTGCATCATCATTATCTGGGTCAGCTTGGACCTCTCCAGCAGAGAGGCTAATTCGAACATGGAATTAAGAATCTCATTCTCATTTCAGACTGGTAATTAGAATCCATCAGAAACTCATTTGAAATCTACAGCCAAGATTAAAAAGGTCACAGAATCTCCGAGCTGCCGAGTCGGTGGGAGACGGAGCAAGAACTTACTGTGAGCCAGCATCTAATCACGGCTGATACAGATGATTATCCTCCAGGCTTTAGGTCGGGTAGCGGATTCACTATCCCTCACTGTGGCTGTAATTTTCTAACTTGCCCCTGCTGGGTACACTTTACATCCTCCCCTTTCATTTTGACCTATAAGAATTCCTTTTTTTATTGTCCTGGCCTTCCTGGAGCATTTAGCTCAGGTTTTCTCTGGGTGATTTAAAACACACCAAAGCATTCTGCTTGTTGCTGCAGTCTGAAATAGCACACTTCTACAACAGCACCTCTGACAATAATTTAAAGAACAGATTTTATTCGTGGATGCCAATTTCTGCCAAAAACAAGAAGAAAAGGAGTATGAAGGTAAGGGGGATTTTAGGCAGGTGTCATCTGTGGGTGTAAGCCAGTCAACACCTGCTTATCTTGTGAAGCAGACTCCTTCTTTCCCACTATCTCCAGCAGGTGTAACGGTTGCTAAATTTTCTATCTAACAGCAAATGATAAACTTAACTCTTTCCACCTACGTGTGTAACCTGGCTATTGCTGATGATTTGGACCATGCATTGCAGGATGAGCACTTTCTAAAGGTCTAAAAAGAATGCATTTTAATCAAGCACAACATGCATGTTTAATCAAACTTCACAGAAGATTTGAAGCAGGACATAATGGTTCCTCTGTTTCCAAAATGGAGCTCCTTATATTCTGAATGGGTGCTGAGATTTTAAAACATAATCAGTCTCCTTCATGGCAGAGAACCTAAACCGTCTCAGCATACAGATGGTTCAGGAAGCAGACACAAAGCTCTGATGTGTTTTACCTGCTTGATGTCCGTGTGAAGCAGGGCCGGTCGTTGACAGAGGGTACTGCCTCATCCATCAAAGGATAAGATTTGATGAAAGTCAACATCTCATCTGGGAACTGAACCGAAGATTTGTAGTCTGAGGCCGGACCGTCGCCTGCACAAGTACCCGGTCTGGGAATAAAAGAAAACCTTTACAATCAGCAATCTTACTACATACAATATAACAACTTTCAAATCATGCACATAATGTTTTTAGTACCTAGATTAATATTTTTGGTTACTCTGATTTGTAGAGAAAGCCCTCACCTTGGTCTGGGAACTTGTTCGTCTGGCACGGGAGTCCAGGATGAGTCACTGGTTCTCTGCTCCTTGAACTTCCCGTTGAAGACTTTCTCAATGTCGTCCATGTAAAAGGCACAAACTGCTGAGCCTGGTATGCTGGAGAGACAAAGGAAATAATGACAGCAGGTATCAAGTTATTTAATCTTAATTTCAATAAACAAAAAAATTAAGAACCGTTAAGTAAGAGGAGTTGAGCAATTTTAAATCTTCCTTTGTTTGAAGAAGGAAAACTGTTCAATGGCCCATTAACAGACCCCTATTTGTTACTTTGTTCTTGGGTTTGGTAAAATCAATGCATCACTTGGATTTTACTACACATACTTCTTGTTCTCGTGAATATTTCTAATCACATCATGAAACATTTTGTCTTATGTCATGTGGCTCGTCTGTTTGGGTCTGTTGGTGCTGATTCTGAACTGGGAGCTTGTTTGTTGTTTGGCAACCTATTGGCCCAGGTCGGCCACAAAAACCTAGCAATAACCCAACTGTCTCGCACCATGATGGCCTGCAACAAATGCAGCATTTCTGACTCATGCCAGAATCCATTTAACAATTTAAAGTTTATATTTCCACAATGGCAACAAAATCCGACATTGGACTGATTACTCCACCCACTGAGCCACATTTGCCTTCGTAAACTCAATTTTTATAAAATAAGCTGCAACTAATGAGGTCAGCCTCACGGATTATTATGAGTATTCTGAAAATGGAAGGAAAAGAAAGAGCACAGAGTAAAAAAGGAGGCAAGGGGATTAATTAATTGAAAATGGCAAGGGAAGAGACATTCCAAGAAAAACCTGTACATATTTTGCAAAGACAGTCGTGTAAAGCTGTACCTGAGAAGACCCCGTTTGACATGTTATTATCCCTGACCCAAATCTTAACAGGGACCCAATTTCTTTGTGAAATCTTCAAGTCCCGAGAGTAAGAACCTGGGTACCGCGTTCCTAGTTTTTAAATGATGTCCTCATTTCCATAAATGTCGATGAAAGAAATGTCTTTGCTTTCCAACAATAACCACACGCATCCCTTCTAACAAAACTTTACACATTTAAAAATGGCCCTGCCTTTCCAAATGACCTCCTTAACAGTTAAAGTACTGTTACTTTTTAATTCAACAAAAACTAATTAATTTTTTTTTTCATTTAGAAGAAGGACGTAATAAAAAAAAACATGCACCAGTCTTCTAAAACATTTTCTTGCATAATTTACCATTAACTCTCCACTTTGATAAAATTGTCTTAATTTTCTGTCCACTTTCCAAAATTATGCTCAAAGAAGGATGTCTTAAAACAAATTTTAGAACTGAAGACAGCTATGCATACTAAAACTACTAATTAACAGAAATCTCAAAAACATGAGCTTTCTCACCAAAGTAACTTATTTCCTGTAAAATGTCTTACCTGTTGGACTGAGTGGTAAACACTCCAACGACTGCTGGTCTCTGGTTGATCTGCAGCACGTTGGTGAGAGACTGAAGAACATCGAAGTAGAAGAAGGAGTCTCCTGGAACCGAACAGTTCAACCGAGCCTGACAGAGACAAACTGATTTAGAGACGGGCAGGAAATATTCGGAAGTGTTGCAATCATCTTAGATATTTTCATCCACTCAAGTTTGCGATCATGTTAGGCTAGTGTTATCACATTTACACTGTTTTGGTATGAAACGGTTAACCTTTTGCCATGGTTTTGTATCATAACAGCCGTCCTAAAGTAAAATAGTAAGAAAGAAAAAAATCCTTCGAGCTGCACTGCATCCAAAACTAGAGATCTCTTAACCAAATAAATTGGGAACAAAATTTTACAAAAAAGAACAAATCAGAGCTACACCAACATGCTGCCACAATGAGTGACTCATTTCTAGCATATTTATAACTATGATATTTACGTGCACACAGCTGCATTATATGACATATTGTTGGAACAGTGGCTAACAAAACCACCAACAGAAATCAGAAGTTGTATTTCATTCAGGCGTCTGATCCAGATCATCAAAAGAAGATCTTTCATCCCAACTCTGATCAGATACTAGAGATCACATTGAGACATCCGTAACTTTCACTCAAGAAAATCACCTTCAGGAAGGAAGTCCAGTATCTTTCCAGGACTCTGGGTGATCCTCCGTTATCATTCTTACAGACACGCGCGACTCGAGAAAACACAACCTGTGGAAATTAAAAAGAAAAAAAATCAATTACGACGGGTACACATTGTGCGTAGCTGATTTAAATTCATTTTTAAAAAATAAGTTTTACTGCTTTCAGAATTACAAAAACACACCAAGCTACTATTTAAAAAGGATTTATCGAAATATAAACTAATCTTCTATGGTTTGTTTCTGTTTCATTGTTTTAAAAAGTTTCAACCAACTTGTTTCATATTGAAAGAGAGTTTTCACACATGCACGTACCTTGCCCAAGGCTGTATACTCCACTGCGATCTCACTCAGGAAAAAGTAGACATAGTTACCATAGTCGATAGCATGCAGGAAATGAGGCTCTGCAGAGAGAAAAGAATATCATCCGTTTCATCTATTTTCAAGGTGCATTTTTCTCTAACATTTAAGCTTCGTTTCTGTTGAAATCATCCTTGGAATGATCGGGTTGGAAAAGCCGATTCTACGTTTTCCAGAATCCTTTTCAGAAACCCAAACAAGAAATAAAACGTACAATATTGGGAGTATAAATTAAAAGAATTGACTTGTGAAGGACAAACTGATATTTGGTCCTATACAGTGAACAGATTTATTATTCCTGCAATCCGCCAGGGGAACGCCAATTTTAATTTATTTCACCCTTACATGGACCAATAAGGGGACGATATTAATGTGGCCATAAGACTTATGAGTTTTAACATCAATTATGTCTGCTTTTATAAATATAAAAATACAGTTTTTGCTTTCAACAGTCATTCGGGGCTTCAAAGCATTTAAAACTTCTCACTGCAAACACCAACAATACAAGTTGCGTCTTGAAAGCAAACCGTTTCCCTTCATTTACTTTCCATTTTTTTCCAACATTCAATCCGAGGCTCAGCTTTGGTTGCAGCAGGTTCACATCATTTCCTGCTGTGAAGATCTGCTACACCACGAGGGAACATACAAAGCGTCTGTAGAAGTCATACTTTAGGGAGTCATTGACTACAAAGAATATTTCACACAACTGGTAACCATTGCAATGTATTCTGTCAAAAGCTGTAAATGATCTATAAAGGTTTTTATACTGATAAAATTAGAGAAAATAGCTTGTATTTTAAATGTAGTACTAAGTTGATGCATCCTGTAGGCTGTGATGCTGAAAGGTGTGGTGCCTAAATGAGATGAAGTTATTAAAGATCAAAAATAAAACGTTGCCGATGGTGAAGATGATTCCAGCCATGAAGTGATCAAAGTCATGTCTGCAAAATACCTATCACTTGCTAGATAAAATTAGAGAAAATAGCTTGTATTTTAAATGTAGTACTAAGTTGATGCATCCTGTAGGCTGTGATGCTGAAAGGTGTGGTGCCTAAATGAGATGAAGTTATTAAAGATCAAAAATAAAATGTTGCCGATGGTGAAGATGATTCCAGCCATGAAGTGATCAAAGTCATGTCTCTGCAAAATACCTCGGAGCCATTTGGAGTCATATTTGACGGTCCTGAGGACTGGTCGGCCCTCGCCCAGGCTTCTGTAGATAACAGCATCACTTGCTAGAAAGTCCGTCATGGTGGCCGAATAGAAATCTCCCCCTGCAAACAACAGGACATTTAACTGATAAAATAAAATTAGAAAAAAGATTTTAAATACAATCTATTACAGGTGATTAAATGTCCAAGACAAATGAATGCTTCATTCAAAGTCTAAGTATTTAACTTTTTTAAATTACCACCAAAAACTTGGGGATGTTGTGATCAGAGCTAGTTTTCCTCCACACATTTTAAGAAGCACATAAGTTAAGAACGTCCATTTTGGTCTCACCAGACCAGAACACCTGGTTCTGATTGTTTTATGTGCTGCATATATGGCTAATATGTCACTGCAGCATGTAAAAGTATTAGAAATTCAGTAAGTAGGAATACTTTAAGTTTTTTTTTGTAAAATCACAGTTCTCATTGCATATTATTTCAGAATGATTTATGATAATATAAAGCATTTTTATGACAAACCTGTTGCACTGTTTAGTATAAACTTGTAGTGATCCTTTCACTTGGTTTACTGATAACTTACCAGCAAACAATCCAACATTGGACTGAATGGACTCAAACGGACAGCGAGCCTGACCGACCACTTCCTCCCCAACCTGCTCCAAGGAGGTCATCTGAACATGAGAGAAAGAAAATCACATTTCTGCCCATCCATCCCTAAAAGAAACTGAAGACACTTTAACATAATAAAAATATTAGTTTTAATTAGACCCTTTGGAAAGAATTTGCAGAAATATTAACAGGATGTCTGGAAATAAGACAATAACAGCACCAATCTGCTGGTGTCAGTCAGTGTTCAGCTGCAAATCACTTGGTGTTGCTGTGCTAATAATTCACACATCTTGTGCTTCATCCTTCCATAATGAAATGAGACTGATGGTAACAGCACAGATGAGCGCATTTCAAAAACAAAAGGTCACCGTTTAAAATGCAAGACAAAACGGTCCTTTAGTAACAAATCCCTCTTAGTGATTTTGCACACACTGCAGGCAAAAAAATCCATCAGGAATCTCAGCATCTGTTTGCTAACAAAGGACAAGTTTGTGCCTGTGATAAGGTTCTGTTTTATATATTTGGCTTAATTATCATGCTGCTAATATTCAGGCTGGCCTGATAAGACTTCGATATCATCTCAGAGTCCTCCTGGCAGATGTGCAGACAGCAGTTTTCTGAGTGTGTTAGCTGAATCTCTAACAGAGAGAGTTTAGCCTCCCGAGACGCCTCATAAATACACCTGTCTGCTATTTTCTCCCTTGGGGAGCTGAATCCGTTTCGAGCTGCAAACGCTGAACTCCCCGACGTTTCTGCCAACCTACTTTGCCGTTTTAATTCCTAATCCAGCCCTCGGTTATTATACTTCCATTTTTTAAATTGGAGCAGGGAATTGTTCCTTTTATGCATACCTTTCCAATTCCTTTTTGGATTTCTACAGTCTCCTAACTTTCCAATTCAAGAGATTAGCTGGATTTAACCTAAAACCCAAGTCAATATTTAATTAATGTCATTTTTCCTTTTTCTTTGGTGTTTATCTCCAACAGTCTCGCCTCAACAGCCACATACAGAGTAAATAGACCCTAATTTCCACTGGTATTATTCTTCATCGTCTGCTGCTGTTGCAGCGCTTGGAGACAATGATGTTGATGAATTAAAAACCCTCTACAAGAGTAGGGCAGGCCATATGAGCCCACATTTATAATGACTTGCTGGCCTGCATAAACAACTCTTTAAGGGACTTTGGATCATCATGGCCTCAATACAAAGAGAATATATAAAATTATCTCCAAGAACATCTTAAATGTTGATTTGGCAGACCTTATTTGTGTCAACTTATAACACAATGTTTTCAGAATTACTAAATTTTAATGCATAAGAATTTAAATGTGTCAAACATACAAGCTAAGCTTTGAAATCATTCAAGAGAAACACGACTTTGTGGTTTCTCTAAATTCCAAATGTCTACTTTTAGATCCAAATGCTTCAAACGGGAATAAAAGCCCCTTTTCTTCAGGTGAACATGATTTTTTTTTTCTCCTCCACTGCAGGAGATTTCAAAGCCCAAGAAGTTTCTGCTAAACAGGGTCATAAACTGTCAATCAAACCTGCAGCTCTGCGGCGGAAGGGTAAAAAAAGAAACCGCAGCTCCTGAGTGGCAACTGGGATGGTGGGATTTGTGAAAGTTTGTTTGGTTTTGACGAGGCAGCCAATTATGAGAGAGGGGAAACTCCGTCAGAATCAAAGACGTCGTATCCCTGAGACAGATCTCCTGCTTATGATCTAAAACACGGGAGGCAAACAGGGCCTGTAAAGTGAACAGCTGAGAGAATAATGGGTATGACTGAAAAAAAACCTATAAAATTACAATAATCTTTGTTAAAAAATTTATGCAGCTTTCCTAAAGCTACTATAGCACACGCATTTATTTATTTTATTAAAAATGCAGATGCAAATAAATAAAAATAAAATCAAAAATCAATATTTCAATAACTTTGTGTTTTACTTTATCAGAAATAAAGAGTTATAACATGATTTCATTTTAGAGAGCTTGTCTCTAAATTAGTCATTTCTTTTCTCATCTAGCAGATGACATACATGAACACCAGTTTACAGCAAAATGAAGCAGAGAGTTGCACTGTGTTCACATTTAAAAAGAAACCCTGATTTATTAGTTGGAAGGAACATAGTTTTAGGTTGTCTTAGAACCTAAAACCATGACAACACAAATAATAAGCGGGTGTTTTAACTAACCTTTTGTCAAAACTGTGTCACTGATGATTTTTAAAGATCAGATTTTTTTCAAACTCCTCTGTGTGAGATCATCATTGTGAAATAAAATACAAAGTAGTGTTCCTCTTAAAAGCTGTCCTGAAATGAGTTACTGCAAGTCTTTTAGAGAAAAAAGACGACCTGAAAGACAGAGGCTATAACCTAGTTACTAGCTTCAACCTCTTAATAAAGGACAAAGGTTCAGTTGAGATTCACCTTCAGAAAGTGAAAAGACGACCTAAAACTATCTCACACATCCATTTATCTGCTTATTGTTCATCAGCTGACTGCAGTCCATCAATACAGAGGTTCATTTTACAGCAGACATGACAGAACCAGGTGGGAGGATAAAGTAAAAGTAGATGAAGATTCAACCCACTATAAGGGGAAATACTATTAACTATATTAACTATAAAATACACTTATTTTTGACACACCTAATAAAAATGCAGGTATCCAGGTGACACTGTGAATATTTTACATATCCTTTTTAGCAATTTGACCTCAGTTTGAGGGGTCCGAGACCCCTCTCTATGATTCTTAGTCTTATTCTTTTAAATCTGTTAGGTAAATTACAGGATATTTGCTTCTGAAGATAATATTAGTTTATTATCCTAGGATAATATTCTAATGTCCTAGGATATTAGGGTATAATATCCTAAATAATATTTAGGATATAAAACATCCTAAATATGGTTTATATTTCTAAAACATATTTAGGATGTTTTATGAAGAGATTATTACTGCAAAAGGCTACAGTAATCTGTCTTCTGTTTTTGTGCAATTCTAGCCCAGCCTTGACACATTTTACATACAACTTCCTACAAGACACTGGAAGCTAATGCAGCTGTAAACCACTGCTTGGTAAACCACTTCTACTCGACCGAGATTTATGAAATCATAGTCCCTTTAATCCCTGAACCAAATAAACATTAGAAAATAAATGGAATTAAAAAGTATTAGGATTTCTGATAACTCAATATTTTTAAGACCGTCCAACACCCAGGAGTTATTTCCCACCATTTCAGCCTGGAAACTATCAATATTTATTGATCTGGGAAAGAGCTCTCACAGAATGAATAAAAACGTGCTGGGAAAAAAAAAAAAAAAAAACACCTGTGGGGTTCTTCAAATGCACTAACGAGGAAGAGCGCATGTCTGAGAAACTTTTACCTTGTAGTTCCGGCAGGTTGGGTTGAAGGCATTAGTACCACAAGCAAACAAAGTCTCATCGTTTCGAGGTACCAGAACTTTGACGTAGTTATAGCACTCATCCTGAAACACAAACATATTAGAAAATATTCTTACCATGAAATTAAACCACAAAGTGTAATTGTCGGAGGCAAAATCTGGAAAATGTAGACAGAAGTCAAACAGATTAAAAACTCACGCTGTTCTTTCCCCTGACTGTACACTTGCTGACGTCTTTGGATCTCCACGTCAGCTTCTGAAACACAAGGCACACACACGTCAATAACAGAGTAGAGTTTCTCTGGTGAAATCAGTTGATTAGAAATAACAGCAGCTACACTGATGAGCAGGAAGAAGAGGAGTCATGTGTGCCTGCAGAGCTGCAAACACTTCAGGTCAATCAGGGAGGCAGCTGTTGAGGCTGCAGCTCAGGTAAGTGTTGTTAGACTTTAAGAGGGAAGTTTTGCTATATTTCTGTTATTGGTTCTGAATTGAACTGTTCCAGCAGTTTATAATACGTTTGTGAAATCTTAGAGAAAGTATCAGAGTGACTAGAGATGCAGTATCTGCTGCTGCATGCAATCGAATCCATTGACTAAAAAATGCCTAATCCAATTTCTTTAAAGTTTAATTTTTATAACAACTGAACGCAACATAATTCTAATTTTGCTATAAAATATCACTTTCTGTCTAAAAAATACATAACACTCTCCTTTTAATCAACATATGTCTTAAGTGATAATTAAAAGCAGTTAGGTCATGCTAACATTTATGCTTAAATTCATGATATCTTATACCACCCAGTGCCATCTGACTTATCCCTGAATGAAGCCAAGAGTGAGAAATCTAGACCTTTCTAGAATATAAAATGCTTGTGATAGTAAATGTTAGATTTTTGAGTAAAATATTCCAGTTTTAAAGTAAGATGAATGGAACTTTATCTGTACAAGATTATTTGACAAAAGGCTTTTAGTTTAATAAAGCACAAATTAGATGACGAGGTTTGTTTTTCTAGAAAAACATAAATGTAAAAGTGAGATTATGTTTTCCTGGTTACAGATTTTGCTCTCTTAATCCTAAAAGAGAGATATTGCAGTGACTCTGCCAATCAAGACAGACCTTTCTTCTAGAAGGATGAGTTTTACGAAAATTAAACCCACCGAGAAGCAAAATAAACATGTTATTGTGAAAATTTAAAAACATTGGGAGCTCAAGAATTCCCAAATAAAGAAGAAAAACATTTCTATGAAGCTAAAAATGCATCCACACAGAGATACAGAGCAGGATGCCACGCAGTTCTCAGATGCACCACTGGGATCGAATCATTGGTAACGAGGGTAACATCTCACATCAAAGAGCTGCAGTGAGCCCACCATCCCACAATACACTAGCAGGCCTATTACTGTCAGAAGCCACCCTGTAACCTTTTCCCTTTGATGAAGAGGAGGTGTGAAGATCAAAGGAAGCTTGTCCTTTGTGCTGCCTCAAATATTACAAGCCGCTTTAGTTTTGTTTTGCCGCCCTGATATTTAATAGATCTATTGTGCAATAAGGAAAAGGGTTCTTTGCTGCATTGTCAGCTGTCAGCTCTAATGCTGCTCTCTTTGCTCTGAGAGAGATAACCTTATGTAAGACTAAAACTCAGAATGAAGCAGAAGAGCATATATAAAATTAACTGAACAAGTCTATTAATCATTGCATGCATGCATACATGGATAAATTATTAACCTTAAAGTGTTACTATGAAACTTACTGTGAATATAGATTTTTAAAAATGGAGCTCAGTTGAGTTAAAAGTGGTGTGCCACCTGGCTCTGTCTTGGTACACATCAGTATATCATTTTTACTTCCATGATCTGAATTATCTAAACTTTATGTCTGCGTTATATATTTTTTTTTATCCTGAAAGAAATGAATAAAATTTCAGCTTCACTTGTAAAAGCAACTAAATATCTCTTTAAATTGAACATAGAATGTATTTGGTCATACATATCTTCAATTTATGTGCACTTTGCTCTTTCACAACAATTCCTGCCATCAATCAAAATATGTTTTAGCAGCAGAGTAGATTTTCTCTTTTGTTCTCCTTGCTACAAGAGTGGATATATTTCTAAATAAAGTTACTCCTAACTTTCTTATTCTTATAACTCCAGTTCTTTTAAAGCTTATTCCAAGTGTTTGACCGACAAACACCTTTGTCGGACAAAGGTGTTTCTGCAACACCTTTGACCGACACTGAAGGAGAAAATAAGGATTTTCAAAACGGTTCAACTCTGTTGCTAGTCACAAACTAGTGACTAGCAAAAAAGGGTGAAATACAGCTGCTTTGGGGCAGATAGAGGTACACAGTCAAAGTAATTCTGACATCAAGAATACTCGATGCAGACATGTTTGTGATCTCTTGAAGCAACAGATCCAAAAATAAACTGTTTATCGTATAAATTTACTCACCAGCTGTGGAACAAACTCCTCTGATGCCGTCGTGAGGTTCACAGCAAACACATGGTCCCTGAAGAGTTCAAAGCACAGAGTCAGGCCTCACCGCACACACTCACTCAGATTTACTGAATTTTGATGAAGGTGCTGCTTCAGACACATCATATATAAATGCTTCTATATGTGGAAGGTTGTTTTTAGTTAAATCCAGGATTGTTTGCCATCTTCCTGGTTCTAGTAATAATAATAGGATCTGTATGTTTGGTCCCCCTTTGCATCTATACTAGTTTTAACTTTACCTTTACTTTGTTTATCATGTCTGAATATGAATTTATCAAAATCAGAGAATAATCATGTTAGATTATTAGAATGTGTTCCAATCCTGTACAGTACATTCTGTCTATTTGATTTGCTCAATTTATTTTTCTTTAGAGTCAGCAACTACATGTGAGCAGGAAGATGCAGTTTAGATGAGGTTTGTGGATGCCGTGTACCTCTTAAATTATAATACTTTTTTGGAGTTTGGCAGAACAGACCGAGACAGAGTGTACCGTGAGTCTTACATATTAAATATACTGGCGTTTGGTAAATTGCACAAACTGAGTAAAATCTGTTTGGCTCCAATGCTTCATTATATCATAATTTTAAGGGATGAGACTTTACAAATGAGAAAACACAGACAAGTCAGACTAAATTACACAAAAGTACTGATTGAATCATTATAAAGGGCAACATTTTATTACGATAAGAGCTTAAATCATCATTGTTTTTCGTTAATGATACACTTCAATCAAGATACACAAAAAAATTTAACATTTTATAGTTTGTGGCTATAGATAATGAGTACAGGAACACTAACAGTCAAGTGCAATTATCATTAATGCCAACTGCCAGTTCTGATCAACTAACCTTGCTGCAATGTAAAGAATGTGATTGATCCTCAACATTCTCTGGAAGTCCAGACCCAGACGCAACGTGTCGTTGTCCTGCAGCAGACCCTGAAAGCCTGGATACTGGTACGACTCTGCAAGCAGTTCAATATTTGGAAATGTCACTTATCAGCTTATTTCTCTGAAACCGTCTCAGTAAAAATACATCTGAGTAAAATTAGAACAAAAAGACTGGATTTTCTCTGAAAAAATAAATAAAAAAATATGGTAAACTACATACACTGTACTTAGATATAAATTGTTTTCGTCAAGGTTTGATATTAAATCCGACTAAATGTTTTCCACTTTTTTTATGAGATGTAATTATGAAATGTATAAAGAATTAATTTTTTTATTTAAACTTAGATTCTTACATTTTAATCAACATGAATTAAGTTAAATGTTTGACAATTTATTACCAGACCTGCGGAGGTTTTCTTCCTGATGTCTTAATATTTCTCAGTGTTTCACAAATGACAACAATAAGCTTAAAGGTTTTTTAAAAATATGCCACGCTTGTTTTTAGATTCATCAGGGATTCCCAAACAGTATAAAAAGCATATTAATCTTATTTTACATAAACGTCTAAATACAGGAAGTTTAAAAAAAAAGTAATACACTTTTTATCATTCTTGTATTTAACAGGTAGAAATTTATTGTAATTTTAGCTGACCTAAAACAGGAAAAGTTTACTCAGATTTAATAGACAAAAAACAAGATTATTTGTCCTTTTACAGAGTATGACAACAGTGATTTCCATTTTTGTTCTGAAATGAATTATTGGTGATTGCAAATTGTTAAATGACCACATCAATAAGGCATAGCTATGAACCAGATACAGATAAATTTAGCAGCATCAAAAGTTAGTAATGAGCCAACTCGTCATCAAGACCCATACGGACTCGGAGGGATTTACTCACGCTCTGAACTGACAACATGGAGTGGCTCCAGGTCTTTGGGGAAGGATGTGGTGGAGGCCGACACAGACAGAAAACACGAATAAAGCTTGAAGATCGTCAGCAGCAACGGCAGCCGCCACAACCACAGCCAGCCGGTCGGGGCCATTTTCATAGGAGACCTTGAGAATGAAGGAGGGTGAAGGAGGTCGGTGTCAGTGGGTCATCATGAACATCCGCTGTAAGGAGACAGAGAAAGAAAGGAGGGTAAGACTCTCAAAAGGAAGACGGAAAGCTTCCTTTTTCTCCTGAGGGTATGGGTTTCATCTGTAGCGCTAAATTAGAAGAAATTAGCATTTAGCCCTGCGTTAACCGATATGACCACAGTGCAAAAGCTGCAGTCATTTACAAGCATTAGGATACCGATAGCATGTTGAGGTCACCACACAGAAACACTTCTATCATGATGAAAACAGGGCGTTGCAGTTTTAAAGTTGCTGGTTCATCAGATCAATCATTTTCATATCCAGTGTTTTCACAGAATAAAAGCGTTGAGCCGTTTGTCGCATAGACAACAGAAGTCTGGAAGTTTATTTAGATAACTTCAGATGAGCTACGTTCCCTTTTTTATTTCGATTTTGCTCGTTTTAGGGGAACCGCTTCAAAACCGAATGTTAAGACCTCAATTATTTCAGTTTCTGTTGAAATCCTCTGAACCACAGTTCTATTTTAAAAAGCTCCTTTAACTTGCTCTGATTTCTGTCTGCAAGTAATTAACACTCATCTAAACTTCAAGGCAAGGTCAGATTTCCACATCGTACAACTGTAACACCACAGAAATAAATTAGTCGAATTACCAAGGTTTTCTTGGCTTCTCACTTATTTTATTCTATTTTTACCATTTTATTCATCAATTCTCTTCTAAAATACATTATTAATATACGAGTAATTGTCACTTTTTGTCTCATGAGTTCTTGTCTTGTCATTCATGTTGCTCCAACTGCATACTACTGAATTTCTGGCTCCTCTAATATTAATTTCTGTCTGACTTTTCCAACTCCTTGTTTCCTTTTTTATCAGCCAAAGTGACAAAGGAGAGCATGAAGGTGACACGCTTCCCTCTCGTCCCCTCTTCAATCACCTTCTTTGTGTCATCTCCTCAATCTCTTGATTTGTTCTGTCGTATAAAGTGACAAATGAAAGGAAAAAAAGGTGAACTCAGACATCGCAAAAAAACCCTACTTCTTTCTCCTTATCATCCTCAAAGGAAATAAACAAACAGAAAAATATGAGCAGTCGGAGTAACGACTTGTTTTTTTTCTCCTCCCATTTGCATCCTTTTCCATTTTGATCTGAAAGCATCATCAGTTATGTCGTCTGCACTTTTCTTGCTTACTTTTCATCTCAAACTACAGACGATCCAAGCTATTCTTGATGTCATCCACTTGATTTATTCTGTGTGCATTGAACGGAAAAAGGTGGGAAGAGCAACAATGGCAAAAGCATCAGAAAACACACATTAAGTAGGTAATGGGAAGTAATGTGGTAATTCTCCCCTAGAACCATGAGATTGACCAAGATTATCTTGGTAACGGTAGAAATTTGCTATTTTGTTCAGTAAAAATGATGCTGCTTTGAAAAATCCCTCAGCGCAGCGCTGATATCTTGTTTCAAGCCGTGCACCTTTGATAAAACGGCTTCTGTGATATGATGATTGCTGAAAATCTTGTACTGGAGCTTTGTGGCTTTGCAGCGTTTGAACAAACTGCTGGTGGTAATAACCATCTTTCACTCTCCCTTTTGACAGTTTAGCAGAGGCTGCTTCCCTTTTTTCCCCCTCTAACTGCTTTTTATTGGTTTTATACACAAGACAATTTATGAAATCAGCTTTAGACTGAATTCCATTTAGCAAAATCTCATTCAGTTATCACTGGTAGATTTTCTTCTTTCTAATGAGACCATGTTGTGATATATAAGCTGGGAAACAGAAAGTAGCTCAATAGCTTTGTGGAGTAATTTAAATGATTGAAATACAAGAAAAAAATCCTCTTTATGCAAGTCTCCCAGATACAAAATCATTTAACACTAATATCCAATAAAAGTGACTCCCAAAAAAAGAGCATGTGTTCCATCTGTTGTGGGGAAAAAAAGTTCATTAGTTTTAAATTTGAAAAGAAATTAGTCAGCTAAAACTACACAGTTTACAACTGCAAAGTGATGAGGCCTGTGAGCTTATTCCATCTGGCCCATGAAGTATTAATTTGCTCATAAGTCAAATGTAGTCCAACACAGTAATTAGTCTGCTTGCTCGCATCACATAATTAGGGCTTATTGTGGACACTGGTGGGCACTATTAGCTAGTGGTGTCCAGGTCTGTTCCACAGTATTGAACATCATCGCATTTTTAATAATCTGTGTCGGCGTCCTTAAGTAAACTCATCTCCTGATACCAGTTGGTTGAGTTGTGATTTTCAGCCATGTAGGTGCAACTTGCACCACCAGCTTTTTAGCAATTTTAGCATATTTTCATTTAAACAGATACAAACTGCCTTATAGATCTCACACATTTTGTCTTGCATGAATGAATTCATATTTTTTTAATTAATCTAAATGTTTTTAACCCTTTGAAAGTTTGAGAAACATGGCGCACTTCATGCAACAACAGCAGCAGGAGTACACCAAGCAATGCTACACTGCTTCTGGTCTTCCTTTGCCATTTAGCGTGATACAACCTAAAATCTACTGTTACATCAGTTTGAGCTAAGCATCGGTAAGTCCGTGCAACTGGTGAACAGAATTAGCATTAATGTTATTAGCATTAGGAAATACCAGCTTTGGGAACTCCAAAGACTTCTCAAAAACTCTGGCTGCCAGGAAAGATGCACTAAGATTTTCAAATTACAAAGAAATTATCTAACATTCTAATATTCTTTAATATGGAGTCAAATATTACTGGTCTTTAGGAGCTTTGCTCTCTGAGAGTAATGACAAGAAAAATACAGAAACAAAGAAAAACTTGGAGGATTTCTTGCATATTTATCTTTAAAAAAAGAAGCAAAAAGCTCATTTATGACCAAGCTAAATCAGACGAGTCACACTCTTCAATACAAATAACCTCCTCAATCAGTTTGTAGGTCACTGCGTGTTTGTTTTATTCCTTAAATCATTAATTGGTTGCTGTAAGCTAAATCAGCCATGATGTCAATTCTCATTCAACAAGACGAGGCAGACAAAGTATGAGCACTGTATAACTAGTCAGTCAGTCAGTCAGTCAGTCAGTCAGTCAGTCAGTCAGTCAGTCAGTCAGTCAGTCAGTCAGTCAGTCAGTCAGTCAGTCAGTCAGTCAGTCATGCTTGTACAGCTCAGAGCTCACCTTGGAGAAGAGTTGGCTTTATTTACTCCTCGCTCTGTCTAATTCTCATATGTTACTTACACCTGGATGTGTACGGCTGCATGGGATGGACGCATGGAGAACTTTCCAGTCAGTCGAGAGATTATAATGTGTCGATGACCTCCAGGTACGCATGTTTGGAGTCTACAACATAATGTGAGCTCATGTCTGTTTTTGTCATCTATATACAAACTTCTCTCTTTGCCACTTTGGCTCTGTTGATTTGTCAACAAATTCAGAGACAGCATGTGTGCAACTTGCATAACTTGGACAAAATTAACCAAAGGTAATGAGTTAAAATAGCAAAAGATTGAATGTAAAAGTTAAAGTACATGATTCACTGTGTGAGACATACATCTGATATTTTTTATGTACATTTCGAACAGGTCTCTGCTGCATTGCTTCTTATTTCAGCTACATTTCCATCATTAGCATAATACCAAAGAAAGCTCAGAGTTGCTCCAGTTCATGACATTTAACAAGCAGAACTGCTCCAATGCAAATAATTCCCTAAAATCCATCAAAGGATCCAAAATGCTGCAGCCAAATTGGTCTCTTCTGTATTCGCCTCTCAAGATTAGCTTTCATGTACAATCTGCAAAAGGATCATTCCATTAAAATTGCTTCTAGGTGCTCCCACTCAGTTTTTTAACTGTGCTGTTTTACATTTTCTTATGGTAAATAAAAAAAATAAATAAATAAAAAAAAAACAGAGGTTAGTTAACAGTTAGACTTGACTTGTTTGTAAAGAGAAGACAGTCAATTAATATAAATTCTTGTTGTCTGCACTGTAGTGAGTAACATATTAAGTGACCTTAAATGACTGATGCATATTTAAGTCAGAAGTATGGGATTATTTAGAAGATCGGGGTTCTGTGGTGAGGTTATCAGCAATAATCATCTTACCTAATAGACGGCTCTTTGAATATCTTGAGTTTGGATAGTTGATAGTTATTTTCTGAATTGTAGACCACACTGGATGGCTGTCTGCAACTAGATATGCTCAATGTGAAACACACAGAACTAATCAAAACAAACTAATGTAGTTTTAAAAAAGATATTTAGCTTCTGTAGAAAACAAATGTATTGTCTGGGTAATGCCATTGATAAAACTCTGTGCACAAACACGATCTTCAGTTTAAAAATAGCCTACCATTTTCCTGTTCCAGCTAGGAACCACAAGACTTCATTTTTATTTTGTCAATTTACCATTCTGCCTATGTTCCAATCCTAAGTGAAGGTCATGAGCTGTTTGTTTTTTGTTGTTTTGTTTTTTTCTTGACTGAAGACACTAAATCCTTGATGTAAGAGGCTCAAATAAGCTTCCTCCATGGGGTGGGCAGACTCAGACCTAGAGATGACGTGAGGAGGACAGTCCTCTGGGGAGCACCGGGTAGAGCTCCTGTTTCTTTAAATAAAAAGGACCAGCTGAGTTTAGTTGGGGTATGTGTTCAGGATTCTCCTCACAAATCTCAAAGAACAAACTATAAACTAGCTCTAGTGAGAGGTGCGTCACAGTATCCCTCCTGCATCAGTTAACTTCATGATGCACTTCAGTGAAGCAAGGATACAAGTTTTGGTGTAAACTTGGACGCATGCATGATATAATTTATTTTATACAGCCTTAGTTATTCTCATTATGAATCTGCCCCAGGCTCAAACCAGTTGGTTTCTTCAAACAAATGCTGAAATTAAACAGGAGGAATAAATGCCACATACCGATAGGATTTCTTGATTGCTTACCAGTAGTTTAAAAAAAAAAATGCTGTTTTGTTTGGTGTTTCTACAAGAAAAATGTGATGCTATGAGCGCATTGACAGCCCATTTAAAAACAAGAATCCAAGAGATTCTTGGCTTTTCCAGTTTTAATTATTTTAATTTCTCATAAAGACGCAAGAGTCTAAAATCCCAGCTCTTTGTGGTGCTTTATGTGGTGGGTAAAGCTTTGAGCAACCTTTGTTTTCTTCCTTTAAAAGAAGATCAACATCACACTGAGGCTGAAATTTAAAAAAAAAATATATATTTTATCAATCCCCGTCACTCAACCAGTAACCCATTTGGATAATTGAAACATCTTGTTCTCCTTCTCCTTGCTGCATGTTTTCTGTAGTCTGAACATGAGCATCTATTTGGCAGAAACGATCCGTCATCTGAACTGCAGAGCTAATGTGCCACACAGGGTTCAAACAAGAGCACCAGTCTCTGCAGTGATGTACGGTGATTTATAGAAAAGGCCAATATCGAGATTTGATCATAAATCTGATCTGGTTTGGCTGCTGTAGTACGCCCACTGAAGAGAGCTTGATCGATTGCACATTTACTACAGGATTAATCAATAGAACACCGCTTCCTGTGGGAGTTAAGACATTAAGCTGAACAAGTTTAACTCTTTACTACCAATCTTTCTGCCTGCAGCAGAAGCAGAGTTTTATATAGCTTTGGCATTTCATATAGAAGTAGGTTAGACATATTTCACTCTTAGTTCTTCTACCATCACAAAGCTTCATATTCAGGCCAGTTGGAAGGACAGCAGTGATTTTACTTCATATCAGTCAAACAACTGAGCAGCAAGCTTGTAGACAGCAGACGGTTCTTTTAGACGAGGCGATCCACTTGACCTACACATTAAGAGGAACAGTATGGAACGTCTCTTTTTTATTCAAAGTTATAGTTTTCCACAGTATTCCCAACTTTCCACTGCAGTCAGTTTTATGAAACGACAGTTCTGTTGACCTCTGGGTTATATGATTCAGTTAGAGATTATCTGTGAATCTTGGCGTAGACGGCATTAAGACGTCTCACAGCAGTTTTGCTCAGGGCAGGTTTAGTGTAGCTGTCTCAGATCAACCGTCTAGACGTTTCACTGGGTTTCATAAAATCAACATTTGGTGAACACATTTACCAGGAAAACAGAGGTGGCATTTAAAAGGTAGGATACTGGCAAAATTCAATAATATGTATTTTGATTAAAATTTGCACTTTTAATCAAACCTTAAAATATTTGACAAGCGAGCTTTGTCAAAAACCAATACCTACTGGAATATAAATTAAAATTTTCCCTCAATTAAAATAATCAATAAGTGGATATCATTTCAGCCTTAACTTTATATATAAGAAAATTATATTGAAAAAAGAATTAACTTCATTAATTCAATTCATTAAGTGAAACATATCAATTAATTACACACACTGATGTTTTGAGCATTTTTTTCATTAAATGTAATTTTATTTTGATTTTTAGCTTATAGCTAGGTGAAAAAATACATTGAAGAGTGGATTACATTGAATTTATGAAATACATGTTTAAAACCTTCCTAAAAGTTATTTGTTAAAAGTACTTTTAACCTGAAAAACAAGCCTCATGAGAAGTGATATTCTAATTTACTGAATATTTACTGTTCAATTCCATTTAATGCTACTTATAGTAAAATGTAGTCAAATTCACTTTATATTTTATTTACAGAGGCAACAATAATTTTGTTTAAAGCGGAGTTTAAAGTTTAGAGGAAACTTCTGGCAGATCCAGCTGGGGATCAGGAGGGCAGAGCAGACACATAAAAGCACGCGCACATCCACGCACACACACACACACACACACGCACACACACGCACACACACACACAAAATGTCCCAAGAGGGCTGCATCTCTCAGTAAGTGGTGGCCCATCAGTGTGGTAATGTGTTACTGAGGCAAACAGTTTATTGTCATTCACCATAAAATCTGTATTGCCATCAATACATTGCAGGACAGAGTTTATGGTTCTCCTCAAAGCTGTTGCAGAGCTTCATCAGGACTGGTGCTACCGCCAGACCTTTACTGTGGTTTTTTAAACAGCTGGTTTAGCTTTACACATCAAGACAGACAGCTTAGAGATGCACAATTATATCACTAAAAACATGTTTTTGAGGAAATGTGTCACTCTCCCTCTGGTGTATTTTTATTTCTTTAGAAGATCCCAATGGAAACTGCACAAATCACTATGTCAGCCTCTACTACCCTATCATCACCATCAACATCTAATTGTGTTTGTGAATGCTTCAAAACCCCAACCAGCCAATCACTAATCATCAGCAGCAGGATTGCATATGAGACTTAAACTCAGATTACAGAGCAAGATTTAACTAACTGGTGATATTCAAAGACCAGCACTAACTGAGGATTAAGAGGCAAATGGGGTTTATGGACCCAGTGGAAAATGGTGGTCGGAAATCAACGATGAGTGGCAAAACTACTAACATTACTGATATGGCCTGATCAAAATGCAAGGTTGACTTTTTATTAATGCTAAAGCTCAGTTTTTTACTATTCATCAGATTGAAAGCAGAAATTATTTGACACATTGCTCATCACCTTTTGATTCTTTAGTGATCCACATGTGCCAGCATGAGATGGTTTTTAGATCCCGGAGCTACGCTTTGAAAACAAAGAATTGGTGCAAACCAAGCAAGAAAACAGTTTGTTGGAGGGAGCTATCCATGGTGCTGATGCACACACACACACACACACACACACACACACTCAGAGCTGACAGAGAAAAACATGTTTATTATTCCTCGGACATGATTTTATGGTAATTCTCAAAAACATCTTATGCTTTTTAGATAAAAAAATTAAAAAAAACTCCTTACAGATATGACTTACCTCAAACTAAATATCCAGAAATTAACTTGTTCAGGAAGCTTGTGTGTTATTTTTGCCATAATTTTTCAGACGAAGCTGCCTCAGTAAGAACAATTATTCATCGCCTCAAGAGACAGCCTGCCAATTAGTGTGTTTTTGTGACGACAGTAGCCTGTTTACATTCCCATTTTTGGTGAAATTACCTTCCAATGTATTCATTCCAACATGAAAGCAGACAATCTGAAACACCAAATTTGCAGGGTGTAGAAATTAACCTCATGCCTAACTGCTTCTTTTTCTGCAGAAAAACAACATTGTACACACCAGTGCAGTCTCAAATAACCACTAAAAAATCTACAACGCCAAATTTCAGTCACTGAAATTGTTTCACAATGCATGTAAATCAACTAACTATTTCAGGTTAGTTGATAGCCAGCAGAAAATTATTTATCTTTTTTAAAACAACAACAACAAAAACCAACAACTTTAGTATTAGATATTTTACATCTAAGCTGATCTTCATACAAGAGCTGGACACAACACACTTCAAAGATGCAGTTTTTAAACACAACATTAAAGGCTTAACAGCATATCTTCCTTTCCCTGAGCTACACCTGAGGCTTCCTCTGCCTGCTTGTCATCTCTTTAGATAAAGCAGAATTAGTATAATGACTCTCATTCTTACATAGGAAACCATGAACAGACATTAGGTAAGGTCCTTAACAACCTGCTGTCAGTGGTTGAAAAGAATATGAAGGGGAAAAAAGGGGGAATAAGAATTATGTAAATCAATTTTTTACTGCCATACTTAAAATATTGGGTGGTTTTCCATCATTTTTGTATGGAAAATTTAAATTACAAAAGAATACTCAATGAGGGATTCTGTAGCTGCTTCTGGAGTAAAAACTGGTGAATACTAAAAGGATTGCTGGAATAAACAAAATATGCATAACAGATGTGAGGCTAGTCTTCACTGAAGCTGAAAATAATGAAAAGAATAATATATAGTAGTCATAATATATACAACTTGAGCAAATGAGCTACAAGTGGGCATATGAAACAGAATGTGATCTTATTAGTAGAAGTCTATCATTGTCATCATTTAATATATTTATTAGAAATGTTCCAATTCAACCCGAAGTATTGGATCACAGCTTTATTAAACAGTCAATGTTTCCTGACAAAACTCAGCTCCAAATACTGGTTATTGTCTGATTTTCTGAGCCACACATAGAACAATTAAGTGATCAAGTTTAAAAACATGTAACCAAATTTCAGAAGCACAGCTTGAAAACAGCTATAGGCTGCATACTCTGAGGTTAAAGTTATTTTATAGATACTTAAATATGTAAAAGTAGAATATTAAAAAGCTGAAAACAAGTGTCCAGAAAGTAGTTATTAGGATTGTCTTTTAAGTTTTAAGTAGCAGGAATAAACTGAGTACTGCTGTGTAGAAAAAACTAAACCTCCATGTTGTTAAATGCCATCATTATACCTGCTTGTCGTGCAGGGATGCTGGACACAGTTGAGGCTCATAACTAACTAGATCACTTCACAAGGAGATGGTTATGTTATAAAACATAACCACACCAAGTCACTCACAAAAATAAAACGGAGACACGATAAATTATGTTCAATCAATGTGAATGTCTTCATAATAATACCATTATTGATAACCCTTTTTATGTGTCAGTTCGTTCCCAAATACTTAGAAACAGAACACAGTGGATCACTTTCCCTTAAATAAGTGTTGAAATGTTGAAACTTTGAAGCCCTGTATCAAAAAGCAGCTACAGCTGGATTACAAACAAGTCAAAAGGTAGAGTCAATTTGTTAGCACTGCCTAGCATTTCACCAAAAAACAATAAAAACTGAGCTGTTAGCTGGAGCAAATCGTTGTGAATTGTTGGAAACAAAATAAACAGTCGAATGTATTAGACTCCTGTTAAAATAAAGTATTTGTTAATGTCGAGATAGATGTTGTGGGTATTTGTGAGTGAGTTAAGCAGGACACTTAAGATTGACATAGACCACGCATTACTAAAAAAATATACTGTGCATTGCTTTACATGAACAAACAGATTTTATTTGTATAGCACATTTCAGCAGCAAGGCATTTCAAGTGCTTTACATCATAAGACAAAAACACAAAGTCATGCAACAGTCATAGTCTGCTTATGAACAGACTATAAATCAAGTTCCTTCATATTTCCAATATGTTTCTAACAACTGCAGGAGTAAATCACCATTTTAGTACAAATATATTAGGTATATTATGATTATTATCCTAAAATGTAGATATTTAATTCTTAGTATTTGCATCACCTTTAACTGCAGAAACATCACAGATAATGCACCAATCACTAACATTGGTGCATCTGTTTAACAATCCATCTCTCTTCTGCTTTGCATAGTCATCAATTCTTACAACTACCACCTTCTTTGTAAAACAGCTCCTCCCCTTTGAGATGCTGCAGCTGCTTTCATTTAGATAATTGACAGAAATCATTCTGCGGCAGCTTCCTGTTTGTGTGCCAGATGAACAGCGGTTCACCTCCGCGACCCGGTGGTTCTGGATTAACCGTTATTGGGAGAATGTCAGAACAACTCTGAGGTTTCAATGAGATTGGTGTCAGACGGGTCGCGGCGGCTGAAGCGGCTGTGATTATAGTGAAGGCTGATAAGTGATAATGAGATTAGGGTCTGCAGCACGAGGGCAGATCTACTGATTTGGTCATTTACAGCAACTACTGAAGAGGACAGGTGAGATGCTGTGGCTTCAGTTCTCATTTGAAAAAAATTAAATATTTAAACCATAAATAAAGACAAGTTGTACTACTAGTTGGTAGAAGTTAATTTTGAATTTTATGATCTTTGGGTAACTTTCTACATCTTTAGGTCTTATTGGACATATTTTTCTCTTTTTGGTGAACATATTCAGTCAGAATGCATTTTGTTTCCGTCATTTGATGGTTATTCTTTAACTTATAAAAATATTTTAGTATTCAACTATTTGACATGGATTGTGTCATTTTTGTGCATGCTTATGCCAAATGTGTGGATTCTTTTAATTAGAACAAAAAAGTGTTACTGGTACTATTTTAGTCACACCACATTTCAAACGGTTAAATATTTCACTGAGAAAGGGTTCAATCTCTGTTTTCATTTGGAACTTACATTAATAGGAAAAATAATATGCTGACTTACCAAATCACAAGTTAGAGTAGATGCTCTCACAGACAACACGTTTTAACAAAGTTAGATGCTACTGGTGTATTTTTTCTGGGTAAGTCATGGAATGAATATGAATATGAAGACAGCAGTGGTTGGGTGTCAGTAATGTTGATTTTTCATCAGAGAAAATATTCTGTTGCAACACATTTTCTGTGTTGAAACAAGAGAAATGAAGCTGCACTTTTACACAGATTTGCTTTCTGTGTCTCTCCACACTAAACATGTTTCTACTGGACAGAGTTTTGTATCTTTAAGGTTTTATATTAACCTTACAAGAAAGAAAATATGCTTTGCTGCTGCAATCATGTAACTTCCTGTAGGAATTAGTTTGACTGGATTTCCATTGAATGTTTTGCCATTAGTCTGCTTCTTTTTTTCTTTCTTCTTTTAATCTAGTAGTTTTCTGAAAACTCCAAAGCCAATTGGTTGAAATATGTTTTACATACCCGCAACAAATGATTGACCTTGACCTCAGTATTACAAATTTTTTGAGCTTTTGAGTCTTAAAGATGTTTTGCTACATGTGCATCATTCCAGAACTTAAAAGGATAGAAATGCTGCATCCAGCACCAATTGATTGTGGAGAGTGACTTTGATTAAGCAGCATTTACAGATGGGATCTGTTACTCCGGACATTCACTCATCTGGTTCTGGAGCTCGATTTGTAAACACAAAAAAACCCACAAACTACAACGTCAGAAAGATTTATAGCTACTGGTACAGCCTGATCACTATTCTAGTGTATTTTCCACCTCAGGCGTTCCACGTTTTTATTTATATGTTTAATCAGATTGATTTGAGGAAAGTCTATTGTTTAAGAGGATGTTGGTCAGTTCTTCTATTCCTCATACATTTATATTTAATGGCCAACATTCGCAAGTATAAAAGAAACACACACACACACACAATAAATATTTTGAATACGTCTTTGTACACACATTAATGTCAGTTTAACCTGCTTTACAAGCAGATTATTTAAAGTTCTTTTATTATAATATATTGATAAACAATTGTCAAAAAAATTTGCTTATGTGACTGCAACAATCCTTATTTACCAGTAGGAGGTAACTAATATTTTAGTTTGAAAACATGTCAACAAGTTGCTACTAGTTGATAATGTACATTCGGTAGGATGTATCTGGCTACAAACTCTATCAGGAAATTGAAGTTTTAAAAAAAAAATTAGAAAACTGTCAAATTAACCAAATAGGTGCAAAATGAAAGCAGGTCTAAATGAAATGGGAAGAGATGAATACGAATTGACAAACGAGTGAATAAACCCAAAGCTGGTCCAAGAGCATCTTCAATCCGAGTGAGCATGCATCAAATCAGGCTTTTATTTACATTGTAAAACATGTTTACTACTTTACATGTTCTTAAAACACGTTTCGCTGTTGAAGTGCATCACTTCTCCGTGTGTCTTCCTTAGTTCTGGCTGTGTGTGGGACTTTAAGTGTGTGCAGGGTCGATGTCTCGCATGTATGTTTGTGTGTCTGCTGGCCTTGAGTGGGCGCCCCAAGTGCCAGACTGAGAAAGTGGAATCAGTTTTCATCCTGACAGGCAATACACCAGTTTCTGCCGCTGTGCGCCTGTGTGTGTGGTTGTGTGGTTGTGTTCTTGTGCGTCAGGCTGAAGGACAAATTCTAACAAAAAGACTTCACGGGTGCCAGAGTAACTGAAAGACCACCTAAATGAAACTGAAACTATAATCGGACTGAGGAACTAACAGAAAAAGGGAAAGAAGAATAGCTATAGTCTTTTGTTTTTTTTCTCCCTTCCTCCGGCTCTCACCGTTTCCTTTGAAAGTTTACGGTATTAATGAGTAAACTATGGATCGGGCACAAAACTAATCCAGGCTGTAATCAATCTGCAGGCCTCAGTTTGGGGAGGCGCAGCAACACATTTAGCTCTGTGAAATCTTGATTTTATGCAGCTTGAAATCAGCTCTGATGCTTCCTGTGGTTCACTGCTGGCTGAGAAGACCCCTGCCAACCAATGCCTGGCCTCAGTACAGATTTGCTTTCTGTGTCTCTCCACACTAAACATGTTTAAAAATATATATAAATAGAAAGAAGGAAGATACTTTGATCTGCTGTCTGATGCAAGCCCATAAACCTAAATGTTAACCTAATTCAAAAGAAATGGTTCCTGTGTGTCATGAAGTTATTCCTTTCCTCAACCATTGCATCTATTGTGCGTTCATTTAACCTATAAGCATGTAAAAAAAGTTTTGGCATCACAGGTCTTGAACAACCAAACGTAAGCACAAATCCACCAAAACTGAAAACACAGCTTTATGTATCAAGTAATTAATTGAAGAGTGTTGCAGATGGGATATCAGTATCTTATGTTTTGCAATCTGTGCCGGCAGATTTGCGAACTGAGTGCACACATTTTCAAACAATATCTTTGTTCAGAGAACATGATGGCGTGCCAATGTCTACAGGAACTTACAGGCCGCCCACAGTTGAGGAAATAACTTTATTCCAAAGTGTTGTGTGGAAAACAATGCCAAAATATGCAATAAAAAAAATGCACAATATCATGGCTAAGAGGCGAGAGGGGAAGTGGTTTGTTTTTAATCCGGTCACTGTAGGTGGGATTCAAGAAGCCTGACAGCATCTTTTCTGAATCATTCCTCCTTTGGGCTAAGTGAGAGCTACACGGTCTAAATGCATCATTTGTTATCCCACTATGTAGGCAGACTATGGTAAATACAGTACGTCTAAAATCGCTTCTACTGTGGGTTCTGACCCAAGAAAATTTAAAAAAAAGAATTTGTGAAGTAAAAGTTCTGTTGTAAATACAAAATATGTGCATCATTTATGAAGCCCCAATGTTTTATATATATTGTATGTGTACCAAAAGGAAGAATGTCAAGAAAGCCAACATTTTATGTACTTTTTCTTTCCACATTTAAAAGTGACCTGACCGCCGTGGGCTGAAAATTCAGACTTTGTGTGAGGTTGAAAAATGTTGGAAATCTTTCTGAAGAATTTATGAGAATATTTGGCACTGGGAGGAATTTATGGCCAGAAACTGAAATACATCTAGAATTTGAAATATTTAACGTTAACCCTCAATAGGAATATAAATACATGGAAATATATCTTAACTTTAGCAACCAGATTGCATAAATATATATATATATATATATATATATATATATATATATATATATATATATATATATATATATAATAAATTCCCTTCTCACCCACCGCGGGTGGTGATTCTTCTTCCTCTTAGCTCGGGTCCTCTACCAGAGGCCGGGGAGCTTGAGGGTTCTGCGCAGTATCTTGGCTGTGCCTAGGACTGCACATTTCTGGACTGAGATGTCTGATGTTGTTCCTGGGATCTGTTGTAGCCACTGTTCCAGTTTGGGGGTGACTGCCCCGAGGGTCCCGATGACCACAGGCACCACTGTGGTCTTCACCTTCCAGGCCCTCTCCAGTTCCTCCCTTAGGCCCTGGTATTTCTCTAGTTTCTCATGCTCCTTTTTCCTGATGTTGCAGTCACTTGGTATTGCCACATCCACCACAACGGCTTTCCTCTGTTGTTTATCCACCACGACTATGTCTGGTTGGTTCGCCCTCACCATTTTGTCTGTCTGGATCTGGAAGTCCCACAGGATCTTAGCTCGGTCATTCTCCACTACCTTGGGGTGTTTCCCACTTTGATCTTTGGGGTTCCAGTCCATATTCTGCACAGATGTTTCTGTACACTATGCCTGCCACTTGGTTGTGTCGTTCCATGTATTCTTTCCCTGCCAGTATCTTGCACCCTGCTGTTATGTGTTGGACTGTCTCAGGGGCCTCCTTGCACAACCTACACCTTGGGTCTTGTCTGGTGTGGTAGATCTGGGCCTCAATTGCTCTGGTGTTTAGGGCCTGTTCCTGGGCGGCCATGATGAGGGCCTCTGTGCTGTCCTTCAGTCCAGCTTTTTCCAGCCATTGGTAGGACTTTCTGATGTCAGCCACTTGGTTGTTGCGGTGGTACATCCCATGCAGGGGCTTGTCCTCCCATGATGGTTCCTCCGGCACCTCAGGTTCTGTTCCCCATTGTTTGAGACATTCACTGAGCACATTGTCTGTTGAGGCTTTGTCCCTGATGTATCTATGGATCTTGGATGTCTCGTCTTGGATAGTGGTTCTCACACTCACTAGTCCTCTGCCTCCTTCTTTGCGGTTCGTGTAGAGTCTCAGTGTGCTGGATTTGGGGTGGAACCCTCCATGCATTGTTAGTAGTTTCCGGGTCTTAACATCTGTGGCCTGTATCTCCTCCTTTGGCCAGCTAATTATTCCTGCAGGGTACCTGATTACTGGTAGGGCATAGCTGTTTATTGCACGGATCTTGTTCTTGCCATTGAGCTGGCTTCTCAGGACTTGTCTTATTCGTTGGAGGTATTTGGTTGTGGCTCTTTTTCTTGTGATCTCATCAAGGTTGCCATTTGCTTGTGATATTCCCAGGTATTTGTAACCTTCCTCTATGTCTGCTATTGTTCCTTCTGGGAGTGAGATCCCTTCTGTGCGGATGACCTTCCCTCTCTTTGTAACCATCCGACCACACTTAGTCCGAATGACATCCCAATGTCCGTGCTGTATATCCTGGTGGTGTGGATCAGTGAGTCTATGTCTCGCTCGCTCTTGGCATACAGCTTGATGTCATCCATGTAGAGGAGGTGGCTGATGTTGGCTCCATTCTTGAGTCGGTATCCGTAGCCAGTCTTGTTGATGATTTGGCTGAGGGGGTTCAGGCCTATGCAGAACAGTAGCGGGGACAGCATCTCCTTGGTATATGCCACATTTGATGGATACTTGTGCAAGTGGCTTGCAGTTGGCTTCAAGGGTGGTCTTCCACAGCCCCATTGAGTTTGCAATGAAGGTTCTCAAGGTTCTGTTGATGTTGTACATCTCTAAGCATTCGATGATCCAAGTGTGTGGCATTGAGTCATAGGCTTTCTTGTAATCAATCCAAGCCGTGCACAGGTTGGTGTGTCGGGTTTTGCAGTCTCTGGCAACTGTGTGGTCTACAAGGAGTTGGTGTTTGGCTCCTCTGCTGTTCACCCGATGCCCTTCTGTGTCGTGCTCATGTATTGATCCATGTGTTTGCTTATCTTAGCGCTATGATGCCTGACATGAGCTTCCAGGTTGTGGAGAGACAGGTTATTGGTCGGTAGTTAGATGGGACCGGGCCCTTTGTTGGATCCTTCTGGATCAGGATTGTCGCCCTTCAGTTAACCATTCAGGGTGGTTCCCGTTCTGTAGCAGCTGGTTCATTTGGTCTGCCAGTCGCTCATGTAGGGCAGTCAGTTTCTTTAGCCAGTAGGCATGGATCTTGTCTGGCCCTGGTGCTGTCCAGTTCTTCATACCTGAGACTCTTTCTTGGACATCTGCCACAGTGATGGTTACCGGATTTTGCTCAGGGAGTTTGCTGTGGTCATCTCGTAGAGAGATCAGCCACTTTGCATTGCTGTTGTGGGACGCCTCCCTTTCCCATATGCTTTTCCAGTATTGTTCTGTCTCCAGCTTTGGTGGGTCTCCAGCCTTGTTATTCCCCTGCCACTGAGAGTACACTTTAGCTGGTTGGGTGGAGAAGAGCCTGTTAATCCTTCTGGATTCCTTCTCCCTTGTGTATCTCTTTAGGCGGCTGGCCAATGCCTGGAGTCTCTGTTTGGCAGTTTCGAGTGCTTCAGGTATGTGCATCTGGCTGTACTTCTTGGGTATTGGTCTTTTTGTTGTTCCCTTATGGAGCTCTGATAGTTGGCTCACTTCCCTCCTTGTTGCCTTGATTTTACTCTCTAACCGTCTTTTCCATGGTGGGTATTTGTTATTGTCATTGTTATTCTTATAGCCAAGCAACTCAAGGATCACTGATGCTGCGTTGTAAATCAGCTCGTTGGTTTCTGTTATGGTATTGGTAGGGATTGTTCTCACTGCTGCATTCACATTCTCAATGAGACTTTCTGATGGTATTTCACTCAGCCGTTGTAATTGGCGCCGAGGAGGTCTGTCTGTCATTCCTGCCATGATTCTATTTCTCAGGTCCGTTGCAGCCTCGTTCAGCTCTGTTTCCATCATTGTGGCTGCATATTCCCTCTCTGGGCGGGGGCTTGTAGTTAAGCCCCGCCCTCTCTGACATCCAGGTTCCTCCTTTTTCGCCGTGGCGTTTGTGTTGTACTTCGTCAATCTCAAGCTGTGATAGTAGCTGCCGTTTGCGGATGTTGGAACACTGAGCTACTAGCTGTTTAGCAGTGTGGACTGGGGATGTCGAGTAACCATTCCTCCCTCAGTCTTTGCATATAGCCCCTCCGATCGGGGCTACTTGAGTAGTAGCATTCCAACAGATCCAAGTTTTCATCTCTTGCCCATTTCCGCTTCGTTGTCCGCCTCGTTGTTCCAGTAGCCCATTTATCATCAAGGTGCTCTGGTTCCCCAGCACCTGACGCAGACCTTGTTTGGCCGGGCGACGTCTGAGCCGGCATGTTTCCTTGCTTGTTTGTGTCTCTCATGTTATGAGGTAGGCTGTAGCTCGAAGGATCTTGCCTAAGGACCCAGACAGGATAGCGCCCTTTTTTCCGGTTTCGACCTGGATTCGAACCCGGGTCGACCGGGTGAAAACCCGCTGACTGATATATATATATATATATATATATATATATAAAACCATTTTTAAATCGGATAGTAAATCGTCCACTTCATACAGCATGGATATTATGCTGTATGGACGTTACACCCCAAGCAGTGCACATCCATCCATCAACTGGAAACATCTATTAATATATTTCATTTTGATTATTTGATGTTTTTATTTGGTCAATGCTACATTTACACAGATTCCATAATTGTTGCATATATATAAATATATACATATCCAGCAGCAATAAATGACATTTACTCTTTCTGAATTAAATCTAAACCATCTACAACAGTCAGCAGTGCTTCTGCGTACGTTTGATTTTCCCAGAATTTTACATATCAGACTAATCGATAAAACAATTTCAGCTGTCTGGACTAGATAGTTATATTAGTAATAGATTCTTAATAAAAGATTAGCAGCAAAAGAAACTTAAAAAAAATCAGGCTGTGCTGTGAGTGATGCAAAATAAATAGTTTTTTCTCATCTTCCTCTCACAAAACTAGTGAGAGGAAACAAATTAAGACTCCTCGAAATAGATCAGAAATTAAACTTCAAATATATTTTTCTGGTTAAAACGCAACAACATTTTCTTTCCAAATCCTTCTCTTCTGTAGATGGTTGTAGTTGATATTTTTAAACCAACACAAAATGATAAGATTGTGTTTGAGTTGGTCGTCACTTCAGACATCTAAATATCAGTTATCGGGCAAAGAAAAAATGAAATTTTAATAATCTGTTCCATTTAAAAATAAGCCATTTCAGGCTCTCAGGGGGCTGGCTGAACAAGAAGCAGTGATTGAGCGCTACATCACATCGCCTGCCCTCAACAACCTCTTCTTGCTCCATTTCCGTTCATTTTTAGTGTTTCTTATGAACCATTTCATTGCCTCACCTTTGTGCCAACACATAAGCGATGACTGCACTGATTGTGACGATTTTTTCCCTACTTTTGTACAAAGTGCTGTCGAGCTGAAACATTTTAAGAAGCATGTGTGCGAGTCAATCTAGCCGTTCTTGTGTTAGAGGTTGCAGAATGCCGTTTTTGTCTGGATGTAACTGGATGAATGGAGAAAAGTCAGGAAAGAAACTGAGGGTCAGCTGGAAAATGTCATCAAAAAAGAAAAAAAGGAATTTACATGAAAATAAAGACGCAACAAATCCGAACTGTGAGGATGAATGAACAGAGATTAATAAGAGGAGGAAAATGAAGAATGAAGGGAGTATATTGCAGTTTGGATGAAAGATTCTAAAAGAGGAAGCAAGAACCCCACCACCCAAAAAAGAAATAAATTGATGAATAATGAATATGTCAAAAAAGGAACCAACAGCTGAAAGGCAAATGAAGCACAGACAGAATGAGGAAGTTTAGAAAAAGTGACTGAAAGACATTGCCATTTGAAAAAACAAATGAAAATGGGAAGATTCGAGTGCAAAAGAGAAAAATTCTAGCAATCCCTCTATTTTTATTCGAATTCTGTCTTCCACATATCTTTTACCCCCAGTTGCAACACTGCTGTGACAATTACTGTTCCAAAGCAGGAAATAAAAACAGGTGGACATAAAAAAAAAGATGTTTTTAAAGTAAGAGGCATCAGAGGCAAAGTGTTTGATCCAGACTGAAACATTTATTCCACAAAAAGAATAAAAAAGGCAGAAGGAAAATCTCTGGCCAGCCAGTGGTTAGTGTTTTGCTTTATGGAGGCCACACGTCTGTTCAGATACCGCAGGGAAAAGTGATCATCCAATTTTTATGGTGTTGTTATGGTTCATCTGGGAGCCGCACATTTTTATGTTATTGTTGCAATTTAACACAGTTGGATCAAACACGTTGCTTTAGAAATTTTGCAGCATTCAAAAATTGTGCAGCAGAAAAGAAACTACAAAGTCCTAGATGAAGACTTTAATCTGGTTCATTTACACCTTTACAGCTGAGCAACGTTTCCACAAGAGACCAAACAGTTGCAGTTGATGGACCCGACCCAAATGACCCAAATCACTTGATTGTAAAAATGACTCCACGCATAATAATGTAAAGATTCCTTTTGTTCACATAACTGCACACAGATCAGGGGCCACCATGTTTCAAAGGCAGAAGTAACTGTGTTCCATAAGCACACTTATGTTAAGAACAGAAGAGGTAATTAGAATCAGTTCATTACTGAATTTTGTGCATGGTAAATAGCCGTCTTAACAGATTCTCCCACTTGAGCCTTCGAACACTGCAGCTTGACTGAACACGCTTGTGTAAAATCAGAAATCTACTTCTCAGTTGTTTAAATTAACAAGGTTAAGGAGTTTCAACCAGCTGATGAACGAGACACTTACACGACTCATCTGTCAGGAAGAAGCTGAGTGGACAAAATAAAAACAGATGGAATCACAAACCTTTCTGTGAGGCGAGAACCAAAAGGAACCGAGATGCTGCAACAAAAGCTGCCTAAAGGGATTCTGGGAAACTCTGAACAGCAATCTGCACAAAAGCTGCACTTTGCAGAATAAAAGAGCAAGAAAATAAAGCAGAGAAAAATGATGACGCAGCAAAAGAAGTACCGTATTTTTCGGACCATAAGGGGCATCGGATTATAAGATGCAGGATCAGTGAATGGATCTATTTTCATATATAAGACGCATAAAGCAAAACACAATACGGTAGCCAGATAGGTCAGACTTTATTCAAATCATTAACAGTAATTGTCAATATTGCACAAAAAAGTACACTCACTTTTTCAATCATTCATCTTCTATGAATCCATCAAGTTTATCGCTTACCAAAGTCGTAATAAAACATACGGTTCACTGTATGTTTTATTACAGTGAACCGTAATAGTTTAGGGTTAGGGTAACTGGAATGGAAGGCACAGTGCTGATTTTTTTGCAAATATAGGGATTTTAGGTGCGCCTTATAGTCCAAAAAATACGGTACTTGTAAAATATTGCGTCACACGTTAGCATTCACGCACACACTTTGAGCAGATGTTCTGTTGGATTCATTTTTATCTCTTTGTGCCTTTGATTGTAATGACACACTGCTGGAAAGTGAATCAGTCCATATTCATTTCATCATGCAATGCCTTTGCTGAAGCTGAATACATGCCATCAATTTTTTTTAACGACGCCACATCTACTGGTAAAAAAGGAGAGCATCGACTTATATTGAATGATAGTTTAACTGTACCTTCAACCACAATCAGCTCATAGCAGCCATTGTAAAGAAAAACAAGTAACACCAAACAGAGTGGAGGAAAAAAAAAAAAAAAGAGTCCCTGCACATTATTAATATAGCAACAAGCCAAAACAAAACTACATTGAGAATTTATTGATTTCCTGTTTTTGGAGTGGTGGCCTCTGCTTCTGTTCTCTTTTTCTGAAATTACACTCAAACAGACAAGGACACAACTGCACTTACTTTGCAATCTCATTACATCTGCCGCTGCACTTGAGGAGCACAGCCTCGCCACTGCAATCTAACAACTTGAAGAGCAACTTTGCATTTGAAAAGAAAAAAAAAAAAAAGGCGACCCTTATGGCTGAAAAACCAGTGATGTTTCTTTGCGGCTTTTAGCACAAACACAAAAGTCAGTCACAAGGAGGCCTGCATGCTGTATTGATACAACAGATGCCTGGAATATGGAGGCCATAAGTTCCTGACGCAGCTGTTTAGGATTTGGCACAATAACTCCTCCTCCTTCTGTTTCAGACATTTCTTGGAGGAGAAATATGGCGGCCAAGAGATATCCCCAAAAAGAAAAAAAAAGAAAAAAGAAAAAAAATCAAGCTCCTCATTTACCGATTGGTTCATTTACATCAACCTCAAATATACTGATTTCCTTTAAACCAATACAAATTATAAAAATCAAAAGTTTTAATGTTAAGAGAAAGAAATTCATAAACAGTTTATTTTAAAACTAAATAAATATGCACTTTCGACTGTAAATTCCTGCATTCCCCCGCCTTCATTTCCATCTTTTTTTGACCATAATTGTTACGGTTTGATTTAAATGCAATGGTTGCATGAGTCACATTTGTGAGTACAAAAGTACAAACATCTCTACAGCAGTTTTTTCTTATTAATCTGTACGAAGTTGCAACTTTAAACACACTGGGATGCAAAGGTTAACTGTACTTACAGTATTAAAATATGCTGAGTCTCATCCGTGGCTCTTCCAGCTGCAGAGGCGACAATGACGTGAAGAACAAGTCAAGAGGCGGGGGTGAACCCCCTCAGATGTCCTGAACAAACAGAAAACACAGAAGTTTACTTACGAGTTTTAATTTTTTATACTTAACCAACAGATTAGAAACAAATGATGCTCATACTCTCAGATGTTAGATAATTTCCCAAATGTTTCCTTTTGGCAGAAGAAACACCAAAGTGGAGATAAAGGCTGTTTTTTAGTTTAAGGTCTATGTGAAGTGCATTGTATTGAATATCCAGAGAAAAGTTCAGTGAGGATGTGTGAAACTTTTCATTTCCTTCCAGCAAATGATTTAATTCATAGTGATTTACTTTTATCTTCAAATTTAGGATAATTCAACCAATCACAACACCCATTTGAATCAGCAAACAGGCTCATTAAGAAAATGTTTTAAAATTCAATCATGTAATTTAAAATACTCAATTCAAACTCCTCTTTTAGTTTGTATTTCCAAAGACTAAAATGAAACGTGATAAACTCTGTTAGAAAAGAACACCTCCATCTACATAAAGCATAAAAAGGATAAAAAGAAAACACAACCCCTTTCAGTTCAAGGGGTTTGAGTATCAGGAGATTATAATATATATATATATATATATGATCTGATCTCTATCAGATTCTAAGATTATTTCAATCTCACTCAGTTGAACAATTCTTCGTATCTTTACTTAGCAATAATAGAGTGAAAGAATGAAAGGTCTGTGTGAAAAACAAAGTCTGCTAACGCATGCTGCACCTTTCCATCTTGAAGTAGCCCTTTTCTTTATGACACCATCAGTCTTTCATGCTGTTGTGGGAGAGCTCTGGTTCAATCTTCTCTACAAGATTGCTTGCATGACCCATTGTTGGACATGCTGCCTCACATTTTGACTCTGGGATACTTTTGTATACAATAGAGTTCATCTATCAGTGAAAGGTCAACAGGTTGTGTGACTGGAAAGCAAACTCACATTTAAAACACTTACACTCCTGTGCTGGTACGCAGTGGGGCTACATTAGATTTTATAAATAAAATAAAATAAAAATAGTGCTAGACTATACAGACAAATTTTCTTACTTTGATTTCATCCGAGCAAAAGGTATTGTTTCAGAGACGGTGTTTCAGTTGATTTAGATTCATCTCAAACCATAGGAGTTAAATCTAACAGCACTGACAAGAACTTTAACATTCAGCTGAAGCTTGTATGAACTGAGAGAACTCTTCAATTTTCCTTTGCGATTTCAACCAGGGATAAATTTGTCGGAACAACTATCTTAATACATTTCCATTCATGAAAAAAAAATATCAATTTTCACTGAAAAACAATTAATTTAATGGAAAATGGTCTTCAAACTTTACCTGTTGATCAACAAGACTGACCGGCTTCAGATCATTTCCATACAATAATCACATAGCCAAATCCATTCAGTGATTCAAATATAGACAAGTTGTCAAACACCATCTTCCACATGTTTTCCAAATCAGATTCTGCTGAGGAACATATTTCTCACATCAGACGGCTCCTGGAAGATCATGCCGTGTGCCTGCTCTCCACTGTGAACCACAGAGTCCTGCTGGTTCTGCAGCTGTCTTTGCTTTGCATCATGTCATTATGTCACAGTCGTTCAGCAACCCCAAGCAAATTTCAGTCTACCTCCCAATGAGACCAGGAGTGCAATCATATTGGTGGGATAACTTAAAGTCAGGAACGTAGCTTTGCATGAACCCCAACAAGCTCTGTTGAATCTTTTTCTCTGAAGTTAAAAAAAAATAAATATATATATATATATATATATATATATATATATATATATCTTTATATATATATATATATATCTTTCTATATATATATATATATATATATATATATATATATATATATATATATATATATATATATATATATATATATATCCCACATAACCATTATTGATGGAAGTATTTTATTCTGCATATGGCAACACATCAAATGACAAAAGTAAGCACCAATCAGATTAAAAGAGGCCTCAAATTACATATATAAAGGATTTGTCCCGTGTTGCCACCAGGCATGATTCTTCACGTTCTGGAACTAATCAGATTGCTCCGCCTGGAGGATTGTAGTTCGAGTCTCTGGAGGATTGAAATCTCATCTGGTGGCAGAACTCCAGATCGAAGGAAATCTAATCAGAAGGCGTTTGGCATGAGGCGAATCCCAAAGCTGGCTTTCATTCATGGAGAAGCAAGAAGAAGAGCCAAGGGGAGATTGACACACGCAAATGAGATCAACACTTAGGGAGGAGGAGAAGAAATTTATATCCAAGATGTTCCCACCTCACAGTGAATCGTCTAAAAGTATGCAAGGGTTTTGATTTCAAAGAAGACAATTTTAGCCACTCATTTCAAATCAGTTTGGTGCAAGTGCAATTCTCTCCACCTCCACGTTTGTGCCATCTATCCTGTGAAATTCTTAAGACTAAAAGGTTAATAATCTTTTTAGCCAAACAGGAGTTGTAAAAAATGGGAGGTCATGATTTAAGGTTGACCCCACAAGTTCAAAGAGGATGAGATCAGTGAAGAATCTAGAGCAGAACAAAATACAAAGGGGAGCAGAAATTAAGTGCAGACACAAAATCATCTAGCACAACTTTTAAAAAAGTGACAAAACAAAAAAGAGAGAACTCCCAGCTACCACTAATCTGCTATTTGAGAACATTAATGCTTGTCATGCAGCTCTTGACTTAACTGATTTAAATTAATTAAAACATAATGGATACTGGAGTAAAAAAGTTGAAGCGTAAACAGCTACCTGTAGCATCCAATTAACTCAAACACAATACATTGTACAAAGTGCAGTGGGAGTGGAAGGAGTCTCTGTAGACAAGACTGGATTTGTCCAACAGCTACAAGTTGTTTTTACATACAGCTGATGCAATAGTTTGATGAAATAAGAGGCTTAAACATCTTTTTTTCTCAAATATGAGTATAATCTTATTTTAAAATGTCTTAACATTAAGGGTTTTCTAGAGGTTTTATTGCTGTATGATGTATTGACTAGGCCTCCTTATGCTACTTTATTCTTGGAAAAATATTCAACCCAATCTCCATCCATTCTGTAATTTTCACTACATTTGAGAAAAAAATATTTTCAAAAAAACATATTTTTAACTGTCTATAATAGATTTTTGTTTGTTTTATTGATTAGAGCGTAACTAAAGCATATCAAACTGTAACTTTTGTGAACCTTTCCATCTCTACTGCTTTCACCCTTATACCATCTTGTTTTATTACAGGTAAACTCACAACATCCAGATCACATCAAAAACGCAGCTGTGACGGTAAAATACAAAATGGGGTTCAAAACTGCTTTGATTATTTCAAAAGTCAACGGTCGCTGTCCAAGTTTGTGGAATACACAAATAGCAATTTATGTTTGTTAAACAAGGCCACTATGCATCTACAAATCAAATGATTGAAGCTAATAAAACCCACTGTCCCTCTGATTTGGATTACAAGGGGAAACAATACTGATCACACAGTGGGTACAGTTTAACATTTTGTTCTTGGAAACAAAAAAGGTGGCCAGTTCCAAGCAGACACTGGCGGTTCCAATTCTATGAGCCTGCCAAAACACTTTGTGATGGCAGATATATGCTGGCAGGAAGTCAAAAGTTAAAGTTCTAATAAATCCACCTGCTGTTCCTTCAGCTGTTCAAGAGCCGAGTTTTTTAACCAACATGCACAGTTTGTTCCATTAGAAGACAAGCCGTCTATCAGAAATATGCCCAAAATATTCCTGCACAGCGGTTCTCTTTACCAAGTAAGAGCTGAGAAAGAGTGAAAACAAACCAAACAAGGCGGGACTACTGCAGAAAACTTCTTTATCACAGCTGGGAAGGAACTGAGGGAGGCAGAGTAAGGATGTTGTTTCAATAACACTCATTTTTAGAACAACAAATTGCCAGCTTGCAGTTGGTCTCTTATGTTCAGCCATATTGTGTTGCATAACTCCCCCATTTAGACCCTCGTTTGGTCAGACCACATTTAAAAAAAAACAAAACAAAAAAACACTCAGAGCATGAAAAAGTTATGCCTGAACTTAGAAAGTTTGTTTACATGACTAAATTTTCGCTAAAGAAAAACCAAAGATGTGACCAATGATACAAACAAATCAGATGGGTAACGATGGGACAATCCAATGTTTCAATTATTGACTGTGATCCATGATCTTGTATTTTAGTGCTATGATGTAAAGCACTTTGAAACGTCCTGTTGCTGAAAGGTACAATATCAACTAAAATTGATTGATTCATAATACTCAGACTGAGTGGGAGAGGAAGTGTGTGTGGGAGTGTATGTAGTGGTGAGTTGAATGTGTGAGGATGGGAACGTACTGAGGATGTACAAGAATATTTATAGAAATCTGGAGGCTGCAAGGTTGTTTATGAACACGTAAAGAGGAAAATTTATAAAATTTTTGCATCTCGACTTATGAATTTTATGCACTTTAATGCTTAAAAATGCCCAAGCAGGCACTAGTGATGTGAATTAGCTTCAGCTATGTAGTCTGGGTGAAACGGATCAGTTACAGACATGTTCTGTTCCGTTTGTGTGCAATCTTCATGTCAACTAAACAAATATATTAAATAAAATGAGTTCCGTCTATTGGAGATTGAGTTGTGGAGGCTTTGAGACAAAGTAATTGTATGGTCTAACTGAAATGGAAGTTTAGTGCAAGAGGTTTGGTGAGTTAAGAACTGGGTTTTCCTTTTCCTCACAATTACTAATCCAAATGCAATGCAAGTTCAGAACAGATTTACGGTCCCTCCCAGGCCCGCCCTGAGGTTTGTTCCCAGTGTCCAAAACTCCTTCCCATTGGTGGAACTCCTCACCTCATCTGTGAGGTTTTGCTTGAGAGGAAGCTCAGTTCAGCTTCTTACAGCTGAGATCTTGTTGTCGGAGCCACAATCTAAACCTAATGACCACAAATGGGATCGAAATATAGACAGAACGCTAAATTAAGGAGTTTGCTGTCTGGCTCAGCTCTTCACAGCGAAGCACTGAAAGCATTATTGCATAGATAAGCCTATTCTGTCTACTCATCTCCCACTTTAAAGAGCTGAGCAATTTTAAAGCAGGAATGTGTTTCTCTAGCAAACTATAAAACATCTTACAATAAAGTGTTGATGAGCAGCTCCTCATGACCCCAAATAGTATGTAGGTCACGTACAATCAGATCTCATGTTAGAGCAATTACACTATTAGCTCCCTGGAAGTCATTAAAAATAAAATAATAAAACACTTTTTAAGGGCATGACTTGTGATATCAAACATTTACTGCAACATAGCTAAGTTTAGGAATTTTGGCAAAAATCAAATCCTGAATAAATGAGGCTTTCTGGCTTTCATTGTTTTATATTTGTGGGTAGGAAAGGTGAAGAGAAACTAATCGGTTAGTCAGAAGGGTTACACTTTATTAAGTGATGGCAGCCATGCAGGCTTGTCTTTCTTAAAGAAGATCGTCTGATTGGCCATGGTCTTTGGTTTCCATAGATACGATTATGATGCTTCATGTCTTCACGTCTTTGAGGTTGAGGCCGTTATGTTTGTTCTTCTGTTTGAGCCTCAGTCAGTAAACATATTAAACCTCTCAACAACAAATCTGATCTTTATCGCCCGGCTCAGGCACGCACAGAAAAACATACAAGGCAAATGGGCCGAGTCAGATTTTCATCCGTTTGTCCTGCAATAATCCCATATGTGATCTTTCTATGGGTTAATCCCCTGTGCCTCTATCCATCTGCTGTTGTAGATTTACTTTCACTACACAGACATTTACTCAACTTCTTTATCTATCCTTCTCCTCCTCTGCAGTTTAACCCCAAACATCCATCATTTTCTCTTCAATTTCACTGTGGTTTTTCATTTTTCCCTTCTTTTTGTCCGTCTCTCACTCTCTTTCTTTCAGTTTTATGACTTTATGTAATCACTGTAAATCCCAACAGGCTAAAAGCTTTATTGGCAGGAGATCTGTGTTTGTGCCACCATAGCATTCAGAACAACACAACAAACGGCAAATAAGATTTACCAAAGAGAGCGTCTCTGCGGTTCCAATAAAAATACGTCACAGGGTCCTTAATGGCGTTCAGACTTAGCAGGAGAGCAGCTGTGGTTTATTGGTCCTCTAATGGCCCTTAAACCTGTCTACAGACTTCATTCATCATCATGCTGCTTGAACAACATTCAGATGTTTATGAAAGAGGATGTTCGAAACAATAACCTAACGTCAAAGTTTGCAGCTCTATTTGAGCGTCGTTAGTTATATAAAATGACGATCGACCATTCAAGGTTACACAAACACCACAAAAATGTAATTGTGAGGCTAAGGACAAAGTTAAAATCAATAAGGAATAAATCCTACAAGGAATTGACATTCCTGATAAATTTTAAGTAACAGATCTTTTGCACATGTTGTATGTTTTTTCCTCAATTGATTGGCTTTTCTTGTTGTCTCCAATGTTCTGATTGGTTGAAAACGCTGCCCTGATTGGACAGCAGGACAATAATAGACATAAGTGAATAGGATCTGTATTTGTGAATTACATAATTGAAGATTATGCCATCAACTTTGTATTATCCCAATTTACCTCTTTGGTGAATGAAGAAAAACACCTGAGAAAAATCTGTTCAAGTATTTCTTCTGTGAGAGAAAAAGCCTTCTATTGAAATAATTTAAACTTTTTTCCACACATATTTTGGAGGAAAAGTAAAAGAGCAGCCTCTTGAAATAAACTAAAATATTTATAGATCGTGTATGAACCAGTACAACTGGAAAAAATAAATACATCTGAGCTCATCTAATGGAACATTGATTTTTAGAGACCATAAGTGAGAGTGTTGTCTTTTTGAGGCTTTGAGTTGCAGAAGGAAAGGTTCTGGTTGTTTTCTGTTTAGGCACCAAGCAGCAGCTCAGGTTACTCAGCCTTCTGGGAATCTCCGAATGGTTTCCTGGAAGGGAAGCCGACTGGTTGTTTGACTGTGCTCCTTTACAACTCTTGCCCGCGTTGGAAGTGACCAATTCATCAGGAGGGGTCCGATCAGGACGACCGCAGACCCTGAGCTGAATCAAGCTGTGCTTTTTTCTAGTTGGATTTTTGTGCTCGGCTTGTGATACCCATAACAGACAATGATCAAACACCAGGTGGCCCACTTGGGACCAAACGGACTAATCAAACCTCCACAATCCGACTTTTGGTGTTATTTCTTGGACACTCAGGTGAAAAAATAGGCCAAGCTCTCAACTGATCACCACCTGGAAGGACATTGGATTGCCAGGGGAAGCTAGAGGACAGACCTGCTCAATCAAAATGAGAGGGAAGGGTGAAGAATGAACGCCTGGAGGTGGACCCTTCAAGAAATCCATAACTTATCCCTCCAGAAGAGCTCCTCTAAAGATGGGAAGTCAGCGGCATGGATTAAAAAGTGCCACCTATTTTAGAAGTGCCATGTGGGAGCTGTGGCCTGAAATTCACAGGTGTGTCCTGGGACAGCAATTAGAAAAGAGAAAGGAGGACTTTCTATGTCAAATCTTTGTTGCTAGTTTATATTATTTAATTATTCACTTTTTTATTTAGCTTCTTTCATTCTTTTTGGCATTTGACTCAGAATTTTTTTCCTTTGGATTCATCTTTTCAGATTTCGATATGCAGCATGTATTATACATTGTTTTTTTCTATATGCGTCTTAAGATTACTGTTGAACCTGATGCAAATAGGTTCCCTTCTCTATTATTTAAAGGTCATCATCATCATCATCATCATCATCATCTCTGATGTGATCTGTCCAAAACAACAGCCCCTAATTACACCCCAACTCTTGTCCCACGTTTCCATGGTGATGTAAAAAATGGAAAGCTAATGAGCCCTTGTTGGATCATGAAGTATTGAATCATTCCTGTCTCTTCTCTCTTTCCTTACCCATATGTTTGAATTCTCTCATCATTTCTTTAATTAGATTCTGTCAAGTTTTCCTTCTCAAACTCTACCTCCTTTCCATTTTCTGCTTTTCCCCTCCGATCCTTGTCCGTGTCATTTTCAGCTATCATGAAAAGTCAGCTTCAGGCTCTTTATTATTTAGCAAAAAACTACCATCTACTCTTACTTCAATATCCATTTTGTGAACCAACTTTTAGTTTTTTTTTTTCCTTCTAATCTTATCTTAAATGTGTGTTATTATTGATCATTTGGTTCTATATTAAAACATTACACAGCTGATCTATTTTTAGTCTATTTTATTATTCAAATAATTGAACACTAATGCAACACGGGAAATGAAAATCTACTTAATCTACATATTTTTTCTTTCTTTGTGATGCCATGCCCATGTAACAATAATTGCATCTTATAAGAAAAAATTATAAAATAGCCTCTGAAACTACTGTGTATGTTTTAAATGTTAGCTGGATAAATAATAGGTGTTATTTATCTGGAAGACCGTAGCATGATCCTGACTTGGACTAATTCTCCATCTTCCACTCCCTGCTCAGCCATTCTTATTGTTTAATTTCTGAAAATCATTTTCTTGTCAGCTCATCTATTGAACCGTTTATGATTTTTGTCACTGATGAATTCATTAATTCAGTTTCTTTCCTTATTACCCCAAACTCCGACAGATCGTCATCCTGTCTCCATCAGTCTCCATCTCATGAAGTCCATCTGCTAATGAACATCCTATAACTCCAAACCTAATGTCTGTTTTATGACATCTTCTCTGTATTCAGCCCATATTTTTTAAATAGTCTATCTTTATGTTGAATTGCATTATTATTACTACATTATAGACTAAATATAGAATTTTCATTTACAGTTTTTTCAAACTATAAATGTCAAATTTCATGCAGATCCCAGTCATTACTAATGAAGGTTTGCAGACTGTGAGCTACTATCTATCCTGCCTGTCAAATGTAAAAAGACATATTGATGTTTTCTCAAACATTTGAAGTGCAAAGATAGTGCAACAAAGGACTGGAATATTTTTAAACTTTTCATGCCATTTTTTTGTTCTTCTGCCTGTAAAATACAAATCCAAGTCTTGTTTTCTTTTTAATGTTACGTGCAATCAGAAAGGCCATAAGCACCAACCCACCCGGTCAATGACAAAACCACAAATCAACGTTTTCTTCTGCTGCTGCTACTTCTGCTGGTACGATCAAATCAGTACTTCACAGTCTTCACCTTGTGAAAAGCATTACAAGTACTCTTCCATCCCTCCGATTCCACATGCGGTGCTTTTTTTTCTTCCATTTTTTTTCTCATGGTTTCTGCATTTCCCTCTGACTTGTTTCTTCTTTTATTCTGAAGTTACACTACAGAATATACAGAATAAGCTGCAATATTACTTGACTGACAAGGGCCAATCCATCACAGGATTATCTTGATGAAAGAGATTCAATGACTTATCTCAGAAACAAAGAATGCAAAGAGAAAACCCCAATACATCTCTAAAAAAAACAGTTATCAACTCCGAGTAATCAGTGGGTAATATAAAATCTAACCCTCTTTTGATCAAACAGTAATCCATTATTCAGTCAGACAAAAGTTAAGCGCTAAAATGGAAATAACTGAAAACCTTCCGAGCATCTTTTGTAAACAGACCAAGCAGAAAGCAAATCATTCATTATTTAGCGAAGTGACAGACAAATATCAGCACATTTTTCCATTCTTCAGAATTCAAACAGTTTTGAGATTTTTTTTAAATGAAACTGCTTAAATGTCTTCATATTGGCTGTCCATGGTTATTTTCAGCAGCTCAGAGAAAACAAAATGTCATTTGAAAATCTAAATATTTAATAGCTGCAGTGTTTTTCAGTCTTTATTTCAGTTTGTTTGGTTTCAAAGAAAAAGCCTCAAACCTCAAGAGCTCTTGAGAAATGTCAGACATATGGCACCAATATAAAAAAGCTGAGACTAACATTTTCTTGCTGGATGCAGAAATATACAGTCTCACACTGAACATACAAATTCAGTTCAGTTTACAGAAAAGCTGTCAGGTCTTCAGTGTGTGCAGAAATGCACTAACTGTTCTGTAGCTCTGCTATGTGAAAAATGGGGGCCGGTTTCCACATGACAGCTACCTGATATATTCATGTATTGTCTTTAGCAACGTGTCTTCAATATGAAGACACTTTAGACCATTAGGTTCTTCCTCCACCCAGAATCAAAGTATCAGTCTAAAAAGAAAGGGAGAGACCTTTGCTTCATGTTTTCCCCCGTTCTCCCTCTGCACACCTTTAGTTTCAGGAGAAAAACAAAGACAAAAAAACATATAGAAACATCTAGCTATATAGAAACTGCACAGACAGCTATACAAATCAAAAAGATATAAGGAAGCCAATTGAGCTGGTTGTTTGAGACAAGAAAACTCTAAAAGTTTCCAAGATGTTGATAATACTTCCATCGATTTCCAACTTAACCAGGATGTCTCTTATAAACCAGAATGGTCTCTGCATATTGGAAACAATAAGCCTCAAGAACTCAATGAACACATAAGACTCAACAGATTAATTCTGCACAGCTGATTGGATGGCATGTCACAGAACAGATGGACAGCGACTCAAAACATACCGAAAGCAGATCAGGAGTTTCTCAAGATAAAACTACCAGAATATCCTACAGCTGTCAGATCAGCCATGTCATCTCAACCTGAACAGCGAGCTCACACTTCTAGTTCATCCATCAGTAAATGAAGAGTCATGAATATAGAATTAAATAGATGTTATGTTGAACTGTGGATTTCTCTTGAGGTCGTTATGAGAAAGGCAGTATACTGTACTGTTTCAACTACATGAAGAATAATTTGAGAAAAACAATATATATATTCCTCCTTTACAGCAGTTCAAGACAGCCAGACAAGACTTCCTGTAAGTTTAGAGACTGGACTTCTAAACTTCAAGACTATTTCATGCCTGAAATTGTGATTTTTAGAGTTTAGAATCTAGAAATGTTTAACATGCAACAGAATCCCTATCAGGTTACTCAGTGGTGCTTTATATTGCAGCCAGAATGTTAAAAATATGGAAAAATAGATTTAAGGGACATTCAGAGAAGAGGAGACCGACTCTACAACCAGCTTTGCCCCCTGTAGCCCAGGGTTGTGGGTTGGTGGTTAAAGAATCCAGCTGATTCTCAACTGAGCATATTACAAGTGATACAGGAGGGGTCATGGGTCACATAGGCATATGATTGGTGTAAAAGCTTTGGGGATTATTGTAGTCTTTCTAGACGTCAGTGGTTGTGAGGGCAGGACCCAGATGAACTCTCCCTGATACTCTATAAGTGCATGTAATAGGTCTGTAGTAGTTTATCATTCCAATGTGAAAGACAGATGGGCAGGAGGAGGTGATGCAGGCCCAGTCTGTCCACCGGGCCTTTTTTACCAGGCCCAGTCCTTAGTCCTTATAAATATGTAAATAAAAACGTAAAATACTAAAAAGTGAAACAAAATGACATTACAGAGCAGATGAAGACATACAAGTAGAGCTCAAACAATGGGAAATAGTCAGTGGACATGAAGGTCAATATTGTCAATATAGAATGAAAAAGTATATCAAAATCCTGATTATGGTTCTGATCCCTGTTTCATTCTTATCAATAATTAGCTTGATTGAACCAAAATAACTATAAGTAGAAGTTTTTCTTCACTTGTATACAAAGATTAATATGGTGGTACATAAAAAAACTCCCTAATATGAGAAAATGATTATTATGTGTCTGAAAATCATACTAAACTACAAACCTGCAAAAAGCCAAATCATCAGCAACTTAGGTGCCTTTTTCCAGTTCAACCATTAAATCAGTACAGCTGATTTTAAAATGTGTGTATTTTTATCCATAAAATATGCTTTCAGTTCCTTCAAACATGAGGAGATCCAGACCCTGATTACCCAGAGACTTTATGATCTACTCAATTCAAAGAGAAATCCAGATCAAAGTGAGCAAATACTTTAGTACCAAGCATGAATACAGGATTACTTTACAACTGTCCCTGCAATGAAATACCCTGTATGCCAGTTGAATCTTTTTCCAATTCTCTGATACAAACGGGATCTGACTGGTATGAGAACGATGTGATGTAAGATCTTAGAAATCTCACATCACTGTTTGACGAAAACACAAAGCGGTTCATTCAGAAAAAGAAAAGGCTTTTTCATCCTACTCTCACTCTTTGAAGCAAAGGCTGCGTTTTATTCCCCCAAAATGTCTGTGTCACTCATTGTGGTAAATAATAACAGTGACTAAGTGAACAGCTCGGCCTGCAGCGGGGTTTAAATCTCTGCTAAAGCTCCCGATTTGATCTGGTTCCAGCAGAGCAGCGTCGCTGCTACTGATCGTCGCCTCCATCTGTCGCTCAGTCTTCCGTCGCCGTCGAGCGGCGGCGAGCGGATCCGTCACTAAGGAAACGACAGCACCTGAGCACAACTGTCAGCACATCACTGTCAGTTCTAGGCACTGAGGTACTAAAGCAAAATCATGTATTAAACCAGGATCCAGGTTATTTTTAAATAAAACTGTACATTCAGTATAACAACTTGTACTGATTTCTCATCATAAGAATCTTTAGAAACTTTAGTGGAATTAAACCGTCACTAAATACACGCTGGAGGCGCTACGTCTCTCTGCTGGTCTGGGAGCGCCTTGTGATTCCATCATGTATAATTTATTCATTCAATGACAACCTTCTGATGGATGTTGTCAACTCTGAAGTAAGAATGCACACCTGTTGACTTCAAGGGAATGCAAATAAGTCATGAATTCTTTTCAAACGTTCATCTTATTGACCAAAACCAATAATAAAAGTGTTTAAACAGCCAATGAAGCCGGTAAGTTAATCAGCTGAGTTCCTCTGAAACAGTTCAGAGTTACTCTGTAAATAAGCTGGATTCAAACACAACATTTATCATTTTAAAATCTCTGAAATTGTTTTTTAAAGCATGGATGGATTCTTCAGGACTTCAATTAGTATGTTGAGAAAACAAAATAAAACTGTTTTAATGCTTTTTTTCTCTGTTTCTACTCCAGTGGCGTGTTCCTGGTTTACCGGTGGCACATCAGAATTTTGTTTTAAACATAGAATATTTCAAAAAGAAAGGAGGGATGTTCTCCTTATTTATTAAATGCAGCAAAACTAAGAACTCCCAGCATTTTAGATCCATCAAAAAGACAATATGCACTTTCATGAGTTTAAGATTTGATAAACTTTCCTTCATGTTTTTGTTTTCCAAGAGAATGCTTCTACAAAGGCCAAAGCACATTTCTTTCTTCCATGTTTTCTAGTCATTAGGGAAATGAAAAAAAGAAACAAAACAAAACAAAGGAATCGACTCATCAGACCACAAAGAAACCAGAAGCTGCTATAGGTAAAAAAAAAAAAAGAAAAAAGGAATGTCGGTGCATCTCTTTGAATTGGATGCAAGAGTAAGTACTGAAGAGATCCAACTTTTCTAGTGTTGCAGAGTTTAAAGTAGCCTGGCTTTACTTCTACATCACTTGCTAAGTTAATCCTCTAACCTTTTTCTTACTCTTACAAAAGAGCCTGTTCAGATCTCTGGTTGTGAAAAACAAGCAGCGGTGGTGTGAAACTGACTAAATGAGTACTGACTAAACTCTGCTTCCTGCAGCAATTCAAGAGAAGCAACCAACCAAAGGAGTTTATCTTCTACCTTATCCAGTCTGTCCTGAGCAAACCGTCACTCTGTGGTTTGGCTCATCTACAAAACAGAACAGACTCAAACTGCAAGCAACAAAACGGTCTGCAGCAAGAATTATCAGAGCTAACCTTCCTTCTTTGAAAGGACATGCAGGGTCAGAAAAAGGGCAACCAACATCGCTGCAGATCCCACACATACTGGACATGTTTTAGTTTCTGGTTAGAGCTCTTGATAAAAATAAAAAATACTGATATTTTAGCTGTTCTTTTATGATATCCAACTAGCCCAAGCCTATAAGAAAAGTTTTGTTTGACAAAGTTCACTTGTAAACATCTAATCAAATTAGGAATGGTAAAATAAAACAATCTTTAACATTCCTAGATGTGCATCACATGCAGCAATGTGATATTATACTTTGCTGCACTCCATCTTGTAGATATTTAAATGAGTGAAAACAAAATTAGTTTGTTTATCATCTATTTTCTGTATAAATATCAAATGTTGGGTCTGACATTTTCTGCTGCAGTTTCCTACTGAGCATGAGAACAGGGAAGAGCATGTCGTACAGCTAGCTTGATCCCTGGGCAGCAGAGGCAACAGTCCAAAGATGAGAAGATTACACTGGATTCATACTCGCCTGATTATCTGTTACATGGAAAGTGTTGTATCTCTGCATGTGTACATGAAGGGATTGTGGTTTTATAAGAAATTGGGAGTATTTGCACCCAAAGCACTGAGTGTTTTCCTGGGAACTTAAATCTCTTGCTAGTCTAACCTTATGTAAATTTTAATACGATTCTCCTGGTATCTGCAGGACTTGCATGTACAACCGCACGCTTAAAGGTTTCCATGCCGTCTGTGTTTGAAGCATGTGGCAAAGTACACATGCCTTCAGGCGTAAATGCTACATCTCAACCAACACTTACTAACAGCCAGCACTTCAGCAAATGGTGAAAATTAAAGTGCTCTAGAATTAACATGAAGAGGCAAGTATGTTTATTATTGGCTATGCAATTTTATAATATGTGCAGACATTCAGAAGATAGAGTATATCTAATGTACTTTCACTTTAAATCAGATAACATCTGTATTATTCAGGATTTAACATTTCAGAAAAACAAGGCAAAGTTATTTTACAAGCAAGTTGAATAAATAATTCAGCATATTTGTAGCTGAATTATAAGTCAGTTTGTCTTCGGCTGGGAAATTGTTTAAGTACTTAAAAGTTCTTTTTCCCATCTAAAACATTTCCAAAGCCGTACGTTAATACCTGCATGTCTTTTTTATTCTAAAACATTTCTGTGTTAAGAGCAGTTTAGTTGGTGCATCTGAATTGAGCTGGGTTGTATCCTGTCATCATAAATGAAATCCTGACGATAGGCCTGGAAGATTTTCATAGCAATAATTTGGCCGTTTTACACCCACTGACAGATGGACTTGTTCTGAAATACTCCGAAGCAAAGCTAGAGAAAACCTAAAAGGCTTCTGTCAGATCTTTCAGGGCCCTGCTTCATCTGCCGACAAGAAGAAATTAGACTCAAGAGCTTAAATCTTAAGAGGAAGATGTTGATTCTCAGGCCTGTCAAAGAAAAATGCCTCTAATGGTAAGAAAATGGAGAAAAGTTTGAGCAGAGGAAGTCTTTACTGTGAAAAAAAAATCTACGAGTCAGACGCCACCCAGCTTAAAATATAGCAATACCCTCCCAATAGGTCATTCTATATTACATTTTCAGCCTTTCGACAATGAAAATGTGCTCAACCAACAAAAAGAGGGAAAATTTATTTTAAGTATTAGTTCTTTCAGGCAGTAATCTACAATAACTAATGAGTGTTTTAAACTAAAACTATTAATAAAATGTGCCTACTAAAACAAAATTGTGCCAGACTGTTAAAGCTACAACATCAAATGTATTTAAAAAAGGTTACAAGAAACATTATGCAATTAAATAAGCAAAAGTAGATCAACATAGCAGAACAACCAGCAGGTCCAGTACAGAAATACAGCAGAAAAGGGGAGAAAATCCAAGCTGGTTTCTTTTCATTTTTTTCAAATAAAAACTAATTATCAAAGAAACAAGCAGAAAAAAATAAAAGCTTTTGTGTGAAGGGTGATCTAGGTCAGCACACAAAGAACTTTGAACTTTATTTCAGAATGAAACATATTTTCAAAATGTTAAACTACTTTGAAATAGACACAATTATGGTATTCAGTCAGTGTTTGATTGTGTCGTACCCAGTAGATCAAAACAAAACATCAAACTAAATAAAATGACAGAGATGGATGTTATATTTTATTACCAATCGGCTTTCCATTAGTCCAGCACTCACACTGCATTATGGACATATTAAAGAAACTTACTAAAATGAATTATTTTAACCCAGAACAAAATCCCTTGAGAAGCAGCTAGTAAACGAGTGGTATCATCAACTTTCCAGTGAGTCCTACTCCATAATAATGAGCTGACGTGTCACTCAATGAGGAAGCAGCCATTACTCCAAAAGCAACATAAAAAGCCTGATAACAGGCTGCAAATGCCCTCAGGAACAATGGTCTTAATTTTTGGAGTCACTCTGTAGCATGAGGAAATTAAAAGTGAAGTGTTGTATTTGGAGGAAAACTGGGTGAGAGCCCTATCCCTGCTGTTAGGTTTGGCAGCTTCATGTTGAGATGCCTTTTTTGTGTTTTTTTCCCACAGGAGATAGTGGTAGACTTCACACAACAGACATCATGTGCAAAGAACAAGATGTGAAAATATTAAAGCAACCTCTCTAGACATTCGCCTGGAAGTTAATCTTGGGAACAAATGGGTCTTCCAAATTAACGATGAACCAGAGGGTAGCACTAAAATATTAAAGCTGCTTATAAACAGCAGGGTCAGTGTGCTGAAGCAGACAGACCTGATTTCTGTCTCACAGAAAGTGTGTGTGGAGATCTGAGTAAGCAGTCTACAAACCTGACTCAGTTCCATCAGTTCTGTCAAAAAAATTACCAAATTAACAAATGTTGCCACAAGTTTGACCTTTGTCAGAGCGTTTTCTATAAAACGCTCAAGAAATGTGTGCAAAAAATATATTTGAAGAAAACAAAGTGATCTAAGAAAATTAAGCAACCAGGCACAATGTATTTTTATACTGTGTATGTAAATATCAGTTTCATTTGTAAATAATTATTTTACAAAAAAGATAATATCAGATAAGATAATTTAGTTAAATGTACAATTTCCAGGTGATTGTCTGTTGCCATTTGTGACCGTTATAAAAAAGGAGAGATTATGACTCCTGATTAATAAATTTAAATAACTGAGATTACTAATTGTATTCTTCAACCGGAGACTAAACCCAGATATCACTTCCACTTTACGATAATGTACAAAAAGAAATTAGTTAATATTATAGAAAAATATTATAATTTAAAACAATCCGCACACCGGTTTCAGAGCAGAAAGCCATAGAAAATACTAGCTGATGTTTTTCTCTCCTAACAGTGTGGTTAATGTACACATATCATAACCTACACACCAATATTTTCACACACACAAAGCTGGGTGACATTTCTCAGCCTAACAAGCTTATCAACACTAAACAGTGATGCTAACAAAGAGATCTGCTGATGACAACATTGAATGTTTCTGTTTGGATGTGTGTGTGTGTGTGTGTGTAGGGGTGTGTGTGTGTGTGTGTGTGTTGGCCACACGCCGCGTGACTCACAGTGATGTTTGAAGGAAATGAGTTTTTGCTCTTTTTATCTTCAAGATTCATTGTGTTTTCAAAAGCCTCTTTTAACATCGTTCTGACATCCGATTCACTCTTTTCATCAAAACAAAGACATTGATTTTCTTTCTTTGGGAGGGATTACTTTAATAAATTTAGAAGTGCCTTCAAATAATCACGCATAACAAGAATAAAAGACTCATTGTTTAGCTCAGTATTTAATAAAAAGTAAAAGTGAAGAGTAATTGTCTTGTGAAAACTGTAGACTGTCAAACAAATCAAGATAAAGGTCTCTGTTTCAACTAATTTCCATGTAGTGATGAATTATTCTACATTTCATGAAATACGGGAGTTAAATGGTTGATCACAAATCAAAGAACTTATTTTCCTGTCTCAGAGCCAAACAGAAAAGCACAACATTTTGTCCAAGAACCAATTTACAGTGGTCACCAAAGCAAAGCAGTGAAATGGGTTTATTGGACATTGAAAATCTACTGCTTCATAAAAATAGACAAATGATGCCCCGACTGCATAAACTGTCTCATGTATAATGGATTTGTGAAAATATGGAGAACCACTCACCAGCATTTTATGATCATCCAAATCAGTTTTCTTTGTATCTAATGTACAAAAATGTTTTCAACGGATTTTTTATCTACTTTCTCTGAGTGAGCAAAAAATATCATTTATAAACGTGTTCACCAAGTGTAAAATCCATATAGCATTTCTCTCTTATAGGTCATGTATGAATAAAGTTTGATGTCTTTAGATTTAAAAATATAAAACAATAGGAAAATACCCATTGTGAAAATATGGAGAACCACTCGCCAGCATTTTATGATCATCCAAATCAGTTTTCTTTGTATCTAATGTACAGAAATGTTTTCAACGGATTTTGTATCTACTTACTCTCAGTATCGGACATCATAGCAATATTAATATTGGAGAGTGACACCAACCCAAATGTTTCCATCAGCAAATCAGCATATTAGTGTGTGATTTTACTTTGAAAGACAGAAATATTTGTTATGAGGTTGCTAATGCTCCATTTGAGAAGATGTCAATCAAGGACAGAACAGGAACATCTTTTACTGGTGCAAACAAGAAACTCGCACGTACCGTTACCACGACAACCACAGTTTGATAACTGAGGGGGGAAAGACGAGTCATAATTTACTCAAATGATTTATACTTATTAGCTCACTTTCACTCTGATTACACAAGATAAAGACTTTTCATGTGATTGAAGTCCCAGACGTCAAGTCGATGTCAATCCATAAGACTTTGCTTTTTCACCTCAACAACAAATCAAGGTTAAGTTTTAGACTTCAGTCACCAGTCCTCTAGTGATCTGGGCATATAACACCCAGTGAATACAATTATTTTCAACAAACACTTCAAACCAGAAATAAATTAGGTCAAGTATTGAAAGCATGAAAAGAAGCCAATTACTTATGATTTTTGAACAAGTGGATTAAAAGGTTAAATTAATGACCTTTAAATCCACTTGTTTACCACTGAACCACTGAACCTAGTTTTTTGTAGTTTCAGTGGTCTTCTGTAAAATATTGAAGATTGTACATTCCTTCAGCTTTTGGTTTGTGCTTTTCCTTTATGAAATTCACCAACAGTATTTCTGCTGGTGAATTTGAATTAAAGTCCTTGCTGGCATGTCAGCTTAGAAGCAGTCATTCCCTCATCAAAGACAAGAGACTGCAAGCTTAGTGATGACAAGGGAACGACCAACAGATGTATAGATGTTGAGTTCTCCTGGATGATTGGACCTCAGTCCTAGCAACACTCAATGCCTTCACAGGACAGATTTTAGAGTTGAAATATTTGCAGACAAGGAGACAAGCTGAGACTTTTAAAGTAATAAAAGCTCCAAAAAAAATATGAAATCTTCGTTTTGTCCAGAACTGAGAGCACCCCAAGTGAAATACTGACACAGAACGACTCGATATGCTGTTTCTGGCCCTTATCAATCAAGTGCAGAAGATGGGAGCAGTGCAGCTTTCTGAATTAGTAACAGCAGCTTTGACTTATGGCTATAGAAACTGCTGAAAAACAGAGCTCTTAAGAAAGAAAGTTGCTGTGTATAATATATAATGATAAAAACATAGAAATGATTGAAATCAACAACAAAGCCGAAAAGAAAATACATATTCTATATGCAAATATTTTAAAGATCAACTCTACAGGAACAGTAACACCCAATGCACAAAAGTTAAAGAATCCAAATGGGCTCAAAGGCAAACTTTCCATTTTAGCTGTTCTGCTGTTTCTGCTGTGACTAAGTGTTATTTTAAGGTGCTTCTGCAGAACCTAATCAAATGCAGAAAACAGTGCAGGGATCTTGTTACTAACTTTAGCATTATGAACAAACACGCTGAACTCTATCTGTACCTGCTTTTATAGGTGGAGAGACTCTGGAGATGCATTGTTTATCTTCGCAAATTGAGTATATGCCTCCCACACCTACCCACCCACACACACACATCCACCTACACACACTCACACTTTCTCCCTCTGGCTCCCAGCTGAATTGACTGCAGACCAGCCTACCGAAGAGCCGAGAACGCATCAGATCTGAGCTCCATTAATTTGTCCTTCCAATAACGTCCAACACACACCACTAGCTCATAAATACTCATCTGTGTGTGCAGACAGCACCACACAGACACCCGTGGAGGTTTAAATATAATAAAGGCCACACATGGACAGGCAGGAAGGCACAAAGCAGGAATAACCAAGCGCCAGCCAAAAGCTCTCTGCACACAATTATACTTCCATCTTTGTGTGCAGCCTCATTGACAAAATGTCCCATCCCAGCACAAGTAAACGGCCAACCCCAACATCAGGGCTAGGCATTAAGGCATTCATGAGTGCTTGGTTTTTCTAACAAGAACAGGGAAAACATGACAGCACAACATATAACATGGAGTCAGAAGCCCTTATATGTGGTGCATGAGGCTCCAAAGACTTTTTCAACTACATTTGTATGCATAAGATATGTTGTAAATACAGCAACAAACTGAATTATCTTCTTATAGCTATGTAGTAACAATGTCTGGGCTTCCAGCTTGCACATTTAGAGGCTTTTCTTTGACAGGTAACTATGGTTGATGTATGTCCCAAGATGAAGAAGCTCTGCATTTGGTCTGCTAGCGTCAGCACAAAGCAGGCGGTAGTTTTAGGTCCCATGTAGAATGAATGGGTGGTTTATCGATTGTCCCTCTGTAAAAACAGGACACAATGGCGCTGACACGGGGATTTGAACAGACCTGAGAATCTGCTGAAGAAGCTGAGAGAGTAGTTAACATTCTGTGAAGTTTTCCTGAGCGCATAGCGAGGAAGGTAAACGATGATGGACGTTTCAACCAATCAGGTTTACAAAAAAAGTCAAAGCAAGGCTTACAGAACCTTTCAGTTGACCTGGAGAAGATTTAAGAAAACAAACAGCAAGCTTGACATTTCAACACTCAAACTAAGGCCCAGATTTACAGAAGCTCTCAGCTTGATGTTCTTATCTGAACAGGTGTTGAAAAGTTGGATTGTGCTCTCTTTAGATTATTCATGCAGCATGTTCAGTGTCCCTTCAACAGCCCTAATCTCCAACTCTGAACTTGCAATTTCCATTCTAATGCTTCACATTTACCTTTACCCATCCATCATTACCAACGCTCTCCTCAGCTCTGTGGCACCATCTTCTGATCTAATGCTGATGACAAGAGTCTAACCTCCTCTACTCAACAGTCTAGTTGCCCCTTCCTGAGTATGCTGCGATAGTGCAGCTGCCAGGGCAACCCTGACACTGATGAGAGAGGAAAAACGTGAAGAAGCAGCAATGGGGTGATGTAAAGAAAGGAGGCGAAGGATAGAGGATGAAAAGATGAGACGGGGATGAGACGGAGACACTCAGTCTAAACCTGAAGGAAATCAGATTTGCAAAGATCTGAAGACACAGCAAGATGCACACACACATGCACAGAGTGGCTCTCTGCTGTTGGTTAATCAGCTCTTGGCCTTGCCTCTCTGGGATTAGAATGCCACTGGGAGTCCCTAAAGAGATCAGCCCTGCACATGTCTCTAAGAGAGCCGCAGGATTTTTAGATCAGGGTTGATCAAAGCATTTTCAAATGTGGTCAGTTTCTGCTCTATTAATCCTGCTCCATTTTCTAACATTTGGTTATTTATGATCATTTGCACTGAAAACGTGGAACAGTTACATCCATATATCAGCACTAGCTGTCGATACTTAAAACACAAAAGGTCAGATTTAAAAAAGAAAATATAAGATTGTGTTACAAGTTTTAAAATAAAAACTCATCTGATTTCACTTAGAACTGGCAAAAAGGCTTAAAAACTCAAACTCCCCCTTAGCTATATTGTGATAGTTAGGATTGCAATAAGTTGCTCAAACAAATATGACTGATTTTGGTAAAGGAAGATACTGTATTAGTTATACTGAGAAAGAAATGCACACATTTAAACCAGATTACATGCTCTCTTTACTTTGGAAGGATTTTGTTCCTCCTAATTCATTTTCCTCTCACTTCAGGTGCAAGAAGATGCAAGACAAGACATTGATGACATAATGTAAGAGAGATTGATTTTCACAATGCAACTAGATACCGACTGGTCAATCTAATCATGCACAGGATGAACATAATTTTACTGTAGCTCCACCAACCACTGAAGGATTATATTGTATTTCAAGAAAACCATAAGAGCAGGATTAATGTATTTGAAATAAAAGCTGAGATTTTACTGCTTTTCTCAGAAGGATGAAACATAAAAAAAACACATCCAGCTACTGTCAGCATTCATGAAATAAAATTTGCAAAAATTAACTACCTATTCAAACCAACATTCTGTTTTACCACAAATTTCAATAAATTCAACTGACTTCAATAAATATTTATAAAGGTTATGCATCTTCACATTCTTTCATTTGTCCTTCAGAAATTCACATGGGAAGTTATTCTTAAAGCAACTAATTTAAATAAATAAGTGATAATGCGTTAAAAACAGCACTACTGTTTCTTCACATTCATTAACATTCAGAGGGAGGAGACGTGAACAGTGCAGGAAAACACCCAATGCATCAGAGTTTGCTTGACATTGAACATCTGTATCATCAGCATGAGAACATTTAGATGCAAAAGGAACACTGTGACCAACACCGAGGACACACTAAATAACTTTCACTGTCAAGGATTTTGAAAACACTGGAGGTTCACACCAACAGACTGGTTTTTGAGTCCAATAATAATAATAAAAAAAGATTATGCAGATTTACAGCGTCAAACCACTGGCACAACAATTGACTTTTAACCCATAAGGGAGAATAATTTCTATAATTTTGACTTTATTCTTTGAAAGGTTGGATGATGCATATCAAGTTGTGAAGATTTTATAATTAAAAAAATCCTGTTAATATCATTAAACTTATGGGTCGACTATAATGCTCTACTCATTTTCAGCAAAGGAGCAGTTTTGATTTTGCAACAACTGCAGTTTTGCACTTGATTTAAATCTTCAGGACTGTGCAGCATGATCAACTATTGACATGTTATGAAAACGGTAGCAAGTTCACTTACATTATTACTAACATTATACTAACAAATCACAGTACAGTCGGGGTACTTTTTGAAAAGAAAAAAAAAGAAATCCTGACGAGAGTTGCCCTTCTTTGTTTCAGTAAAAATGTGACTTGCTGGACTTCCCTCTGTGAAGACATGCTGTCCTGTTATAATGTAACTGTTTGTGGCATCTAGATTCATCTTTTATGTCAAGTCTTCAAAGCCGAATCCACCCTGCAGGTGTGAGCATAGGATGCTGATAAGTTGAAAACAACTGTGGCTTTGCCAAAATACACACAGCTTGCAGCAAGAAAGGATGGGTTATATCATGACTGTAATCTCACAAATCTTGGGAAATTCTCACTGCTTGTCAATAGTTTTTTTCTCATCTCCTCTTCTTACAATGGATGCTTACAACACATGGCTGCACAACTTCCTAGAAAGAGTGTGAAATTAAGAAGCAAAGACAATGAATTATTTAAGATTAGACAGCTGGGCCATGCAGATCATCTTGGTTTTACAATTTGAACACAAGAAACCAAGAGTTTTTGTCTCTTTTTGTCTCAGAGACGTCTGAAGAAAGGACATGTTAAAGAGAACCTCCTGTGTGCACCGTCTGTTGGCTCAGTGACTTGGGTCAAGTTCAGACAAGTTAACCTGGAACTTTCTCCATCTCTGCACCAGTACAGGAGACCATCTGGCAGATTACTTCACTGGCAGCCTCCCCATTAGGAAACATTTAGAGATTTCCTAATGTTCTTCGAAAAGCTGATTCGTCAAATAACTATTTGAGCTGGTGGAGTCGGGTAGAAGGCAAAGTTCTGTTTTGCTCACAACCTGAGAAGGCAGCTAGTAAAAAAATTAATCTGTTTGAGATCAAATCAAAGCAAATGTATCGGTTCATTATTAATATGTAGACTTGGATATGAAGTGAAAGCAGTTGAGTGGTAAAGTGGACGCCAGTTCCAAAATGCTTTGCCCAACTTTTCAGTAGAATAAATGTTGGCCTGATTGTAAACTGGGTGATCTGTTTACTGAATATCCAGCAAAATCTCAGACAAGGGAAAAAATATTTTCTTACAATTCTGATATAGGATTATTTTAGAAGTTACATCAATGCAATAGATTAAAATACTACCAATCATTATCTCTTCTCTTTTCTAGACTTTCAATTGACTTTTTACAGCATTTACAACAAATTACACCAAAATTAAAAAGCATCCTTTTTAGCTATACATTAGATATTCCATTTAATACCCATGTTGCCAAAATTAATTACCCATCCAATTCAAGGAATTCAGGCACGACGATCATTTCTATGATGAAATGAAATTAACCTTCTGTGCATGCAAACATTTATCCAAGATTTATCAGATCTGTCAAAGCTTGGATAGATGAAATGTAAACTGCAATAAGAGTGGTGGAAAGCATGCCACCAGTTCCCTCTGGACCAGTGAAAACATTCTCTGCAGTAGTGTGCGTTGCATAAAGATGAGGATGAGTAAGTTTAGTAGGAAGAGTTTGATTACACTGCAAACTGTCCAGACCCAGTAGAAAATGTTTGGCATGAAATAATGCTAAACCTTCACATCAATGTCTGACCCAGCAAATTTAATTTTGGAAGAAAGACAAAAAAATTCCAAAAAAATTTTCATAAACCTTGAGAAAAGGCCTTCCCAGAATAGTGGTTATAGTTGCAAAGATCAGATTCTCATAATAAATGTTTATTCTGTAGGTTTCCCCAAAACTGCTACATTAACTGGCTTAATTTTCAGCAACACTCAAAAACCTTATTTTCCATTTCCATTCATGGTTTCATTAGCACTAAGGTTTTAATTAAACTCTGAGGATTATATGGTTGGCAGATTCACACCCACACAATTCTGCAAGTCAGCAGCATCGGGTCAGTCAACCATAACCTTCTTAAACTGAAGTATAATTTCCACTTTATGACCCTTATTCATCAATCCCTTCCACAAAATTATCCAGACTATTATAAAACTAGTTTCACCAAGGTGGGCATTTACAACAGAAATTATTTTTGGTTTTGCAAAGGAAATGCGTTTTGTTTAGAGCAGCCCTCCACTGTAAAATGGGACATTAATTTAGCTGCGGTCATCAGACACACAGACTCCCCAGTGCACCACAACCAGATGACTCCGTCTGACACAGTTGCCAGGCTGCAGTTTATCTGTAGTTCACTGAACCTCTACTTGTACTTACACAATAACCCTGCCCTGTACAAACCCCTGGATGGGCCAGTTCATTTGGACCTGCTCTTAACGGCACCTTAGCTGTTTAGATGATAAGTGACAGACAAACAAAAGCACTGATACTGCCCAAGAGCCACTACTGCAGCTCTGTCTGTAATGATGATTGGACTGAGAAGCCATTACATTAATGATCCGTCTCCACAGGGAGGTTGTGGCTAATGATCGATGAGGTGGACAGAAGGGACAAAAATGGAGAGAAAAGCAGCAGCGCGAGAAACGGTTAGAAAAAGGTGTGGAAAGAAAAGAAAGTCAGAGAAATGCAGGCAAGTTAGAACAATTTTAAGAAAGCTGTAATTTGTTGTTGCTTTAATACTTTCTTAAACAATTTTTTTTTTCAATGTGACTAATTATGTACAGTTTTGGTAAATAGGTTAACTGACATACTTGTATGTTTGTAGCCTCATGCTAACGTCATGGTTCTACAATCCAGAGCAACATGAAAACAAAACGTATCTTAACTGGGTTGGAAATTCAGAATATTTTATTTTGTCAAAAAGAAAAACTGAAAATCCTAAATACAAAAGTTATCCAAAATTCAGATGTGGCTCTAAATCATCTCCACCGTCTTATCAGCCCCTTATCTCTCTAAACCATGTTGTTTTAGTTTATCACTATATGTGGGTGTTTGTTTATGTGCATTTCCCACAGGATCCTGCTAAAGATTTCAAGCAGGTGGAGGCGTGGAATTTCTCTCACCAACTGCAAAATACAAATCTTATCTTTTTCAGTCACATTGCCTCAAATTTGCCGTTGTGCTCAGAACAAGTGGTTTCTATTTTAACTGTAGAACTACTTTTGAACAAGTGACTTATTATAGGGCTTCAATAGGATTTAAATCTTGGTAGGATTGGCTGCTTTGAGTTTGACTTTACTGAAAGTAGTATATTAAAACAGTAGTCTCCTACTTTTCTTCTTTTGTTTGCTTTTCTCTTGTTTGTTTTGAATTGATTTTTTGAGTTGTATTTATGACTTTGTTTAGTCTTTTATTACAACATCTTCAATAAAGTCAAACTCAAAGCCATCAAGGACTATAAATATATTCCAAACAGTTATAGCTTCAAAATGTCTACAAGAAATTTTAGTGAAATCTCAGTAAGTTATGGAGCGGCCATCGATGTCTCCAGCTGCTTTGAGCTCAGTAATGCAGCGTTCCTGGTCCCCTACCTCATGCTGAGCATTGTTATCAGATGACTGACAGTTATTATGCTTATAAATAAAGTGACGCTGTTTTAAAATTAGTTGGCAGACTATGATTGTTAAGCAGCTACATGACTGCTAGCTAAACAAATTAACCAGCTCCTATCAGATTAACATGCCTGTTATTTTATTTTTGCACTTGTTTTGCTTGTTGCCTGCACCACCTGTAGACTGGTTGCATAAATATATATATATATATATATATATATATATATAGGGCTAAAATACGTAAACCATAATTTTTGAGTCCTCAATGAAGGCATGGTAATTGTGCTACTCTATACAGAACAGATTAGACAAAAATTACAATAATCTGCAATTTAAGAACGTAAAATTAATATATCAAAACAATATTTTAAGATTTTGCTTGAGCTTGTGTATCAAAAAAAATATTTAAAGGAGGGTATAATGTAAAAATCCACTATTCAGTATGTTATAATATGATTCCCTCAAACAAACTGAGCTTGTTGCTTTTTTTCTATTATACATGCGTCTGCTGAGTTCGTCATAGGAACTATACTTCTCAACTCAAAGAACTATCGGAAATGGCATAAAGGAGATGCATTGCTGTGACAGGCCAAAAAAATTGCCAAGTCGAGTTTCTTTAAGGTATGTTTGATATATTTTTATAACAACTCTAGATGACAGTTATTTGATTGTGCTATGAAATGGCACCATGTGCCTGGAAAATATATAATGGCCCCTGCCAAAATAAAAGCTATTTAATCACCATTTTCTATTTACCATCACACTTTAAACTACACTACTGTTTGTTAAGGTCATCATATCATAAGACCTGTACTGGAATATTCCTAAAACTGCTTGAATGAGAGTGAAATGGGTGCTGCTCACAGAGACATCTCAATGCAACCCTGACCATCACCCTCATCGACATCGGCTGCTATTCAGCTTCAACTCTAAACTCTACCAGGGTCCTTGTACCGTCGAGTCGCAGCCAGTTGTTGAGACCAGTGACAAAGCATTTGCTTTTATGGAAGGGAACATTCAAAGACTTGATGATGACTAGCTATCGATTGTGTGGTTCAGATGCACTTGGCTTCTTAGCCTCCCAACGTCTAAGGAAGATGGATGAGCATACTTGGTGCTTTACATAGTACCCGTGAATTTCTCTTTTAAACAAAATGATACAGATGATTTGATAAAAATGCTTCTGAAGTTAACTCGCACACCTCTAGAGTTTCAAGAGTCACATGGCTTTCTTTACCAGTTGCCAGGGTTTGTTGGCTGGATGGTCTCTGACTTTTTTAATACTTCAAGAACACTTTTCATCTAAATTATCTTCATGTCAGTTCCAGATGACGGGTGGCATTGCATCAGTGAGGATGAATGGGTCCTGGCAGTCAAACTCAGTCAGCTTTCGCAGCCATTTTCCCATTTTCTGCTCCATCACTGCCAACAATAAAACTTTAACAGAACGAGCTTCAGTCCCTTTAACGCTCCCCCTCTCTTTCTCCATCTGCTTTGAAGGATTTTATCCTCATCTTGTTCTCTGAACAGATGTTTACCTTATATCTTTCAAGCAATTAAATCCATCTTGAACTCCAGATTTAAAATGCAGAAAATAACCAGAAGCAGCTTCAGACACTGAATAATGAATGTTAGAAGTGATTGCCACACCAGACTAGCGGCAGGTTATTATCATGCAGCAGGTTCTCTGGACCTTACTATGGATCTCAGTTTGTTTTCTGTCTGACTGAAGGAGAATAAATATTTGCATCGGTGTGGGGATGCATGCCAGCTAACCCAATTACATCCAGGTATTCATATGCATTGGAAGGCCAGGTGGAGGCGGACTCTCCAGGAACTCCGCAGTTAATTGCAGTTGCGGATTATCCCATGGACCATTATGGTGATAGTCACTGTTCATTTCCTCCTGATAGATGGTCACATTTAATAGAGCCAGGATGACCAGAGGAGCAGCATTGTTAAATGTAAGGTGAGCCCTGGACAAGGCAGGAAAAACGTTTCACAAGGAAAGTATCTCAGAAAACTGCTTCTCCCTGTTTTTTTGCTATTCGACAATAAGACATGTTGAGTCAAGATTTTGAAAACCAATTTGTCTTAAGATAGTATGTCAGCACCTTTATATCAAGATGAGCAATTTGTTTTCATTGCAGTATTTAAACCCAGACTTTAAATGATGGCTTATTGGCATTGTCCACTAGACTGTTGAAAGATCTCATGTTGGATTTATTAGGGAAAATTAATTCTTATAGTCACAAAGCAAAAGTGCCAGAAAATCCAAGATATGTGAAGTTCTGGTGACTAGAAGACTTAACTTCAAATGATCCAGATGGAGTCAACAAGACAAGATACAGCAGCTTTTTGTCCCGGTTTAGTCGCCTTACAGGTTGGTAAAGTTATTATTTGGCTACTTATAATCTAAATTCATTTATAGATTATTCTTACAAGTCAAGATATGTTGTAGCTTCTGAACTGCTTGGCCAGCAGAAACAATATAATCGTAACAACTGTAGCAAGTCTGATCACCCGCTGTTGTAAAGTTTAAGAATTCACTCTCTGTTCTTTCTATGAAATCTCAAATGAATACAAACCTTTTAATGTTACACACTACCTTCACCTTTTATAGATTTTCATAAGAAAGGACAGAATGGCCTTACTCAACTACAAAACAAAGCTGTCAAAAGACAATCCTTTATACTAGTATTTAACAGTACTCTACTTAATGTCACCTGACTAATGTGTGTTTCTGCTTTTTTAATAGCCTGATCCCAGGCCTAGCATGGTTGTGTTTGAAATATCAGAGCTATGGCAGAAAAGGGAGACTGGCAGCAGTGTGATCGTAGCATGTTTGAGCTGATGGCACAACCTGAAATAACCGGGAATGAAACAACCAAAACTGAAGAGATGGGAAATCCCAATCAGACAAAACGACCAGCAAACATGGTAAAAGCAGCAGCACTGAGTTTTAACCAAACAAAAAGTGTAGTTTGTGTTCTTTCTTTAGGATCAATATTTTAGTAGATATTCGGCCATTTTAAAGGAAGATCGAAGAGGAAGGTGTGAGGGGAAAATGTATGTTTCAAGGAGAGTCCCTTTTTCCTGAGTGAAATAAATCTATTGCTTCTTAAAACCCAATGAGTAAGTCCTTAAATAAATATGACTTTAATGTCGACTAAAATAATATGTTCCCATAATAAATCAGCCCTAATATCCATCATCTTGTTCAAGGTCTCTTCCCATAAGTGCACACTTCTTTTCAACTTCAGAGCAGCCTTTTTGTTGACCGCAGCAAGTCTGGGCAAAGCTACATAAAAAGTGGTTGCCATTAACCAGAAGCAATGGGGAAAATATGTTGCGAGTTCATTTCCTTTTGTTGGCTGAATAGAGAGCGGCTCCAGAAACTGTTTGCTGAAACATATTTCTCCCCAAGAGCCCATTTCCCCCTCCAGGCAAATATCCCACAAAAAGTTGATTTTATTTGTGTATACACGGAAAGTAAAAAAAGAAAGAAAAAAAACTTCTACAATCACACAGCAAATCAATGTTTGGAGCACATTAAAGCTCACAGCTCTGAATAAATAGCTCCATTAGTTGCATTAAGTAGTTTGAGAACAATCGGCTACGAAACTCTGAACGTCCCGGCTCTAATTTCAATATCAGAGATGGGCATTTTAGCTCAGTCTTACATTAGAGCTGCAGCTTGTTGACAATAATTAGGTCTCATTAGAGCTAATGTTGATCGTGAAGAGCTGCACTGAGCGTGGCATCTTGTCATCAACAGTTGATCTCAGATCTGAACTGAATTATAAACTTTGATATTTATAGCCAATAGTGATGGAATTTAAAATTATACGAAAAGATTGAAGGGTGTGTATGAGAATAGGACTAAACTGCAGCACAGATCTGAGTCTTTAACATTTAATTATCTGCATAATGAGGCCTTGCCCGTTTTTTTTTCCCTACGCCTGGGTTCCCACAGGAGGCAGTATCAAGTTCTCACAGAAACACATATGTCACCGTCTATGGCTGCGATTTGAAACTACGAACTGCAGCTTGAACCATAAACATCAGCGCGTCTCATTTCTGCTGCCTCGTTCCAGATAAACAGACATCAGACAGACAATTAACACTGACGGAGCCAGAAACAGACAGAGAGGCAGGGAGGGAGACTGTTGATTAGATGGCGCAAGCTAAAAATAAAACAGACCATAAACAACAAGTGTGAAATGAAGGGAGGAGAATCAAAGGAAAGCAAAGGAGGAGAGAAATGAATGAATTACTACACTGATAATCCTGTTTCACTACACAGCTTTTGAAAAATAAATAGCTATTTATTTTGAATATAAGCAACTAATGTATAATTGTCACCATTTTTTATGAGAAGCTCTGCTTGCCTTTAAGAAAGATTAATCGCATGTGTTTGGAGTTTGAAAGTGTGTGTTTTTGTGTTCTCATTCGTGTCTCACCAAATTAAATTTCCCCCCCCAAAGCTCCCAAATAAGATAACGGCCAATCAAATCTCCCCGCACTCCCTCACGGCTCCCCAAACTGGATAAGTGAAGGGCAGAAAGTTAATAGAAGCACACACACCATTCATCTGTGTAATGCCAGGTTTAAACAGGTACGATCTAAATCCCATCAGTTTATGGTGGCTGCTGGCTTACTTCCCACCTAACAAAAGCTATTATTTAAGAGCAGAAAAGTCCTCCAGTCATTTCTCATAGGAGCTCTCTGAGGAAACCATTTTTTAATCTGATTATTAAATAAACTTCTGAATGGTAGACAGAGCCTTAGGAGACACTTGCTAAACTAAATAAGAGAAGCGAATTCCATTTGCTGAGAATATGAGCTCAAAGGAAAAGATCTGAGGATTTGAACCAATGTGTCTTTTGGATCCATATTTTGCATTTCACAAAAAGAAAAACAGCATTGAGAAAAAAAGATAGATCAAAGGCATTATTTTAAAAAAAGCAATCAGATTTTATATCAAGATAAGACATAAAATAAATTTGCATCTTTCTATGCAAAGTGAACTCTCAGAAGCAGTTTAAGAGGAGAAAAGTGGTTCAGTTGTTTCCACTCTGGTTACTTTTCAAACTGATTTTAGCTTTCAATGTAAGAGTGTTATGCAAGAATGTAAGAATGTCCAGTAGAGTCTACCAGACACCTGATAGTCCGGTAGATCAAAAGGATCGGGGAACAAAATTGCATCATTTGTTAAATTTTCAGCTGATTAGGTTTGTATTCGCACTGCATTGTATTAAACAATCCTAATTAAATTAAAAACCTGTTCACCTCCTTCTCTGTGGTGGCGCTGCATCAAGAACCACTAAAGGAAATGACACAGAAACCTCTGAAGACGACTCTGAGCGCACCTTATTTCTTCAAGAAATGTAAACAAAAATGAAGTAATGTCAGATTTTAGCAGTTGTAGGATTTTCCTTTTGTCTCTTCACAATCCATATTTTCCAGACTTGAATGTTTGTTTTGGTTGTTTTTACCCAAAATGCCCTGCTTCCTGCTTTTGGAGCGGTCTCCAGACCTATTGTATAACATGCTGGTAAAGACTTGTCTTTAATTCTGTGTAAATATCAAACTGCATCACCAGCCGTTTGACATTTACACAACAAATTATGCATTGTTTGATCAAGTCTACCAACTTGTCATCAAGCTCCAGCACAAATCCCTCCATTTTCCTACAGTCAACAGGCTGAACGCCGCCGACAGGTCATCAGTCCGACACAGGGCAACAGGGACATGCAGGCAGATCACACTGCACACACTCTATTGTTAGAGGTATTTACAGCAGACTGGCAAGTTAACCTGGCAGGTATGTTTTTGGACTGAAAATAAGCCAAAATACCTAAAGAAAACTCGTACATGCAGGAATCAACTGTACAAAGCTAAAGCATTTCGAAATAGATTTTAAACGGTCAACTCTCAAGTTTTCACTGCTCCAATCAATCTTCTATCACCGTTTTTCTCTCATTTTTGGTTTTTAAAAGGTCAAAAGTTTTTCAGGTTGAGGTGGGGAAAAAAATTAAGCACAAAAGAATTCGTAATCTTTAAATCTTCTTCCATTTTGACATTTATAACCAGGCTTGTGTAATTGTGGGGCTCTCAAGAAGGAACACAACAAAGTCGTGTTTGATTTTGAAGTGGATTGAAAAGATATATGCTTTTCAGTATTTACAAATAAAATTATAAAACATGTTGCATGCATTTGTATTCAGTTTGACTTAATTATTCCATTAAATAAAAAATAAAAAAACACTATCAAAAGCCACCAAAATTTTGTTTTTCTCCCACTTTATATTTATGAGTCAATTTGCATTTGCCTGTTTTAATAAAAAATATATTTAAAGTTTAATGCGACAATGTGAAAAAGCTGAAAAGATATGACTACACAAACATTTAACGGTGCAGTGCTCTATCTTGTTATTCAAAGTATTTTCAGTATTAAAAAACTGACATTGAGGAAATTTTAATTTATTGGCCGCAAGAAAAACCCAAACGTTTGCACATCGCGTTTCTTTGTGCAACTTTTCTTGCTCATCTTTTTCCGGCTCAATGAAGAAGCTGAAAAATGCCAAAACGAAAAAGTTAACATGCGTTTACGTCCATTTGGAAGTTGGAGAAAAAAAAAAAAAGGAGAAATTATTGACAGGGTGCAGTTTTTCCTGTCACAGTACGACAGGAAGCCCTGAAGTGGTGTTGTGTTTAAGTAGCAGCAGAGCAGCAACAGTAGCCTCTTCACACTGTCACTCTGTTCTTCCACTTCACCGTTTCAGTTTGCTGTAAATGTCAGAATGATTTTCCATCCGAGGTGATGCTCAGCAGTATGGCTACATCACAAAAACAGTCATATTAAACAGAGCAAACTCACAGCTCGACTTTTAAGGTCTCCCTCGAGTTTTCTGTGCAGGTGAGCAGGAAGAGTCGTTTCCCGTTTTAATTCAAAATTACTCTGAATAGAAACAAACAGCATGATAATACAGATGAACAACAGGAGTTTCACTTGTTTTGAGGTGAAATATGACAACAGAGCCACAAATCAATTTATAACCTATTATTCTCTACTGCATAAAAACAAAACCTTCAATCTCCTGCTGCAAAAAATTATTTTCTGCACTCAGGTAAACATTTGAAAGAGTCTGCATCTACAAATAATTTAAAACTAAAAACACATACTTGACAGGAAATATGAATAAATTATTGATCATGCCAATTCACTATGAATAATACAATAATGTGTCACAGTGTTTGCCCTGCTAGCCTGGCCTGTACTCAGCCACAGCTGCCGCAGGCTAAACATGAGAGACTGCTCACTGCCATCAGCATTTTCTCAAAAAAAAAAAAAAAAGTTTCATGTCGTCAGGATATGACTGCATAAAAAGACCTTTCAGTTGCACATTTCATGTTTAGCAGTAATCTGATTATTTTGTATCAAAGTGTATAATACAAGTATTGAGTCTGAAAAATGCATCTTAAAATAACTGTCAAAAAGTCAAGAAGAGTGTAGAAAGAGGAAGCAGTGGAGAAGAAACAAGAAACTGTTTAATTCAACAGCTACTTGTGGTGTGGAAGGGATGCTCCAAGTAGCAGCCTGTTCACCTTTAGAGCTTCTGCATTGTTTCCACTTACACAGAACCCCAGGGAGTTTGTTGACAGACATACAAACACACCTGGTTCATTCTGTTTTTGATCCAACTGTGGCTAGAACGCAAAAGTCAAGAGATCTACACTTAACTTTAATAGATAGTACAGTAATAACAGTAGAGGGGATGGATATAAGTGGTTGGTATTTATAGCTGGGCTAACCCTTATAGATGGGGTGAAGACCTTCAACAGGAAGTCAAAGTAGAGTCACTGCTCCTTTAAATGAAAAGGTGTAAGGAGAGGCAATTCTGAATTTCTGATCAGAATCAACCACAGGTTTTTCACAAACATCCCAAAAGAGTCAAAGTCAGATGATCTGATACCGACCAGATCAATGACCTGGTACCGACCAGATCAATGGCCCAGAAGACAACAGATGCATGGAGGGAAGGTGGGGAAGCAAAAAGAGACTTATACTACATGCAATTTTAACAGAACACAAGTTTCTTTTCAAGGATTCTGAAAAAATAATGGCCTGAAGGCAGGCCCAAAAAATTATTCTAGGAGAAAATCCTGAAATCTAATGGTTATATCTGGAGCTATATGTTATAATTCCATCAACATGAAGTTTGTTATCCAATAGAAGAAACTGATAATATTACGCTGTCATTCAGTAACAGTTTTTGACAAAGGAATGGGTTCCAGTTACACAATAGAAAATATAACAAAATCCAAATAAATATAATGAGATGTATAGATAATAAATGTTACCCATGTAAAAACTTAACTGTAAAAAGTTGAAGATTCTCTCAAACTTCAGCAGAATGTTGGAAATGTTCAAATGATTCACGATGTCTACGGAGAATGTTTGAAGCAGAACATGATGCTGTGACCAACACTGAAATCAGAGCCCAGACGCCGACACATCTTAATGACTCAGCACAAACAGGCAGAAAAACACTTGTCATGTGAGCAAAGCCATCTAGAAATTACCTGGCAACAGCAAGCAGAAACAATCACCAAGCAACCAGAGGCAGAAAGGGAGAGCAGAAAAGGGATGGGGCTGGACGAAGGAGGGGTGGAGGAAAAGACAAGAGGAGAACAAATATATGTAGAAAATGAGGATGGCGACGTAGACATTAGAAGGACTTGGAAAAGAGAAACTTTTTGATCGAGGTTGAAAAACAGTAAAGGTAAAAAGAATGACAGAAGGAAACACAGGTGATAGAAAATAGGATGAAGAAAAATGTGGAGGGAAAAGAGAAAGAAATGATAGAAACAATAAAAAGTGACATAAGTAGTAAGGATAAACAACACATAAGATACCATAGGAAAAGAGAGAAAAAAGAAAGTAAAAGAAAAAAGCAAACGTGATAGAGGAACAAAAAAAAAAAAGAATTAAACAGAAATACAGCAAAAACATACCTCAAAAGACAAAAGGCTTGGACAAAAATGTGAAATGTAAAATATGTAGAAAGAAAGCACAAAAGACTAAAATCAGAAAAATAAGATGAGAAAAAACTGGATGTTGTGGTGAAGAAATCAAATACACTGGCATCAGTTCTTTCTTACCACAAGAAAGTGAGAAATGGGGTTTATAATCATGTTCCTCTGAAACTAAAACGAAAAAAAACTTCCAATAAATTTCCTGTTTAATTTACAACAAGGAAAATTGATGCTTTGAACTGCATCAGTTAATCAAAAACTACAAACCACATTTTTCTGAGTCTGTGTTGGGGCATGAGGCTCTGAACTCAGAACAAAATCCAAAAAAAGCAAAGCCAAAAATAAAAGCTTTGTGTGCGAATGTGTGCATATGGGTTTGTGTGTGTGTGTGTGCGTGTGTGTGCGTGTGTGAGTGTGTTCTTGCAGGAAGCGGAGAGATAAGCCAACACTCAGGAATGCTGTCACTCGTTTTTCTTCACAGGCTTGATAAACTTTGTCCCGCGTCCTGCAGTTTCCCAGCATTCCTTAGTGATGACCACTGCACTTTCACACACACATTATCCCTGATAGTGTCAACCACTTACTCCACTCAAACGCCGCTCCTGCTTTCAGTGAATGGTGGCGCTCTAATGATTTTCTGTGGGATTATTATATTTTACTGTTATTTAGGATCTTTTCCTACTCACTTGTGCAAACATGCTTTGATAATTGTGATATTTATTTATTGATATTTGGAAGACTAAATGAGTAGAACTTGAGATTTCCCTTTCTCATATGCACACTCGCATACTATAACATTCCTAAAAGTCCCTAGAAATGATAACTGAACAATACCTAAAGTGGAAAAATCAAATAATTATCCATCAAGATGGAATTCACAAAAAAAAAAAGACATGCAACATGACGGGGTAAAGTGGCAAGCCAAGAATAACCACAGAAAATACTAACATGTAATCTGTCTCTATGTTGCTGCCACCTTCCACATTTTTTTTCTTTTTACAGAAAAGTGCACCGGTTCTCAGATTTTTCAGATTACAAGCAACTGGAATAATCATGTTGATGGTTGCAGGTCCATGTCCATCAGAGGCTCGTACAGAAACACTCACACTGGTGAAAAAGGTTGGGTAAAAATCTAGGATTTATTGTCTTGCAATATAAATTATTTTTCTGAAAAGGGTATTTTATGTACAAAATCATCTGTTCTGCATCTTGACCATGCTGTACTCTTCTTTTTTTCCCACAGATTCTAGTGAGCCCCACCAGAATCCTAGGTATTAACTTTCAAATTGGTAATCAGTGGAACAGCCTAACCATGAGGGTAAGAAACAAATGCATTATGGTACAACAACGGACACTTGACTATTTAAGCATTTTGAGTAAAAATATATTAAAGAGCTAGTTATGATGGTTGGAGTCAAAGACAGGCAGAAACTACGGCCTGTATTAATAAAATCTACAAAAGAATGATGTGTACATTAAAACTGTTGCATTCCTGTCAATACAGTCCAAATGTCCTGTAAATTTGTTGGTTCTGTGAAGACGCATTTTTTCCCCTCTCTGAAGACTCTAAAACAAGGAAGATGCTCTTCTTGCAGGACGATGATCTGAAAACTGTAATTTTTTTTCCTCTTGCTGGTTTAAACTATTGAAATGAATTCACTCTTATCCGTTTCTGCTTATAAACCGTGAATTTCAGTGGACCTTGAATTTCGCTCCCAGTCAGCGATATCATATCTAGTTTTGTTTTGGAGCCATCTCTCTTCTGAAATGCAAACAATACGGTACCGACCAGATTGCTGCATGATGAACCATGAACACACTTTTATGAAACTCCTCCAAGAATACGCCTGATCACATCAAAATGGGAGCGACTTCTGTGAGAGACTGAGAAACACAGAAGCAAGAAGAGGTCCAACAGGACTGATCAACCAGGGTGCCTTTGTGGTGTTTTAGTCGATGTCAGATTTCAGATTTTTCGCCTAAAAGCTAATAAAAGTTTGCTTTGATTTGACATAACGATGGATGACTTTGAGGCTGGGTTGAAACAATGTTGGCTGATCAAGAGGACATTCAGAACTAATTCTGATCACACCAGTGGCACATCAATACCCAACGACTGAGGTTTGCAGGTTTGACAGTCTTCTTCCTGACATGTTGATCATCATTCATGTGACAGCTGTCTGTAGAATATTTTGCATGGAGGATGCTTCAATGTCAAACTCAATAACTGCAGAACACCTATAAAATCAAAATCATTAGCTCACCATCATATTTAAACAGATAAAACGTGTTTATGTGCTGCGTTTCGTTTTGTCCAAATAATACACTGTGTGAAAAAGCCAAGCATCTCCAGTTTGGAAAGTTGCATCTAAATATCCACAAAAAGCTGCTATATTCAAGATAAAAGGTATTTTATCTTTTCCTAACTGTGGTGTCACAAACTTTAACTTCAACAGTTTCAGATGGAGCTCCAGGATTTTTGGGGTCCATTTCCCCGTTTGTCCTTGAGGTCAATTTGACTGGATGTCCACCATCTTAAAAATGTTTCACTTGTGACTAATCTTTCTCTCTGTTACAAAAGAACTTCCAACAAATATTTGTTGTAGAACCTCAAACATGCTCCCAAAAGTCACAAAATGATTAAATCTCGGACGACCTTGGAAAAACCAAGGTTAACCAACATTCAGATGTTTTGATTTTGATGCAGACCAGAAACCCTCATTCCTATCCCCAACCAGTCGTCTCCTTCATATGGAGAACCCACTCTGTGAACCACATTCCAGCTGACTAATAATCAGTCTTCTGAAGTGGCGATAAAAGAAAATATCCCCCTGAGGAAAAATCCCTTATGGCTCTTGCTATTGAATTTTGCTTCAAATGAAGCTGCTGCCAATCAACTAGCTCCCAAATACACTTGAAGAAGAAAAGGTAGAGATTCCTAATGCTTAGCTAAACCCCTGCTTGCTTGCTATTGAGCCTTTAAGGGATAAATATTAGGAATTAGGCAGGAAATGCTGCCTGGAAACCTTTCAGGGAGCCGAGACTGAGAGGCGAACTGCCGCTGAAGCATAAACTTTTTGACAGAGTCGGTATGAGCCCTGCATAAGGAAATAAATCACTTGACTTTTAATGAGACTTTATGGCCAGGGGAGAAAACACACTGACAGAAAGAGGGGCTGATGGACGGAGCTGTTGTTTTCCAGGAAGATGGCTGGAAAACAAAGGAGGAGGATAGAGGGGAAAACAGAGGGGCTGATTGGGAGAGGAGGGGGCCTGGACGCCTGAGGGGCCACTTAAGCTAATTAATGGATCATTGTGCACATTCAGCGAGCGTGCACGTTGTGTTTTAAGGGGGCTTAAGTCTTCATCCATTAGACAAATGAGAGGGCAGGAGGGAGGCTACAAGTGGAAGTCTAATGGGCAGTACCACGCACACACTAATGGCTACATAAAGTAATCAGTCTCCTGGACTAATCAGGATTTTTTAATGAACATGCAATCTCTCACTCCGAGGCTACAAAACACACTGATTGAATTAGAGCATGGCCCGAACCACAGCCATGGGGTAAAGTAGCATGGATGACGGGGAGAAGAGGGATGCTTTTTTTAGGGGGAAGGAGGAGGAGAAGGTGCACAAGAAGCTGAGCAGGTGATTCACTTAGTGAAGTGAGTCCAGAGCCTCAGTCGGTCTCCTGTGTCACTCAGATGTTTATGCATCAGTTTTAACCCTTAACTGACTGCAACAGATTTGCAAATTGACCCATCTACTTTAATTTTTAGCGACACTGCATTAGTTGTTATGCTTTTTCTTTAGCTAAATATCCATCAAGTGGTAGCAGGGTTCTGGATTCATATTTCCATATACTATAGTTTTCACTCCCAACATGTGTTTCTCATGGTATGTGTCAAGTTATTTCTGGTGCTTTGGCTCTTAACCACTTCTTATATCATGCCAAGTTGAAGAGCAAGTCTGGCTGCTGCTCCCCACTCTGCAGGCTGTCTGTAAGCCTCTCTATGATATGTTTTTAGAAATAATAATCAGATTCATTCTGGTAGATTAGAGCTCCTCGTGGCTCCATAAATACCCCAGCTCACCCCCACCCTACACTGGGGCTGTCGACCACCTCAGTGGTTTGATTTTTTATTTATTTTTTTCTCTCCATTCAGTCCGAGGCAACAGATTAAACAGATTGAGCTCGCAGCAGATCTCTGGGTTAATTTCTATTTGATTTAAATATTCACTCCCCTCTTTGAGGAATCGGAGCCTGACTGATATCTGAATCTGATCTGAAATGGCTCCTTCGAATCTCTGAGGACACTGATGCCTGGAGAAAGGAAGATTTTAAACATACTCACAATCATGCGCTTATAAAAATATGGAAGACTGAGAATATCGCCGGTTTCCTAACAGGCAGAGACAACTTTGAAATCTCAAACCAAAACCCTAACGTGAGATAAATGGAAGATGCTTTTCTTTATATTTAAGAAAACCTAAAATGTAATCCTGTTTTATGTTGCGTAGCTTTTTTTTTCCCCAAAGCAAAGTAGCACAGAGTGCATTTAGAAAACCACAGTGAAATAAAATTCGTCGGCTAAAATCTGCACCAGCAACTGCAGGTCTGCATTTGAGCAGATATGTAGCTCAAGTTGTTGAAACAATTACCATGTAAAACGGGTTTTATGACAGTCGCACTGAAGCCAAATAGCGCAAGTAGATGAATGACTAAATTTATAAGATGCTACGTTATACACTAATCATATTGTTTTTGGTCATCGAAACTAAAAAAGCCAAATAAATAAAAAGTAAATCAAGAACTCGCTGATCTAGAGTTTCAACATCACCTAACAGTCGCTATTCAAAAAGAGAAATTCTTACTACATGTACTAGTCTGATATTTCTAACAAAAACATCACCTTTAAAAGATTTAACTACCTTTTATTTTTTACATTGTGTCATTCGGTTGTCTTAATTCTTTAGATCCAAACACTGATTTCGATACTGTGGTTCATACTTTTTATTTTTATCTCATCTGGAGTTGTGTCTGGTAAAACAGGGGAAACTAATAATTCTGTTTGTCAAACATTAACTTATTTAATTGATCTAGGTAAATACATCGATTAGCTTCATAGTGATTCTCGGCTCTATTTTCAACTGACTTCATACTAAAGAGATTTAAAAAAAATAAGAGGAAACATTTCTATACTGTTGATTTATACATCTGCTTCTCTATTCCAGACATTGGACGCATTTCAGATTTTAAACTTGAAACTTAAATTAGTTCTATTAACGTTACCATCTAAGGTGAAGACATGACTTTGAGAAAGTGATCCATGGTTTGGATTACTGTGTCTCTTCACTCTTTGGGGTTAAATCAGTCCTTCATTCATTCCCTGCACGTTCTCCATAATTCAGCCGCTTGCCTTCTTAAAGCCAAGTGACACGACCACTTCATGCTGGTTTTAGCCTCCTTGCTTTGGATGATTTTAAAGCGTCTTCATGGACTGGCATCGGATTATTTTAAGGATCTATTAATCAGTCACATGCCCATCAAAGTGTTGGAAAAGTCACAACAGCTACTTTTATAAATTCCTAAAGGGGGATTTTCATTCTTAAGCTCTGGACCAATCTCCTGTTTCAAGTTAAATCTACCATGTCTTTAAAAATAACTTTAAATTCTCCCTTTCTACAACAGGCATTTTGAACAAACTGGTTTCTAATTTTTACTTTTTTTATTCAGTATTTCTATTTATTCATTTATTGATTTTGTACATCTTTTTCTTTTACTAGACTCTTATATTGTGCTAAATTTCATTCCAATTTGCCCGTAGAGAACTTTGGTGTAGCTGCCGTTTTTAAATGTGCTCCATAAATGATAAAGAACGATGCACAATTGGCTGGTTTACAATTAAATCACCTAGCAGCAAGAATAAAAAACTATAACGATGCAGTTAAAATCCCCCATAAAGAGAAGTGTGAACATCTCCTGTGAGGCCTCTCTGCCCTTGTTTGACAAAATGAGAACACTGAAACATACTAGACCCTCCATGTTGAATTTCACCTTCAAATAATGATATTTTTCTTCTTCTCCTTCCTCCCATGTGTAGCATGTCTCACTTTCACAGTCAGTCTCTCCTTAGTGTTGGTTTTCTGGGTCAAACAGGAAACAGTGGCTCTTTCAAATTTGGGACACTGTCCAAATTAAAAAAAAAAATATCCAATGTGGGTCAACAAGATCCAATGACCAGCAGAATGAAAAATATCCAAAACATCCATGGTGTTTTCTCCAATCTTCTCTTTCCCAGACATGGAAACAGCAGACATGATATACTGGCTTGTTTTCAGCTGCTTAGGAAATAAGGTCATAGACTAAGATAACTTTCAGGGTGAGAAAAGGGCAAGTTGGGATTAATAAAGACACAAAAACATCTCGATCAGGACAAAGCGTTTTCTTTCAGCCTATAAAAAACAGTCAGCTGTCAACCGAGCTAATAAGTGTGATTATTAACTTAAAGCCACTAAAACTTAAAATCTATCAACATCTAGATTTTCTAAATCTACTTCATTGTTTGGACTGGTTGAAAATTATGATCCTATCCCAGCAATCAGCGAGCAAAAGATTGGGTCATTTTTGATCAAATGTTTTCCAACTTTATTCTGACATTTCCATACATTTGAGTGAATAAGAAGATCGCCCAAATAAACTCCAACATAGCAGCTGGAGCAACAAGTTCATTGGAACTTGTTGCACCATAGGAAGGCATTAGTTGTTTGAATCTATCAGATATACTCAAATTGGTCTAGTGCAAAGGTGCAAATAGTGTCGATTTGTCTCAAAGGTTGGGACTGGGATCTGGAAAACGTTTCACGTCCGAGTTGAATCTGCTCCAGATGCAAGTCGGAACACCAGAGGGATTTTCCAAATTGTGCTCAGGCCAACAAAATTGGCAACACAAGCAAGTAAGATCAATTTTTTAACATTTCTTTTCTGAATATTTGTAAATTAATCCTGTATATTTGATTTAAGCCTTCATATAAATCCTAGGCAAGGCAAACTTGTAAATAAAAATTACCCAAATCTCTCCCTATTCTTAAAACAATCTTTTTGTGATCTTCAGGTTTGAAATGCGTCAAATGTGAACAAAGAAAGTAAGCTTTTTAACTTTTTTTGTAAGCTTGGTGTAGCCCTAACAGATTTTGAGCTCTGGGTGGCTCAGAGACAGCCAGCTTTCCAAAAACCCAAATTTGACCTTAAACTGATCACAAATCATTTGTTTAGTACAAGATATTTCAATAAAGTCTAAATTGCAACTGAATGCAAGTTATTAAAGTGATGGCTGAATGATATTTCTCACTCTGGAAACCTTTTTTCTGGGTATTTTCACTGGAAAATTAATCTGTGTTTTTGTTTCTATAAAAACAACCATATTGTCTTTCACGCTCATTTTTTGCTTTTTGACTCATCAGTTATCACTAAAATGCATCATTTTCCAACCGACTAGTTACTGTGAAGATATGAAGTCTGACCTGTAAATAAAAGGTACTATCTGGAAAACCCAACAACACAACTTGGTACCAGTTCAGCTAATGCAGCTTCTATTATAGCAATTCCACATAAATCTTGAAGAGGCCATTTTAAAAGCATTAGCAGCAAAGAGCAGAGTCAACAGACATACATTAGAGCTGTGCATGAAACACTCAGGAGTTATACATCACAGGCGTTGGTGGGGAGGGGTCAGAGGGCATTAGAGCGTTTTTCAACAGAGGGGATTAAAGACATGAGGGAAACAAGGGAGGAGGTCGAATCTTATTGTGTTTAATCTTAAGACAGACATGAGGCCCCACCCGAACACCAACTGGCCAAGGTCACACACCAACACACACACACACACCCGGACAAGAAGATTAACCCTTTCAGCCATTTAACGTCAGAGCAACAACCTCTGAGATTCCATCATCATCCTCCATTTTCTGAGCTGCCGGTCACATGACCTCATCAAGACTGAGGGGAAACTGGGAATATTAGAAACTTATTAGTGGAAAACAATGTACAAAGCAAAATATGGCCCACACTCAATTTGAGGTAAAATCTAAAACTTATCCATATACAGTGCATGACCAAATATTTACTTTTTTGATGCAAACAAATGTTTTTCAATATTACTAAATTATGGTTTAATGGGGGGAAATAAAACATAAAATAGAAACACCAAAAACTTATTTTAGCATGTAAAGTCCACCATATGCGACATAAGTTTCATTTTAGTAACTTGTTTAATTCAGATTTGCTAACAAAGAGTTAATTGTAATGTGACTGTAGAAGGAAGCATTGCCCTTATTCTGGATGCTGCTGCAGTCTGGTTAATAGTGTGATTACACATGGCTGCTCCCTTGAGTCAGACTAACAGGAAGGTTTTTCAGCTGCTTGACAGCAGAGAAACTACACGGAATAGGGGATACTGGGCCCAGTCATCTAAATCAGCTCTTGGGTTAATGTCGAGGTGCTGAGACATGTTTTTGTTTCAGCAGCATTTCCGTTTACAGGCACAATTTCCACAGTGCTGCACACTCGAGGCAAGCCTGGGGTTTGGACTTTTCCGCACTAAAAAATGAAGACAACTGGAATGCTGCACCACTCTGACTTTAAGATTGCTGCTGGTTTAACATGTTTCTGCTGTGGGTGCATGTGTGTGTGTGCATGTACATGATTCACTGTGCATTGGGGCGACTCAGGCCTTCAACAGGACAGAGATCAGATAATCCCTGCTGCCCTTAATCCCTGATCAGGGAGAGGAACAGTTGGGAAACACAGAGGGGGCCCCAACATGCTTCAAATGTTTGGGGTGAATAATCTCCAGCCAAAAATTTCTAGAGTGTTTTTAAAAGTACCAAAAGTGTGGGTTTATTTTTTTATTAATTTATAACTGCTGCTGTTTGTCTTTCAAATATACAGAATGTTCTAGTAAAACTAAAGTTTCAGTTTTAAAAGCTACATCACGTTTATGCTTGCAGTATAAATTCTGTTATATAACACATTAGGGACCTTCGACAGTGAAGTTTTCTTAGCAACGTTAATAGTCATCAACCAGCATATTTACTTATAAAACACATTTTGGCATATTCAGCTTTATAAATGATGTTACCTGTTCAACTCACTATATTGCATCAAGTAGCTACAATGTAAACAGCTGATTACCATTTTTATTCTGGACATTATTACATAGAGACGTAGAATAATAGCTTGTCTTTATTTATTTATTTTTTTTTAAACACAAAAGTTAGATTGAGAAATAGTTCAAAATCTCTGAAAATGATCCTACTGCAAACTGTAGGGTTAAAATAGAAGAGCAGCCATATGTTCTTCCTGGGATTCAGTCCATCTGGTCAAAGCTGCCAGATTGGTTAATTTTAACATATTTAACTGATGAGACAAGATTTTTGATTTATAAGAACAGGATAAGAGCTTAGCAATATATTTTTTTAGAGTTGTGGTAAAGATTTAATGAGCTATAAAGCACATTTTCACAAAATTAAAACTGGATTTCTTTACCACGTTTTAATTCTCGTCTAATGTGGCTCCAATGCCAACAGAAACCTTAAAAATTTTACCTCCTCTGTATTTCACAACCATAAAGCCTACATAAATCTCAAACCGTTTCAAAGATGAAATATTTTAGGTTTTACACTTGGAGCTGATCAAATTCAGTCAAGACTCGAGGAAAGACAACTTTTCAACTCAGCACCAGTAGCAGGAAACATACAAGATGACGAGTTCAGCTTCACTAAATGCCAACGGTTAGAAAGCTGCATTCTCACAGAGCCTCCAAATCATTTCCCTGTTATCCGTCAATGTCAGCATTTCTTTTTCCTGTAGAAGCCCAGAAGTACCAGAACATAAATTATTTTTAAAACGGCGGTGTTGCATTAGCACTTTTGTAGCCAAGTGTTGTCAGGCAGAGAGTAAAGAGGTTTCATGATCATTTAAAGAGCAACTTCCATCCTACTTTCAAAATAAAAATCACAAACATGGAAGCTAATAACTGCTTATGCTTATTTTCAAACAATTATATTCCAACAACTATTTGACATTTCCAACAAAAAGTTCATTTTGAGAAACGCTGAGAAGTTTCACATAAAGACGTCAAAACTGATTGACTATTAATACCTAAACTAATCAGCAAAGATTAGTGTTTCAATAATTTAAAGCTGGTTATTAATTCCACCACTACATTCAATCAATACTTGACTTTTAATTACTTTAAATGATTTTTAATCACGCTAATGATGCAAGTTTTCTTTTAAAGGTTTTATTCAGTCTCATTTCCCAAAACCATCCAAAACATTAATGCCAATTTTTATCAAAAGAAAAAGCTTCTCAAGCAGCCCGTAGGAGTTGGTGTGAAACTGATTTCATTAGTAATTTTAGGGGTGTTTGTTGATTCTTGGCCTCTCAGAAAAACGTGCTTGTTGGCATCCGATTCTCCATCTTATCGAGGCAGGACAACAGGAGAAGCAGGAGGAAACAAACCGAAGCAGCATTTGGTATTTTGGTTTGGTTGAGTGTTTTTATTTGGCAGCACAGAGAGTGAAACTCGACTGTCAATAAAACCAAAATTTGGCAGGGAAACGTTGTGTCTGTTGTACTGGAGCCAAGAGGGTCAGCCAGAAAATTTGGAAAGCTTTTATCTTCACAACCAATACACCTCTTGAGTCGTAGAGATACAAAACTGAAAGAGTTATTTAGGTAATTATCTGATCATTTTTCCTATCTAGCTTTTGAAAAGACATTTTTCCAGTCAATTTTATTTTAATAACATATTTTTTATTGAAGTTTTTTTGTTTAAAGCTAATTTTCTGTGGGGTTTTTGTTTTTCTTTTGCAATACAGTTCTGTCAACAAACACTGACCTCAAATCTTATATATTTATAAACCTGTCTTAACTTGATTTATAATTTCCCTTCAGTAAATTCCCAGTAAGTCAGATAATTTTATAACACATAAAATGCACAAAAAAAAGGAAGTGAAGATTTTTGTTCTCACTATATGTAAAACTAATAACCTGCTCACAAGATCAAGTGATGAAAGAAAAAAAGTTGTGTGGTGTCATATCAGCTCTAAGCTCAGCCTTTTCTGCTGTCACTCCCGTAAAAAAAAAAAAAAAAAGACAAAAAACTGAAACAACAAACACATTAAATAGACAGTGTCTGAGTTGGAGGCATATATCAAAGACGCTCCCAGTTGGAGTTTGACAAAGTGAAGTAAAAATAGAAAGAAAGTCGGTGTTATGACTGCTCCTGTCAAACGAGATGCAAGGAGGAGAGCACACAGTTTCATCAACCCCGTTTCATCACACACACAAATAAGACATCACGTCCTTAAAGGTATTATTTTGAGATCATTAGGATACAAACATTCATAATTTACTATACTACCTATGATTGTGCATTTCACCTGTAGCTCAACTTTTTAAACATTCAAAAATGTATTCAACATTCACATCTTCGTGATAAATATGCTAAAGTAAATTGTACTTATTTCAATGAATAAATGTAGACAGAAACAAGATGTACATACAGGACTAAATCAAAAGAAAGTTTAATTAGATAAAATGCTTTCCACCCGGAAGTAAAACTAAGAAATCATCCTGTAAACAGACTGTCTAAGGCCTAAAGGATTATTGCTGTGAAATGTGAAGAATGACGATGCTGGTACTAAAGTACAGTCACACAGGAGCTGCATTTCAGACCAACCATGTCACAGTACAACCGTGACGAGTCGTCCTCCTGCAAGCCGTATTATGTGATGCAACAACCAATAGCTGAATGAATGAATCTGGAGCTTTAACCCCCTGGTGTCACTGTTGAGCCTCACTTTACACTGGGATCCTGTGCAGTTTGAAAAACGCTGCGCACCGCAGCATTTGATTTGGCAGAGAAGCAAAGATTCAATAGACATTAGAAATAGATAAGCACCACGTCTAGAAAACATTACATAAATGTTGCATCAAACATTATTTCCATCATGGGAAAAAAGTGGAGGAGTTGAAGGAGTACAAATACCTCGGTCTTCACCTGCACAACAGGCTGGACTGGAATTGCAACACTGAACAAGAAGGGAAAGAGTAGACTGTACTTCTGGAGAAAGCTAAGATCTGTGAAGGTTTGCAGCGAGAAGATGCAGATCTTCTATACATCTCTTGTTGAAACTGAATCTGTTGGGACTTAAAGTTCAACAACCTGATAAAAAAGGCTGAGTAAGTTCTGGAGATGGTGATGCAAAGATGGATTCTTCATAAAAATCAAAAATAACGACAGACCCTGAGCATCCTCTGCTTTACAACAACAGAGTATCTTCAGTCAGAGGCTACAGACCGCTGTAATACAGTCTGCTACAGGAGATCAAAACCAGCATCCAACAACTTTTAATTTTCTTTTGAGATCAATAAAGTATTTTCAATTAAACTGAATTATGATTCCAGACAGGGTAAACATATCCATTCCAGATTACGGTTCTGCTAACAATCTTATTGGATTTATCCATTTAAAATGTGAAAATGTAATGTAATTTGCAACTATGTGCCATAATGTTTGGATCTGTGACAGGAAATTGTGACTAGGACATTTCATCAATCAAAACACTTCCCGTTTAATGAAAAAAAATTTTGATTGGATGATGCAGAAACAAGCTGCAGAATTGGAAGACTATGCATTAGTTTTACTTGCAATAAAAATAAAAACATTGAGTAAACAAACATTATGAAGGACATCACACCTCCTGTCAACACATCAGGCCTCCCTAGAGGGAAACTTTGAATTCGAGCAACTTGGAGGAGTATTATTCCTTCTGCTTATGAGTCAGCTGAACAGCAGCTTTCACTTAGAGACATACAGCAATTATCGTACACTCAGAGGGCCATAATGCACCAGTTTATATACAGTCTACTTGGACAGGAGGGAAAAAAATGACTGAAAAACAGAATGCAGTGATTCCTCAAATATATTAAAGCACTTTCTGTATCCCTGTGGTCCCCGAGAAATAAATTTATTCAAATGGGGTAAACAACAGATGATCTCACATTGCTTTTCTGAAAAACAAGCATCACTGTTTTTCTTCTTCTTCTTATGTACATGATCCGACTCTGTGTTTTCTTTAACAGCTGTGTGTTGGGTGATACCCTTTGAATGGAAGTATTATTGTCACTGTGGGCGTGCAACGGTCGGCTCAGTCGCAAAAAATCTGGGCACTTCTCCAACATGCACCGAGAGCGCTAGCAGACTGATGGTGAGCAGGTATAGATGATGAGATTTATGTCACAACGTTCAACATTAATCAGACAGAACACAGAAGAGAAAGATACTAATGTAGCCTGAACAGTGGTTTCTATCCAGTTACATATCCAGAAACAACAACAACGTCTTTGCCTGCTTAAACCATTCGCACATCATCATAAATAAATGTACAAAGTGTTTCCACTTTAGAAAATGTTCGTTCTTTCTCAAACGTCAAACAATTGTGTTGCTGATTTCCCATCAAGATCTCTCCAATCTAAACATTTTACACAAAGTCTCGATTCAGGATGATTTAGTAATTTTACAATAGTTTTCATATTCCATGAGGACAATTGAAAATATAGATTTCTAAAATATGACTGCTATTAAAATATTCCCCAATCCTTCAGACATGGTGCAGCAGCTCCTACAGCTTTCTTCCTAATAAGTGTCCTGTTAAAATTAATTTAGAGGGAAATATGTGAGGCAGAAGTACCTGGTGAATTATTGCATAAAAACTTGTTTATTATCTTTCTAGACTGTGTGAAAAACACAGCCTAACATTTCCAACACATCAGCTGCAAAAAAGTGAACTGAATATCTTAACGGAGTGGAAATAATTTTGCTGAAAAATGCAATGATCCAGATATAATGACATAAAGAAATTAACAACGGGAACTAAAACCACTAGTTTTTCAGTGACAGATAATACCTTGTTGTTCTTTGTGCAAAGGTCATCACCTCTAAACTGTGCAGAAACATATTTTCATGCTCCACACTTCTACAAACTCCTTTTCCTGCAACAAACTGAACGTGATTCATCCCTTGTTGTTAATTAGCGACACTAAGCCCCTAAAAGAAACTTCTTTCACTTCACTTATAAAATGCAGAAACTGTACCAACTCCCATCTGAGTTTGAAAACACTATTTTTATCAAAATAACTGGATAGTCTTCACCTCTCAGCCAGAAATGAACTGAACTGTGCTGCATGCATTTTTACAAGTTCAAGCAGGTCTTTAACCTTCACTTTTCCCATGAGATCTCTGCAGCGATTCAAAGTAATCTGGGACTAGTCCAACTCCACCAACACACACACACACACACACACAGATCCTGTAGATTATATTCACAACCACACACAGAGCAGGATTCATAGCAGACAACTGTGTGGACCTTCCACTAAGACACAACACGTGCCTTTCTTACAGCAAACTGTTTTTCTTGGACTGAATTCAGGAGAGATATTGATTCCACAGAATGATCTATAAAACAACAACAAAAAATAGAATCACACAGACAAATATGTTGTAAAAGTGTTCCTCACAAGGAAGAACTGATGCATTCCCCATGCATGAACTGAGATTCAGCATAAACAACCGGAACAAAGAGAGCAGACAGCCAGAACTCTATTCAAATATCTCTTGTTTTATGTTTTCTCCAGTTCACTTTAGGATGTAGCAGTTTGAAATTCATGCTTGAATAAAGCTGTAAGCATCAAAACTCGTGTATCTCTACAAGTCAAACACAGAACTATAAGAAAAGTCACTTTATAAACTGTCTAGAAGACAATACCTCAGTGAACATCACTGCCATAGTGTCAACAAAATACCTAACAATGCATGTCAATAAATCATGAGCACAATATGCATGTCGTCTTGAAATCAGAAGGTTGTAGGTTTGATTCCAGCTTCCTCTTGTTACATGTTGATGAGCCACTGCACAGGAAATTCTGTGTTATCCGTGTATAAATGTGCTCACTTGTGTTGGTGAATGTGTTTGGATGGTCAATATGACTGGAATGGGCCTATAAAAATACAGTTTATGTTTTACATACAGGGATTTTAATGTTGGTAGGAAATACAATCAAGCAGTACTTTATACTAACGCAAACGAATAACACGTTTAAGGTAAAAGCTCTAATACGGCAGGAGTTACAGATTAAATCAGGAGTAAGATTCACAAACTTCAGCGCACTAATGCATAGCAACACACACTTATAGTGAATAGGAACAATTTCCTTACCTTGAATATAGGAGTGCCAAGCACAGGCAGCGTCGGAGCAGAACCGGTGACTGAGCGAGACGCTAACAAAGCCAAGAAGGGAAGGCTGTTTCAATCCCGATTGTCCCTGTGAGTTTATAAATCTGCAGAGGAAAAGAAGAGAGGGTGCCAGGAGTGAAAACAGTGTTGTTGTTTTTTACTTTCACCCTGATGCACAGTAGCATTGGTGCAGGTTTTCCTGAGAACTGGGGCACACATATCAGAATACGGCTCCGTGGAATATCAAGTTTTGATCAGAGCAGACAGAAGATGAAGACGCTGGGCTGATCATCCTCGTGGTTGAAGCAAATATCAGGCACCACTATCATTTACCACCAACTAAAACGTGTCAGCAGCAGATTGCATTATCATAAGAACTGGTTGGTGCACTTCTTTCTAGGATCATTTGTCAGTTTTTAACACTCTGAACATTTCCACATTCGATGAGTAACGAGGAGAATGCCCTCGCTGCTAGTTTCTAAATCCTAATTCAAGAGACAGTTTTAATGTTGGTAGGTCTAAAAACAGTTGGAATTATAAGTTATGTTCACAAAAGCACCATGTTTGCACAAAACTCATACACAATCTTTACTCTATTTTAAAATCATTCACTTCCATGGATAATTAGAACAATGCAGCTCAATTCAGCACCAATTCACAACATGTCATCTCAAACATTAGGAGTTTTTTATGTTGGAGAAAGGTGTTGCCAGTAGCAGTTAATTTAACAGCTTGAGATGAGAGAAAACATCCAAATTAATCAAATTTTAACAAACTATAATGCCCAAATTATACAGTGTTAATAAAAAGCTACCAGTCATTTTAAAATTACAGATTCATCCATCTCAACTAAAACGTACAACACCAAATTTTCTCCTTTGAAGTTATTCTGACTGAACTGAAACATTTTTATTTCTAGTTCTTCAATTTTGACTTCCTGAACAATCAAGGTTTTTATTCCAATTATATAAATATTAAAGGACTAATTTTACCAGAAGTGACACTTTACACTTCTTTTGTATGTTTGTCACACTTCAGTGATCAGAACATGAAACTAATTTAGATACAAGTCAAAGGAAACACAAGTGAACATAAAATCCAGTTTTTAACTGGATGGAGGTTTTTTTTCATTGAAAGGGAGAAAAAATAGATCTCTGCTTTCCCACACATAATCTACATCTTTTTCACCTTTTCACACATACTAGAATATTTTCTTATAGTGATAGGACCTACATTATATAAATAATGCATCTTGTTCACGCAAAGGCAACACCAACAATGCAAGACACTACTAAAATGTTTCACCTTTTACTTGTGCAGATTGACAAAAGTAAAGCAAATTAAAATTAGATTTATTTTCCACCTTAAACTTGTCGCTACCTTGAAATGATCATTTGAAATCTGACTTCAGGCATTCAAACCTCAAGTCAAAAGTGACTCCAGTTGTGTTTTAAGAGTTGCAGTTTTCTCTTGCTCAGTGCTAGAAATCCCTTTACCTCAGCATACTTACTGTGAAACTGACAGATGACTGCTTCACGGTTTTTATGTATTCTAGATACAGACTTTATGCACCAAAGCAGCTCTTTGAACTGAGCAAAAAAAAATTTAACCACTTGAGTGAGAAGTAAAATACTGCTGGTGCTCAGGAATCAGGCCTCAAGCTCAGTTACAAATTGGAGGTGCTCAGAGTCTGCTAGTGGCAGCTGAACTTTGAAAGCAATAATATAACATATTAAAGTGGAGACTACTGCAACTAAATGTAGTAAAATAAAACAGAATGGGCTGCTGAAGAAGTAAGCTAGTTTACCCTGATGGATTGCAAATTAAAAATAACAACAACAAAAAAATCATTTGATTCTGTAAAAACAAACAGAACAGCTCAATTTGCAAGAACTGATGCTCAGATTACAGAATAAATAAGCAGAAAACGGGGAAGTGTGCCTCACTTCATAATTATTTTACATTCGGTTTTAATCTTATGAATTTCACACAACTTGCATAATATTTCTCTGTGTTTGTTGACATTCAGTGGAAGTTTCCCTTTGAATCTCAGCTCTAATTATCTGCCTTGCAAGATAATGAATTTGTAGTGAGCATGAAATCTCATTGCAGTCAGAGTTAGCAAGAGGCAAAGAGTTTTTCACCATCCACCAAATCCTATTTATATATAAAAAAATATATATAAAAACATTTGATACTGTGAAAAAAATTATAAATTTTTCTTAAAATTCCTTACAGATTTGAAGAAAAATAAGCTATTGAAATCAATCTGCCTCCATGCAAAATAATAAAGCTGAGCTCAGTGATAATGACTCAACAACCTCCTCACATTTCTGCTAAACATGTTTTGAATTGGAGCAACACAAGTGGAAGTTTCTTCAAGGGATTCCATTACATGCAAGACATGATGGCTACATTTAAAACACAGTAGTGGTAGTGTGATGATCTGGTATCAAAAACAAGTCATAATGTAGGGAAACAAACTTCCACTTCTGCTAAAACATGCAAGAGTGGCGTAAAAAGAAAAAGAAATCAATAAGTGGTAAACACTTGTTCATAGCAACTCCCTGAATCATAAAATGTACTGATGGAGGAAACCAGAAGAGATTTTATCAGGGAGACTCTTAGTGCTCATTATCTGACTTTTTCAGGATTCTGTAGTTCAACATAAAACATCCACCTCTCAAAAGGTTTTCTCTTCTCATACCAGCAGATTTATGTTTCAGTTTTTAATTTGCATCAAGCGCCAGCAAATAAAACAAAACCCACACAAGGGAGGATACAACAGGATGTTTTTCATGCATCATTACTGCTTAAACTACCTGTGTGCAACAGAATTGTAGAAAACTTTTCATTTAAATCATAGTTGACACGTTGAACCTACACACGCCATTACCCAGCAGCCCCTGCTGTGCATCTATGACACGTGCGCTCAGAGAGTATGCAAGGTCGGTTCATTAACGCCAGACAGCAACACGCTTTGTGTTTCCATAATGAAATTCACAAAAACAGCCGAGTTGAGACCAAATCAATTTGTCTCCATTTATTTTTTTTCCTTCTTTATCAGACATCACACACACCCAAAAACACACACACAGTTTCCTGCTGAGCCTCCAGTTGGTTGGAGCCCTCTGAGCTCTCAGGCACTCTGAAAAGATATTTCAAACTGAGACAGTAAGGCTGAAGAAAAAACAGATTATCTGCTACCGGAAACAACAAAGGCAGGATCAAAAAAATGACAAATGTTAAATAATTCCTCATCTAAAATAAAATAAGAAAATCAAATTTTAAAGAGAAAGTGAGAAGAGAATCCAGGGGATTTTAGAACCGATACCAGAATTATGCACTTTTGTATACAAAGATAGCTCACAATAGATCTAAACAGTCTCACTGAGTCTTATCTCTTTGTTTAAAAACATTTGCCAAAATATAGTATTACCCACTGCTGTAATTAGATGGTAATAATTCTGGTTGGTTGATTGGATAATGGGAAGGTAGGGAGACGATCTGTGGTTGGTTTGGTCATCGGTTAATGATAAAGTTTGTAATTGTGACTCTTTGGTTGGTAATAAATTATTAATTGATTGTTTAGGAGGTATGTAATATTTGTGGCTGGTAAGTTAGTTGGTTAACTGCAGTTGACTGCTGGGTAATAACTGCATATGGTATAATTGTGGCAGGTTATTGGCTTGTTTGTTGATAGTTATGGTTAATTGTGAGAAAAAAAAATAACTAGGGAGTATTTGTATGGTTCGTTATAATTGTAGTTAATTAGTTTGCTGATAAAGATGTGCATAAAAACCTTAAAATTGTGATGGTGGTTTGTTAGGTCAACATGTCATTGTGCTACATTGACCTGTAAATGAAGTTAGCTCTTGGTCCGTTCACATTCGTCAGAATTTTAGTCGTCTTAGATGGGATTGATGGATTAATTAAAATTTTCTAGATACTATCTCAGCTCAAAAATTAAGCTAATTACAAAAACCTACAGTTACTATCAACAATAAGAATTTATAAGAGAGTTTCTCAAGGTGACACTTTCTTTTTATGATAATGTAACTGCAATAGTATTACTCTGATTTTAAGACTTTTTACACGAGTGCCAAGACTTGAATTTAATGTAATAAATTTATTTTATGCATTTATGAAGTAGATGGATAAAATGTGATTCACTATCAAAAGGTGTGTCATTACATTGATAGTTGTTGTCCCTTTACAGTAATTAAGAAGTCAAACTGGCTCTCTGGCAGCCAGTGGCTCATGAAACAATTAGGAGCTTTGCACCAGAGCAGAATAAGGACATTTCTTAATTAAATATGCAAACCAAGAGAGTATTATCACATCAAGGTTCAGATAGGTGACTTGGTTTCTGTCCATCTCCCTTCTCAGCTTAGCAAGTCAGCTAATAAGGTCAGAAACCCAGCAGTTAAGATGTTAACTTACAGCAGGGTGTCAAACTCCAGTCCTTAAGGGCTGCTGTCCTGCAACTTTTAGATGTGCCGCTGCTGCACCACAGCTGAATAGAATAATTAGGTCATCAGAAAGGTTCTGGAAAACTGATCCACACAAGGAGGAGGTAATTAAGCCATTTCATTCCTGTGTTTTGTGCCTGTGGCACATCTAAAAACTGCAGGAGAGTGGCTCTTGAGGACTGGAGTTTGACACCTGTAGGCTGTGTGATGACAAAGAGCGCAGACACCTTGTGGAAAGAAAGAAGAGGGGTTTGCCTGCGGTTGACAATGTCCAGCAGGTGAAAACAAAAAAGATGTAACCAGCTTCAGCGACGAGGCAGAAGTTCAGACTGCGAGCACGAAAGCGGAGCAGCAGGGGAGGAACTTATTTAGAGACAGTGGGAGAATAAAATGGCAGAAGAATCAGATAGGAAACAGATGGGGTGAGGCAAACCCACTGGCAGCACTCAGTCAAATTTCTCTTTATGCAAACATGGGGGCTGAATCACATTTGATTGTGATTTGATTGCTGGCTCACAGTGCCGAATGCTCCTCGACCATTTTGTTTGTTCAGGAAGAGACTTTGTCAAAGAAAAAAAAAGATGGTCTGCTTTCCAGTTTCAAATTAAGCTCCAATCAAAAACAATTTAAAAATGTTCAGCAAATTACTGTTCCGGGCGAGAGAAAGCAGAAGGCAGTAATTGCAATTACAACATGTAATCATCTACTTCAATGACAATGTCCAACAAGTAAAACAGAAAGGAAACAGACTTTGCAGAACTTCAACAAGTAGTGACATGAATAGTCAGCAAGCTCTACCTCAACTTTACGTTGCCATTTAATCAAAGATCTAATAATTTAGAAGCTAAAGATATTTTCACATTTTAATTAAAATGTTTCTCAGACAGCAATGAATTATGTAGCTTTTTGTTTCCTGAAAATGAGAAACATCTGTCAAGAAATAATTGAAAAAACTATCAGGAAACAACTAGAAGTTTGGAGTACAAATAGCAGTTTGTTAAAAATATCCACTTTACCCTGAATGTTCATGCATCCTTTCTAAAACTTTAAACTTCCACTTTGTCCAAAAGGCGAGCTGAAAATTGCACTCTCATCACAGCCAATGAAAAAGTGTGCAGGCAGTGGTAACCTGCTCAAAGTTCAAACAAACCTTTGCTTCATCACTAAATAAAGCAACTGATAAAAATAATAATGACATTTTATTAATATTATTATTGTTGGGGCACAAATACTTAAGGGAAGCAGATTTTTTTATGGCATGGAGACGATAAATGGAAGGATGTGGTTCTTTACTGTACACAGACCTGGCAAAAGAGAGACATTCAACCGGCTACAGAAAGGGTTAAAGGTTAAAGGGTTAAAGGTAAAAGAAAGGGTTAAAGGTTAAAGGGTTAAAGGTAAAAGAAAGGGTTAAAGGTTAAAGGGTTAAAGGTTAAAGGTATTGGCAACTTTCTGGAAGCACTATAAATGAAAACCAAATACAGGATAATCTTTGATTTTCGGGTTACGCAACTTATTTCTCCCTCTATTACGACATGCATATTTTAATAAAAGATCTACAAAAGATGCATTTAAATTACGTCTGTTGTGATTTGCTGCCAGAAGCCCCTCTAGTGTAATTGTAAGGGAAACACTTAACACACTCAGGTTTTGTTTTATTGGTCCAATTCTTGGTTTTTAAATGGTGTCTTGAGGTTTTAAAATGTTACGGTTTTAAATCTTCAAAAACCTTCAGTCGCAGTGCTCCTACGGTTTAATGTCCTTTTAATGAGATGCTAGAGAAAGGGCCTGAGAGCACATTAAAGCCACAGTAAATGAGTTTTGGCTCATGGCGCAGAAGTAAGAAAATGTAATATCTCTTGGGACTGACTTTCTCAAAAATTTATTTACATTTTAATTGTTTCAATAATGAACATAAAGCAGCAAGTTCTTTGAAGAAAAGTTCACTTTAGCATTTGTCTGAATGGAAGTCATTTCTCTTTATTTATATTTAAGTGCAAATTGTACAATTATTAATCTTGTCAGTTCTTTTTTTGTTTTAGAATCAAATATGAAACTTGTGCTGCACCGACTCTCTTGTATTAACTGTAAAACATGTGAAGGCATTTGTATCTTAAACATACGGGTCACAAGCATATCATAAAACTGAATTCACTGCTATAATACATAAAGTATTAACTGGATAGTTGCCTGTCGGTTGAAAGATCCTCCCATTCCCTCAGTGTGATGTCAATACATACCATGAAACACTGTTGTAGCTCTAACAGCATGGCGGCTTTCTGTTGCCAGTTAAGCAGAATTCATTCCAAACTCCACAAGCCGACTGAATCTAATCCCAGGCATGAAAGGCTGCAGGGATCCAGGCATGGTTACACCCGGTCCCGCTTCACGCTCACACACTCTGCAGCCTGCGTGGGTTAATAAGTGTAAATCTGCTGCCTGTGTCTGCAGGAAAACTGTCAGATCTGTCACCTCATGCAGATTTACTACACCGGCGTCACAACCTCGCCGGGTTAATGTGCCGCTCACACACTCACAATGCAGCCCACAACCTGCAACTTTACATCTGACCCCTCAACTTTGGCATGTATTTATAGTGATGCACACTGTTGACTGAAATGTAAGCATTAATATGAGTGCTGAAGCAGAGGAATCTGAGAGAAACCAGCCAAATCTTTAATTAAAGAGTTATTAAATTTGAACTCTACTTCTACACCTGATTTTTTTTTAGACATTTATTAAAGAAGGGTAATGCAACTGTGTCAGGCTGCCATAAATGATCAGGATTTTGCCAGGTTTAATGCAAGTCATTTCACATGATGGCAAATCCCATTTCCTAGTCCTTCCCCCTATTAATAGGGATTTAATTTGAAATCAAAGAGTAGCAGTTCAAATATTATTGTGCTGCAAAATGAAAAAAAAGAACTCAAGAGGTTGTATTTTTTTGTTAATGCATGTGATTGTAGGAAGTCGGTATAGATCATGTGCAACCAATTACAGATCTGTTATAATTACTGAATTTGTGGTCACACATTTCTCAGCTTTCCACACATCTTGGTGTCTCTAAAAATGCTTTTTACACCCGTCAAAATGTGACAAAAAAAATCACACTTTATGAAAAAAAATAAAAATAATCACATCCTTTCTTGAATATGCAATTTGTGCCATTTTTGATTCACCCCAATTAAGCACACTCAACCACTGGCACCATGCTGGGTTCACTACGACCTTCAGAATCGTCTTATTTTCTGCACCATAGATCAGAGGTGCCCAAGTCCAGATTTGGACTGCAACCATCCTGCAACCTTTAATTGCATCCCTTCTCCTAAACCTCTGAATCAAATAAACTCTCATCAGGCCTCTGCAGAGTGCAGAGACTGTCTAGGACTGGACGTCTCTTCCACAGGTTAAACAAGGTATTGAAAACATTACTCAGATTTTGCTCCATATCGACATGATGGCAAAATGCAGTTGATGCACATTTGTTGCTTGAACAATCATCATGTGAATCTCCAAAAGATGCTCTCTCTATTAATAATAACCTGACAACTGTGGAGGCCATTGGCGTACAACAAAGATCATATTCCTTCACATCCTGGTTGTAACAAGCGGTCGTTTAAGCCTTTTTATCACTTTGAATCAGTCTGTCTGGTCCCTCTGAAATCTACAATCCATGCCACTGCTGCTCCCCAAATATTTTCTGGTTTTTGAACCAGTTTCTGTAAAGCTGGAGAGGCTTTGCCGGAGAAAACCCAGCAGATCAGGAGTTTCTGAATCACTCAGATCAGCCAATCTGGTGCCAACAATTATGCCTCAAAGTCACTTAAACCCAGTCTTTCCCATTCTGATGCTCTGAATGGAAGCAAGTCATATTCAATGCATCCAGATGCAGTTTTCCGACTTGCCATTATTTAGCAAGAAATTTGTCCCAACTAAAGTGGCTAGTTAGTCTGTATTGCTTGTATAGTCTACTGCAGTGTTTCCCAACCCTGGTCCTCAAGGCACACTGGCCTGCATGTTTTAGGTATTTCCTTGCTTCAGTGCAGCTGATTTCAATTGATGACTGATTAACAGGCGTTTGTTGAACTGCAATCAGTTGAATCAGGCACATTAAAGCAGGGAAACCTCTAAAACATGTAGGACAGTGTGCCTTGAGGACCAGGGTTGGAAAACACTGGTCTACTGGGTTGAAGGGTGGACGTCCCGCTGAACAGAAAGATCCACAAAAAAAAAAAAGCCAAAGATACAAAAAAAATTCTAAGATGCTTTAAAAAAAAATGACAATGTCCAGTTTTAAAAACATCTTTACAGACGAAAGGTGTGAACAAATCCACGAAACATGCATTGTTTTAGCTCAATTATAATTTGTTCCCCTTTAGGAAGGAATGGAAGTTTAAAAGGTTACTTGTATACTCATATACTAGATAGATTAAAAAACATTTCTAAAAACTTAAAGGGCTTGTTGAACTAAAACTCTGTGTCCCCATCAAACAGACTATAAGGTTGCTGGAGATGAATACTCAGCTGATTTTGAACAAATGCATTTTATTTCCTGTAGTAAAAGAAGGTAAATCGCCTTGTTAGCACAAACAGCAGATTGTAATAAATGGGTTAATCCCACTATTGTTCTCACAACGTGTGTGTGACTACGTGGAGTTTTAGAGCTTGTGGGGAAAAGTTTCCAGAGACTCACTTTGGACCTCAAATAATTGTTTCAGAGCCAAATGGGATTAAGATGTGGTTGGAAAGGGATGCAGTAAAATCACCGTCAGACCTGTAAAAGGGAAAAGAACAGGCCACAACTTGAATTCAGTAAAAAGAGGGATAAAGAAAGAGATGATCTTTCAATAGCTTTGCATTCCAGGCATAAAAAGTATCCTAAAGTCAAGTAAAAGAGAAAGCAGATCAGAATATTTTTTTGTGTCCAATTGTACTGTATAAATGATTGAAAAGAGGTAATAGCACAGAGCTGCAGGAAAAAAAGAGCAGCATGAGCAGACAAGTGAAAGGGCAAGAAGTGAACACGTTCAATGAAATGCACACTGCGAGTGTGAAATGATCTGCAGCAATCCTCCGCATGTTTGGCTGTGTTTAGATCCAGGCAGCTTGGAGGTCAGCCAACACACAGAAAAAGGTCAGCCAAATAGGTTTTATGCTTTGAATAAGGTTTTTTGAGCCTCTGGCATTCCTAAACACTGAAAATTGAGCCAAGAAAACGCATTGAGCTGAATACAGGTGGCAGCATCTCTGACGAAGAACAGAGCATCTTTGAGGCAGTCCATGCACACTAAATAACTTTCATTCCTTTTCTATTTTTTTCCCAAACGTTTCCTCCACATCTTTATCTCTGGCATTTATATTTGTTTTTTCAGCAGTGAGGAACGCTTCAAAACATCTCTGCAGATGCTCAGACATGAATGCCAAGTGATATTCGTTTTTTATTTTGGACAGGGTGTGTTCATTTTGCATGCACAAAAGGTAGAAGCTGATAAATTAATATTGCTGTGGTCGGGATTTTTGATCTGAAGGAAGGAGCAGCTGCTGACAAAGCACAAAACAATCCCCACAAAGGAAACTATTCTGCCTTTAATGCGAAAAGCTGATTCCTTTAGGAAATTCAGGGCAAAAGTTTATGGATGCCAAACTTTGCTGTGACCTTGTAGGAACAAATAGGAGGGAAATGAGAAAAATGCAGCCGTATAAATCAAAAGGTCAGTTATCAAATCCTTCCTCTCCCCGGAAAAAAAAACAAAACAATTTCCATTAAGGATTCAGCACCATAGTGTCAGAACAGATTCTCATTTGCGGTGGAGGATGAACGCCATCGCCGCTTCATTCTTTAAAGCCCCAGCTTGCGGCCTGATGGATCTCTAGCTCCACGCCTAAAGGTCAGACAAATGAAATCACAGAAAGCTGCAGGACATGTGTCGAAGCTGAACACACCGAATAAATTCCATCCATCTTCATCTGCGAGGCGCAATTTTACCGGAGACCTGGGTGACTCACGGCGGGAGCGGGGTGAAGAATGAAGGGAGGGAGAGAGAAGGGGAGCGGGGGACCTTAAGGCAGGGAAGCAGAACGAGAACAAAAACAGGACAACAAGAAAGGGAAGGAAGAAAGTGAGGATAGATGTCTGTGTGCGAGCGCAGACAGGCAGAACATGAAAACAGAGAAAGACAGACGGCGTGACCACAGGAAGACAAAACCCCAAAAAACAAAGAAAAATAATGCTCTTTTTTTTCCCCATAGCCGGTCATATAAACATACAGAAACAGGAAGTGTTGCACTTGATTATTTGAGATCATATGAGCGTCTATATTCCTGTAAACATTGACTGTGCTCAGTTAAACAGAAGTCATTTTAAAAACCAGTATAACAGAACAGAAAAACTTCTGATTGATTATGAGTGCTAATCATGTCAGTCTTATAGTTGGCTATCAGTAAAAATCCAACGTTTCATTTCATTTACATAAAAAGTAAAACTCTGCTTTGTTGTAAAGCAACTATTTCAACTGTTGCAAAGAATATGAAATATTGATCATTACAGATATGTTATGTGTTCCATTTGTTTTGTTTGGATTTCAAAACAAAGACCTAAATAAAAACCTGTAAAAGTAAGTTTTTACATACTCAAAAACTATACAGTTGCTCCATTCTCTGCTTCATTGAGTAAGTCAAGTTTAACTGCTAAATATTAACTGGATCATTATTCATACATCTCCTTGGCTAGGGAGCCGACAGTTTTCTGATTGACAGACAAGTTGCTCATAGTTTGTCCATTTTAGGTTTCATTTTGCATGAGAATATTCTGATTATTCTGCTGGTTTTGCATCTTGTGAAAATGTATTCAAGCTGAACAGTTGAAAAATGTTAGCCATTTTTTTGCAAAACCAGGTACTGGTAAACGGATCGTGTCTGGTCATATTTCCACCTCCGTCTTTAAACATTTCCAACAACACTTACTATAAATTTTAAATGTTTAACACTTCTGCAACTTTCAATAAAAGTCAAAGGAAAATTCAGTAGAAATAAAAGGATTTGGAACTTGCAACCCACAATCTTTTAATGCACATTTTGAATTCACATTTTCCGTTAATGCACTGAGGCAATGACTAGTTATGAGAATATAAAAAGGGAAAATAGAAATAAAGCAGATTATAATCCTTCTAATGAGGTCACACATCTCCAGTGTTTACAGAAAAGTCAAAATTACCTGTATTATTACCATACACTTATGATAATCTTATTATAATCCAATCTCTGCTTTTACCATAAATCAACAACAAGATTATTTTGTAAAACCCTTTTGTAAGTAAAGCAAGTATTAGCGTCAGAAGAAAATCATTTTCTGCAATCCATAAAGAATCATGACGGAGTCTCAATACTATTTGGCATAAAAACGTCCTTATGATGTCATTTGAGTATTTAAATTTTGATGCAAAAATTAAATGACAGTGAATGTGACTGTACACAACAAAAGACACTTCAAGCTTTTCAGTGCCAGATATTAAAACAGCAAGTCTATATGGTATGACATGCAGTCAAGATTCATTTAATAATTTCAGAACAGATTTGGATGAGTTTTATCCATTTGTAAAAATCACAAAAAGCATTTTTAACTCTATTGTTATCACAACCCTAACACTGATGTTCATCTTCTTCCTTGCATGCTGGTTTATCTAAAACCACTTCATGTAAAGCTAATCATTAATAAATCCAATATATCTGTCAAACTTTATCCTAATCAATTTGCTTTGAGCCAAATCAAAGCAAATCAGTTTTGCATCCAAAATGCTAGCTACAAAATGTCAAAAAGCACAAAGACACAAATTTGTGAAATGGCCAGATGGCCAGGAACCAACTGAATCCTTACTTAATCAATGCCAGTTTAATCTCATTTTCAGTATTTAGAAACCAAGACAGAAAGTCAAGGTCCCTCTAATAAACACTGCAAACCTCAAAAGGAGAGAGAGATCTTAATAATCCCCATTTTCTACTTGTTTCTGATCACAGCACTTAGGCCAAGACAAAATACCTGGGTGATTGTTAACAGTAATGAGTTTCCCTTTAACTGTGGTTCTAATATCTATTCAAAGGTTAATAATAAAGCCACGTTTTGATGAAGAAATCTAAATGTTTGTCTATAAATCTCAGTCAGCTCACAAACTGCAATTTGTTTTATTTGTTGAAAATCAAGCACTGTTGTGAAGTCAGAAAATGAAACGCACTAAATGCCTTTTTTTTTTTTCTTTTTTCAAAGAGTTCAACTTTGGGCTTCACAAAAACATGAGAAAATATATCCCAAGGCAAAGCAGGAGGGAGGCAGAATGAGGAGCAAAATTAAACGACACCCTGCGGAGTGAACAACTCTCCTAAATCGTGGAGGCTTCAGCTCCTGCATCCATCGCTCCGTCTCCCCCGGTGCTGCAAACAAACGACAGCAGCGCTGATGAGACCTTCACAGGCCAAAAGCCTCATCCATTATGCTGCTGTCAGACTGGGAGTTTAACTCTGCACCTCTTACCATAATAGGCTTCCTGATAATCAGTGGAGTCTAAAGATCGGCTTCGAAATCCAGTTTGACTGAACTCCAAAAGCCTTTATGAGATCTAACTGTTTGAATTAAAGGATTCTCCAATAGTTTGTTCACAGGAGTCGACTCCCGGTGTGTTCCAGAGACGAGGTGCAAAATCATTTCCAAGAGCAGCTTTACTTCACCGCTTCACTGAATATCAACAAAAACTTACAGCCAGAAGAGCAATTTGTCTTCATTTGATGAAGAACGGATCACCGTGATGAAACAAATGACTCCGGCTCGGTTTGCTCTTCTTAGAATCTCGATGCATTTTAAAGGATGGTCACAGTTTTCAAACAGCAGCACAAATTCAAGTTTAATCTTGTGTTCATTGACAAAATTCAAGACATACTAATTTACAAAGAGCTCTAAAACAAATAAAACTCAAAACCCGTCGAATCGCTGGAGGCTGAGCTAAATGCTGACTAAGACTTGGGATTCATTCTGGCTTCGGTAAGATTGAATCATTAGTTCACCTTATTGCATGATGACTAACCAAAACCCAGGCAAGAAACTAAAAAACTACATTTCCACTCGGAAATTACTTTTCCTCATGCAGGCTGTAAATTAGGTTTACTTCCACCTCTGTGTATTTTTAATATCTGTGGCTAGATGAGTCATGCTAATGCAATTTTTGCCTCCTGTGATGCTCCTTGCTCCCGTGTGAAACCCCGACATTTACATAAATCGTCATAAACGAATCATAAAACCTGGGTATGTTTCTTTTGAGTTAAAAAAGTTAACAGAAACTTTTATACACAAAAGTATAGAAGCATGATTGCATTAGTAGACTAAGCCCTGAGAGAACTACTGATTCAAAAGCTCCGTCTTTAAAAAACATCCAATTGGAAGATTTTTTAAAAGACAGAGCTATTGAATCATTGCATCAACTTATATAAATGATTAAATTATTTCCTCAGAGTTCTACCAATAAGTAGCTTAAATAAGAGGTGAAATTGGGCTTTATTAAGCAGGAAAGCTTCCAGGACAGTAAGAGAAGAAGAAACTGTAAGATTTCGTTCATGCCCATTATAAGCCTGGGTTGCAGATGATTAGGTTCACTTAAAATGCAAGTAAACAAGTTTAACAATAATCATTAATTTGGCATTTAAACCCAACTTAACTGACCGGATTACTTTTACCCACTTTAAACACGAAAAACTGTGGCACCTTAATGAAAACAAGATGTCTGCTGATGTTTTTGTAACATCATGGATCCAGTCATTGACTTCAGCTACACCATTATTCAGACGTCAACTCAGCTAAAATTAATCCGAGACACATAATCAGGTACTAGAGATCATTTTAGCCCCTTGCACAGAACTGCAGTAAAACATTTGATGGCTTGTTGCACACTTGCGTTCACCCACACAGACCTCGCTACAAAATGAAAGGACATGGCTTTAATTTTACAATAAGTTGTTTTATAATGTGATGATTGCAGCAGCTGGTCAAAGGTTGGCTCCAGAAATGACTAAAAAAAAAAAAAAACACACAAAAAACAACAAAGTTGAAACAAAAATGATTCAATATCACAGTGAGTTCCAGGACAGAGAATTCAGACAGTCAAATAAGCAAGTACAGACATTATGGCACAAAGAAAACAAACAAACAAAGAAAAAACATTAATAAGTCTGAGTGCTCACCGTATCAAAGATGTACACACATTTAATTTACCAAACAACCCACAGCGATCGCGCCTGGTTGATGGTTGACGGTGAAACACCCAGTGGCTCTTTTTCAAACCTGCCCTATTGAGGAGAGTTGGTACTTCTGATGGGCCTAAAATAATGAGTTCTTACTCTGTTCTGCACCGCTACACATCTAATGTGTGTTTGGCAAAACGCTCCCAATATTCAATTCACAAGAAAACATTTTATCCAAAGCCCAGATTTTGGAGGCCTTATTACGTTGTTTCAAATTTCTATATGGAGAGTTGAAAGGAAAATTGGTGTTGGAAATGAGTGACAGCATATTTATTACAGAGTGAAATCATGTTGAGATTGACCTTGATAGTCTCTCTCTCTCCTGAGAGCAGGTGATGTAACAAATGCTTTGGTTAGAAAGCAGGAGCAGGAGAGTCATTGTCAGCACACCTCATTCCCTGAGTCATTTCCTTGTCTCTGCATCTCTGAGCTCAAACTTTCTCTGAGTTACCCAGACAACAAAAAGAAACTTTTCTGCAGCAGCTATTACAGTTTCATCACAAAAGGTGTAATGACAGCATCTAAGTTGAATGAAACTTAGATGAAAAAATGATTTTCTAACAAAAAGTTTCAGATGATTTTTCCTCACTATCCTTTGATAAATAGGATTGAGGCTTTTCAGGTGAAATTAAATAATGATCATCTAAATATGTTCTTTTAAAACACTCAAAATCATCAGCTAGACTAACTTTGGGTATTTTTAAATAATTATTCCAGCTAAGCTCATTAGGGGAATATATATCAAAGGTAGCGATTCATCTTTCCCAATGAGTGCTCAGCCTCCTATGATCCCCTAATCTTTAGCTCCTCCTTCCAGATTTTCTTTTAGATTCACATCTGAACTTTGAATAGGCCACTCAAAAACATTATTTTGTCCACAACCTGATTTAATGTTTGTCTCCTGCAGCTCCTGCTCAGATCTGCACCTACCTAAATAATTAAATTGGAGTCATAATGCCTTTCTGTCTGCAGAAAACAGACTAAATGTCAGGAAACATCTTCTTTTCCATTGATTCTCTCTCTACAGACAGCAGGAAGTTTGCGTCTGCTGTGAACCAGCTGTCGGTAGGCTGCAACACACACACTCAAATCCACCCACACAACCACAAAACACCTGCCGGGAGAGCAATGTGTTGTGTTGCTGATCAATAAAGATGGAAGAGAGGCTTCACAGAGACACAGAGGTCACCTGTGCAAGTTTAGGAGTATGTGTGTTTAACCCTCTGATGCGTAAGTGGGTCCTTTTTGACACGGTGAGACCATCTTTTTGCAATATTTCTGTAATGGAAAGTTTCCATCACTTCATATTCCAGGTATTCCTCAAATAATATGTTACTGATATCATGCAATTAAAATTTTTAATTTACCTTTTATACATTTTAAGAAATAGCATGTTTTATATTACTACCCCATTCTTCTGTGAGTGGGTCAAAAGTGACCCGCATTCATTTCCTATGGAGTTTAATGTGAATCTTTGTTTCTTACCAACTGTGACTGTCAGGAAAACCTTTTGTGAACCAAACACACAGAGTCCCAAGTGTTACTTCTGAATAATAATCATTTACACAGCAAGAACTTTTACATGAGTGTTATCTTTATTTTTTACCTCACAAATGTGTGTGTCAATCATGAGTACGGTTACCGTCACAAATCAACATATTAGCCTTCTTTAAAGTTGGCCAACACCAGTTATCTAACCAACTAGCCAACATCACTGCCTATACTTTATTGTGCATGTGTATAATTTTGTGTACGTCTCTGTCAGACACCCTGGATAAGAAAACCAAGAGAGAGAGAGAGAGAGTGTGTGTGTGTGTGTGTGTGTGTTAAATGACATGCAAAACCTGTTGATCAATGTGTCCTTCTTTTATCGTCTCAATAAATAAAATAAAAATTCACAACTATATAAATAAATGCATAAAGAAATGAGCTGGAACAGGATAGAGTGTCTTCTCCGGGTCGGGACGAATGTACTGCCCCAAGTGGAGGATTTAAGTATCTTAGGATCTTGTTCACCAATGAGGGAAAATGGAGCGGGAAATCGACAGGCGGATAGGAGCAGCGTCTGCAATGAACCAGGCGCTGTAACAGTCTGTTGTTGAGAAGAGAGAGCCAAGTTAAAAAGCAAAGCTCTTGATTTACCGGTTGATCTACGTTCCCACCCTCATCTATGGTCATGTGCTTTGGGTCATGTCTGAAAGAACGAGATCACGGATACTAGCGGCCAAAATTAGTTTTCCCCGTAGGGTGTCTGGGCTCTCCCTTAGAGATGGGGTAAGAATCTCAGATATCCAGGAGGGACTCAGAGCCGCTGCTTCTTCACATCGAGAGGTGCTAGTTGAGGTGGCTCGGGCATCTGGTTAGGATGCCTCCTGGACGCCTCTTATTGTATGTTAAACACCTTTCAATTCATATTTGTTGATACTTAGAAATGAATCTCAATAGATAAGCAGCATCAACTGTTGCATTAATTTGTCAGGAATACACAAGAGTACCAACTATGCTTCATCATATGGTGTGTGTAAATAAATCTGCTGTGTAAACTCTGCAATTAGAAACATTTGGCAAACAGTTCCTCCCTCTCTCTCTCTCTCATACATACTGCATCTGAATGCACCCTAAAAGCCACTGCTGTAAAAAGCGATGCATTTATAATGACATTCCCAGACAGGTCAACCAAAACTAAAAAGACTTGGCTAACAGAAACAGAGATCTGCAAAAAAAAAAGATGCAGAACCTCTGAGAAAAACCCGGAGCTGTCCGTGTAATCGTTACAAGGACAATTTTTCAGAGACTGGACAATTCTCTTTGCTAGTTTTTTCTATATCAACATTCTGTCTTTTTGCAGGAAAAAAAAATAAAAACCACTAGTGTTTTATTCAGAGTAAAAAGACAATTTCATCAGGCTGCAGCAAAGCAGCAAGAATGGAAATAAAAAATAAAAGTGCATCTGGCAAAGCAATCTGCCTTAAATAGTTTGGAGGTTTGCAGAACAGACAACAGGAGGAAAAACAAAAACAACAGCAGGCAAAGCAATAAAGTGTGCTGCATATCCGAGATATGTTTTTGAAAAGACTGGGATTACCTTGCACTGAAGGAGAGGCAAGTACAAAGCTGCAAGATTTGATACCATTTTAAATGGGTTACTTCATTGATCATGCTAAAAAGTATAATTTTCATCACCATGGCAGCACCTGCAGGAGAAATGTTGAGTGTAAAAAGCCAGAGCTAGTGTGGGATTGTCATGAAAGTTCATTCTTAAGTACAACTTTACAGTTTCAGGATCGTTACAAAATTTCAACAAAACTTTTCAACAATGCGTGATCTTAAAACAGTTTTTTTTTAAAGGTGATGCGTGTTACTCTGTAAGATCTCTCACCACGAATGTCCTTTTGTTTTATGAAATAAGTGCAACGGCCTTATTCCCGTCAGCTGACCAGCAGTGCACAGGAACAGCAACAAAAAATTAGAACAAAGTTATAAAACCAACTTTTTCTACTCCATTCAGTGTACTCAGGTGAGCACACCAAGTTTTCATTTAATACTAATAAAGTACATATAAAAGAGAAATTAGACTTGAGCTTTCAACCCATCATCCATCCATAATATTCTTCACACCATCTAAAACAAGCCAACACAAAATTAAAGAACAAGTAACTTCTCCATTTAAAACAGCATCAACAAACGGCAGCAGTGGAAGTAAAGGAAGGCGACCAGGACTTTGAGAGCATAAAATCTGCGGTAGAAAAATGTGTTTTATGGATAATTAGCTGCAGCAGACTTATTATACTGCTCTGTGTCTGAGCCAACTAACAGAATGACATTTTTAGATGTATATTAGTTAAAGCCCTACAAGTAAAACAGATTGATTAAGAACTGTAGAGTCTGAAAAAAAAAAAAACAACATGGCTCATTAATATGAGATATTCTGGTGAGATTTGTTTGGAGAAATTAAAGTGTTGGACATCAGAGCTGAAGAACAAATTACAACGTCTGAGAGGAAGTCTGCCAGGATTTAATTATTTTTTATTCTTTTTTTTTTAACACAAGTGGGCTCTAACGAGATGAATTACATGCAAAATAGTCTCATCACAAAGAATATTTAAATCCCTCCATCTATACGGTGCCAATTCAAGTCCCCTGCATTTCTTCTGACATTTTTTCCCTTTTTGAATAAACTACCATAAAAATTTTCACTCTGGTTATATTCAACCTGGAGACTTTGAGGAACTTAAAATCATTCTGCAACTTTATGCAATCTCATTGCCTTGTCTTTCAATTTCTCATTGCTGAACAGCAATGAGAAATTGCTGTTCAGCAATTTCTCATTGCATACAAAGTTGTATTTTGTACAACTTTGAAAGTTGTACAAAATAATCAGATTTATTCATTAAACTCTTATTTAAGTTTCTCCTCTTAAATATCCCTTTCAGTCATCATAAAGCGCAGCATTAATTAGAAAATGCTCCTTTTTAAAGAGGGGGACCCTAATAAAGTGTCAAATATTAGATAATCTTTTATATATTTTGAATAATGTTGAACAGAATATTTGTAGTAATATAGATAGACATTCTACAGCATATTGTTGAGGTTTATCATGTTAAGCTTACTTTGTGTTGAAAACAGCAGATATTAATATTAGGCTATCCGGCTTGAAAGTATACTGTATCTAAAAGATATATCTGCACAATTTCCATTTCATATTTTCATTATTAGTCTCTCCTCTCTTTTTCTGAAAATAAGCCTCAAATTTTATGTTCAAATTTCTAACCAACAGGAACCTCCCCTCCAGGCTTGTTTGCAGCCAGTTTTCATTATGTTGCATCACCAATATGAAGCATTTTATCAAGAACGTGCTGAAGAAAAAGGCCAAAGCAAGAAGATGATCACAGACAGGACAGAGAGAGGATCAAGCAAACGCTGCTCCACCCAACCAGGTGCAGTTGATACATGACACTGCAGAGCCTGGGAGAAGCCAGAGGAAACTGAATCCATGCATGCTCACACAACGGCTGATTCCCTTATTTTGATTTACCAGGCAATGCAACACCATTCCACACTGTAAAAAATGTGTATATCAGGACAGTGACGAGCGAGCCGAGTGATGCAACGCACAGTGGCTTCTGACACCATCAGAGCAGCTCCTCTGAGCTAATGAGGCTTGGAAGAAAGAATGAAAGAAAGACGAGGGCAGAGAAGAAAAACTGCATTTACTCTGAAATTATGAGTCTTCTTTTACTTGTGTGAAATCACAAAATTTAGAGAACGAAAGCAGACCATGAAATATATCACAGTTTCTGTTTAATTTCACTTGTCACTGTGTCAATCAAATGATCCCAGCTGTTAAAATGAAACATTTTTCAAGTTTAGTGAGATAAAAGGACAAAGTTGTTACTTTAACAAAAATGAATAATTTTTGAAAGAAGGAAAAGGAAATCATCTTATAAAGTCTGCCATTTTAGTCCAACCTGATTTGACCCTCTCCTGTGATGAATGGATCATTTTTTTCATGGAGACTCTATAATGGTTTAAATGTGTTATTTTTCTTTGTACATGAGGCCCTAATTATTGATTTCTACTCTTTTTTTTAACGCTGCAGATTTTTGCTGATTTCTTGTGAACATAAGCAAAATACCTTAAGAATAATTTAACTGTCCTAACAGAAAATGTTTAAATTAAAATTATTTTCTCCCAAGCAGCCAAATCTAAAGAGCCGTTTCTCTCTTCAACGAAGTAACCCTCCGTTTATGATGGAGACGTTTCTGTACCAATTAAATATAAGAATTACAGCACAGATTTAATCTATTACAGAATTAGTGCAACAGTCCAACCACTTCTAAATACAACAGAAATCACACCACAGACAGTAATTTAAAAACAAACCTTGTCTGTAAATTATACATCTATACAGAAGTTTTAGGTCTTTCTTTGACCACTGTAACTATTTATATTGGGAACAGAGTTAACAACACTTTTGTTTGAGGAATGAGCCCATTGTGAGGCGTCGTAGTTAAGAAGGTTTACTGACAATCCAGCACAAAGACAAATATTAGAGATGATATTTTAAACTCTTAGCGATTAGTATAGAATATGACTAGCAGCATTCAGTGCTTACCTTCCCTGCAGATGCTTACTTCAACTGAATTTCCAATTAGCTTCCCATTATCCGCTTCCATCCAACTCCCAGTTTAAAAGTTAGCAGCCTGAAGAAACAGCCGATATGGCACCCCAGGAAAATATATTTTCATTTTTAGAAGCTTCCTACATCTCTGCACTTTTTCTAACCTTATTTTTTAATTGCCCAATTTGAAAATAGCAAACCAAGTGTAACAGGTGGCACCATTAGGTGTCGCTCTTTCTATAGCTTGAGCCTCCATAAAAGGGAAGCTAGAAGGATGGTGGCAAAATATCAATTTCCTGTGTGTCAGACCAGCTGTGTGTTGGGTGTTGTTTGCTGGCTGTGGAGTTGATTGCTGATGGTGTTCGGACGGTATCATTACCTGGGCGTGGTTGTTCGACGCCGCAGGGTTACACCAGATCGGCTACTCCACGGTTTGAACTGGGAGTGTTGATTCATGCAACACAGTTTTTGCACTGCCTCCTGCTGTCCTTTTAGCGTTTGGCTTTTTCTTTGTTGTTAGTACGCCCAGTTAGGATTGGTTTCTTCTTGTAGTATTTGTGAGGGCGGGCTAACAACCTTTCATTTATTTTGTTGGTTTTGTTTAATTGTTTGTTTTGGGCACTTCCCTGAATTTTTATATCTCGTTTGGCGTGATCCCCATTACCGGGGTTGACAACGAATGGATGAAGTTAGCGGGGAATCCTTTTTATCTATGCAACAATAAATATCAATAATTAACTTAATTCTGGTTGTTGATCATTGTGCTTTGGCTAACCATGCCTATAACACAAGTTTTCCTTTTGCAGTAAAAACTTTCACACAGGTAAGAGTAGCTATTAGCATGACCTGGTAGCAAGGACATTGGGTTATCACAGGTGGTGAAGTTACCGAGTAAGAAAGAATTGAACCTTTAAGGTGTTTTCATACCTGAAGGTCTGGTAAACTCTGTACTATAGGGGACCAAAATTGCAACATTTGTTATATTTTCAGCTGGTGCAGTTCACTTTCAAACAATCCAAACTCTTTGAAAAACCTGTTCCCCTCCTGTCCTGTGGTGGCGCTGCATCAACAACCACAGAAGAAAACGACACAAGTAAGAGATTTAATGTCTCTTCCTGCTTGTGGAGCGGCCTCCTGTCTGCTTGGCATTCACTTTATGCATTCGAACCGCAGAGTTCACTTTAGCCAAACCAACTACAGCTTTTTTGGTCCATATCATAGTTGAATTTCACATCTCCCAAAACAAACTGTAAACTGACTAGAGTTTAATTAAAGTGGAGTAAACATGGCTGGTGTGAATGAACCCTTAGTTTCTGACCAGCAGAAACTAAGGGTTTTAATCAGAGTTCAAAGCATGAATGAATGCAAAAATGAGACCTTTAATCCCACTATGTTCTCCAAAAAGAGTTAAATACTTTAAACAGTAAACTTACAAATTATGACTTCACTTAAAATAATTGGACAAATAAACTTATCTGGATTTTTTCCATTTTAAGCCCAAAACCTTGCTGCATGTTTGTGTACTAAAGCCACCATCTCGACTCTACCAGGGCTTTTCTGTGATTTGGTCAATAGCACTGTTGCCTCAGAGCAATAAGTCTCCATGTTCAAATTATGGCCTTTGTTTGCATGATCCTCCCAAGTATTTGAGGGTTGTTTTTTTTCCAGGATTCTTTAGTTTCATGTATGTTACTTCACTGGATAATCTAAGTATTACAGAGGAGGGAGTGTGTGCAAGACTGATGGTCCCGTGTTCCCCAGCGGCCCTCCTTTCATGCATCAGTGGAGATAAGCACCACTGTGCTACTCAGAATGGGACGAACTTGGTATAACTTAAAAGGAAAAAAAAAAAAAATCAATTCAAATTGGACAATTCCTTGAATGAATGATACTATTATAAATTAGAGGAAGAGAAAAATCTAGTACATTCACCCTCAACCCTGATGCTCACTGTCCACTGACCTGCATTATTTGCATGTTTCCTTGACGTCGTCCAACTGATTTAAATGAAATCATCATTAACGTCTGCTATGGCGTTGTCACACCCAGAATGAAACCACACAACTCAGGTGTGCAGAAACAGGGAGAAATCTGAAACATGCCGAACGCGACTGACCAACACTACTCTAGTCCACACAGCATTACTGAAATTATGGCTGGATAACGTATCACAAGATAGGCGCTCCATATCAATCGATGTCAGCAATTATTGATTCACTTTTGTTGCATCTGAAATACGGCCAAACTAGCGATGCAACCTTTCTTGTTTTATCCAAAGTTTTCACTCTGCGCCGTTGTTTTTGTTCTTTGACACACGGTGGCAAAACCTTAAACTTCTGCGCAACGTACTCAACATGTTGTTGCTAGGTAACCAAAAAGCTAGAGTTGCTAGGTAACCAAAGAGTAAGGGAGTGAGTTGATGCCACCAACCTAGCTTAGCTGGTCATGAGAGGTTGAGAGCCTCTGCCTACGTCCCCCAGAATGCTGGGCGGTTCTGGATCAGAGTTCAGGAAAATTATTGATTATATCAGATGCATTGTCTTTTGATATTGATCACATATCTATCACTATATATATATATATATATATATATATATATATATCATTATTGATTCATTGTCCAGCCCTACTAAAACAAAAAATAAAAAATACCCTCAGCTGCCAACTTTCTGTGGGAAAAGTACCAAATTCAAAAGCATGTTCACACAGAGGACCGTCAACCATGTTCTTTTTGTTTGTTTGTTTTAAGTAAGCTATAGCTAAAGGGAGGAAAAACACATCCGACTGACTAAGGGTAAACCAAATAACTGCTCTGGCAGCAATGAGTCTGATTATAGAGGAGCAAAGCTCAGAAAAAGGGTAAAATCTCAAGATACCCAAGGTTTTCCTTCAAAGAGAAAGCAAAAAGTAGTGACCAAAGCCTACATACTTTTAGACTGCAAGAAATCAATTTAGAGATAAACAACTAAGGAGGACACAAAAAGAGGATGGGATTGGAAACAAAGAAGGAGACATGGCAAGATTAAGTTGGAAACTTTAATTGGAGAGAAGGTCACAAAGCTCCAGAGTCTCAACACACACTAATGAGCTGTTAGCTGATTAACAAACTGTGTGAGGGAGAGACAGAGTCACATGAGGACTGAGGAGGTCCTAAAGTCACTAAAACGAGAATAAAACCATGTTTCTGAAATCAACGGACCTCAGAACTGGAATTTCTGCTCCCATATTATTCCAGGTTTAAACATATAGAATAACTATTCATTGGAGGCTAAACAAGCCATAGAGCAGAGCAAAGCCTGTTTAAACATTAACATATTTAAAAGAGCAAATGAAGAAACTGCTAATGAACAAAAAGTTATGCAACAAACAGTTACAGCCTTCGATCTTCCATCTGCTTCTCTTCCTCAACGCTTCACTGAAAGGCTTCACTTACACCAGGCCTCATGTACTGTATATATTCAGTGTTTTCAAAGAAAAAAAAAAAATACTGTACAAACCAGTTTTCATTTAATCAGAGCAAAATATGCGCTGCCATTTTCACAGTCATCACACAACTCCAAAGACAATAAATTCATAAAATTAGATGAATCAGACAAAGAAGTTTAAAATGGCCTTCCCATTTTTCTAGGTTAAGATATTTTGGTACCCAAACAGTAGACGTGATTTCTTTTGAGCATCATCAATAAACCCTATAATGACAAAACATTTGGAGCGACACCTGTAGATCATTGATGAGGCTTCAGAACCTCTTCAATACTCTTCAGAATTGAGCAGTCTTCAGTCCAGGCAAACCAATCCATAATGCCCTCTGTGTGGTTTAACACGGCCTCTGAAGCAGGCTTTATGTCCACAAATCCCACTTCACTAACTTAATCATTCCAGGAAGCACTTGAATGTTTCTGAAATCTGGGATGCATTTGGTCCGAGTGGATCAGCGGCTTATCAGGGTCATTTTCACAGAACCGTGCCATCAACCTGGAAAACGGGAACGTTGTTGCGTTCAGCTTGCCTGTATTCCAGCTCTTACACAGACCGTCACATTCGCCAAGTGTTGTGCTCACACAATAGACTGTCTACAATTAGAAGCTGCTAATGTATTTTATATATTTAATCACTGCAGCATTCATAAGCAGATGTAATATACTCTGCATGCAATTAACATATTGAATCTTAAATGGTAAGAAGTGCTAATTGAAAGTTCATTAGAAGGACAATTAATTTAATGCATGCAGGAGATGCATTGGATTCCAAGAGTCAGGTTAAACTCAAGGTCCGTGGGCCAAATCCGGCCCGCTGTGGCTTTTTATGTGGCCCTCTAGATTCTAGACTAAACACTAAGTGTGCTTAAATATTTTTTATCACATTAATGCAGTTTTTATCTCTTTACTGGTAAATTATATCAACCAGTCCCTCCAGTTTCTTCAGAGTTATTGTTGAAATTTATGCAAAAATCAACAAATCCCCACATTTTTTATTTTTTTATTTTTGCTCTAATGCATAATTGGGAGTTTACTGCAGATTTTTCTCAAAAATTGATCTGTACATCAAGTAATAAAAACTTGCATTTACAATCATAAATAAGTGCAAAATTAGTACCACAAACACTTAAATTTTTATTGCAAAATAAAAAATTATTTTTAAAAAACAAAAACAGTATCACAAAATAATAGAGGGTCTGAAAAGATGTTCAGTAATATTTAATGTTAAGAATTCATTGATGCTTTACCAGTTTGTGAACAGGTTTTAATCAATATATTCGGCCCTTTAAGAGCATTCATGACCTGAATTTGGCCCAAAACAAAAATGTCCTTAAACTAACCAGCCGCAGCTTAAACACTTCCAACCTTACAGAAACAGTGATGGTCCACAAAGCCACTGAAAGATTCTAATATGAAGGGATTTGATACTTTCTTGGTAATTTCACACATTTTCTCCCAATTTTGGAAATACACTAGCTGCTTATGATGAGCAACAATTGATGAAAATATTGAAACCTATTTAGATAATAGGAACATTTGTTCCCGGTGACACCTAAGGGTGACATGGCAATTATTATACAAAAAATATATAAATTGTTTAAAAGGAAAATCACATTCATTCACTATTTTATCAGTTATCTCCATGTAGAAACAGCTATTAAAGAGAAACCTGGCAAACCATTTAAGCTGCACAAATCTCTGAAAAGACTTTAATCAGTTTGTCGATACCACTCAGTAAAGTACACATTTGTTACTTTTAAAAAAGCTGGTTTATAAAGTTAACAGAAAGGGTTGGAAAACAGCGACTCTGTGCAAAAGCAGAAATGTGATGTCAAAACCAGATATCCGTAACATTTTTTGTTTGATCTAAAGCATAAAAAGTTAAGTCAGATTTAATGAACAAAATCATTTCTGTTGATCAGAATAATAATTTCTTTCTTTTTGTCTTCAATAGAAATTCACACATTATCAAATTTTTTAAACTGCATGAGGTGGGAGAAAATGGTTATCATTTTATAAAATGGTTTAACTCCTGGGCTGCACAGTGGTGCAGTTGGTAGCGCTGTTGCCTTGCAGCAAGAAGGTCCTGGGTTCGATTCCCGGCCCGGGGTCTTTCTGCATGGAGTTTGCATGTTCTCCCTGTGCATGGTGGGTTCTCTCCGGGTTCTCCGGCTTCCTCCCACAGTCCAAAAACATGACTGTCAGGTTAATTGGTCTCTCTAAATTCTCCCTAGGTGTGTGTGTGTGTGCGTGTGTGTGAATGGTTGTTTGTCTTTGTGTTGCCCTGCGACAGACTGGCGACCTGTCCAGGGTGACCCCGCCTCTCGCCCAGAATGTTAGGTGGAGATAGGCACCAGCACCTCCTGACCCCTCTAGGGACAAGGGTGTTAGAAAATGGATGGATGGGTTTAACTCTTCTTCTATCTACACAGGATGTCAGAGAACTTTTATCCATTCTCTCTTTACTGTCCAGTGCCGTTTTAGATGCACAAAAAGTTTGGAGTTTCTTTTCCTCCAAGGGAAAAATATCCAAATACAAATTCAGAGTGACCAAAGCAGTTTACCATCTAAAAGGCAAAGACAGCAGCACCAGCGGCCTTTGTAATAGGAGCACTTTATCCGTCAGCGGCGGCATCACATGCGATTACAATCCTATATTACGGTGAAGAGTCCTGACAGTAAAGCCTGGGCTTCGGGACTGGAGTCGTATTTTCAGGCCGATTACAGCAGCGATTTGGCCTTCACGCCTCATTCTCTGAACCATCCGAGGCCACGATGCCTGTCTGCCTCCTGCGGCTTTATGGATCAACAATCCACCTTTGAGGCCGTCTTTAATGCACCTGTTACTCATCCGGATCTGCTCACCAGCCGAGGTGGGCAGTGTTATGGAGCAATCCACAGAATGCGTCACATTCAGGCCCAGTGTCCTGCAGTCAGACTGACACCTTGTTGTTATCTTGGTAAAGGTGTAAAACTACAAACACGACGGTTTAAAATCTGTCTGCAGATATTAATCAAACCGTTTACATTTCTATCTAACAAATAAATGTATTCAAAAATAATAATCTCAAGATTCAGTCCTGAGCTTCCAAATTATAGATTCAAAAAATCTGATTCCTACTCAGTGGAAAATCACATTCAAGTCATTTCAAAATGGATTTCTAGCACAGTGGTCGACTGTTTCAGCCTGGTTGGTACAAGGCACGTCTTTTGCAGCTGCATTTTCCAAAGAAAGTCGACACACTCAGTTAAGGCTTAGTACATAACTTACTGCTTAGCTTTTAGGCTGGTGCCTCTTCAGCAGTCTTGGCTTCGACGACACAGTCAAGTGCAACACTTCAAACCTCGCTGCCATCATGACGGCACATTATGCCAATGAAGGCTACTAATGATAATTTTACACATTTCCCTCTTTTGAAAGCAGCTTCTGATAAACAACTGAAGAAAATTACAAAATGAGCAAATATCTGGAACTTGTCTGACTAGATGGGTGATGTGGGGAAAATAAAACAAACTGCAATCTTTTTAAAGCTAAATCACTTTTGAATGTTATTTTTTCAACATTGTCCTTAAAGCAAAACCAAACAGAGCCTTTAGATCAAAGGACATTTCTGATTAGATTTAAATCCATCCATCCAATTTATCTACATCTGACAAGAGCTAATGACATTTAATAAATGCGTTGACATATTTAAAGTACATTCGGACTCTGTCAGACATTTTACACAACTCAAGCATTAATTTTCATGGCGAAGCTAAATGTTGTCAAAAGCAATCTGTTGACAGTGATAAACTCTTGGCACATGAAAGCTCGTTTATAAAGATAAAGGAGAAGGAGGGAAATTAGATTGATGCATCTGTGCAAGAAAATAAAACAGGATGTGCCTTACAGAGCTTTCTACAATCCTCCTGCTTTGGCAGACAGTTAGCATTTTCCCTTCCAACAGAATTTAACCCAGAACAAAGTCTTCAAGCAACCTTGAATTGTCACAACAAACTACCTATTGTACTGTTGTCTAAGGTTGCACATGAGGAAAACATGCCAATATGACTGCTGAAAATTGCAATAACAATTTTGATTACATTTAAGGCAATTTCTTCCCAAACATTTTTCTTGGATGGACATTTACAGCCCATCCAATTGACCAAATACAAAGATCCTTTACTGCTTTTTTGGATAAAAACGTTTGTAAAAGTTCAAAATCAAACTTTTGCTAAAGGCAAACATTTCATTTGCCTTTAAGACAACGAAAAGTAGTAAATAAACATAAATCATCAAAGACAAAACCCTATAAAAACCTACAACATTAAAGAGAACAGTAATATTAATATTTAAATAATGCAACATGTTGCAGAAGCTACTACAGTTATTTTAAATCATTTCTTAGGATGCGCTTCAGGATGACAACCATCTTTATCTTTGTTTGAATTGTGCACAACCTAAGCCGCCGTTAGGATGAATTCAAAACAAAATCCGAAGCATGCATGATAGATATCGCTCATCTGTGATAATGGATTAACCCCAGATTTCTGTTCAACTCTGATTCTTTTACTCATGTGTCAAAGTTTCTTCATCAGAGACGATAAAAGCCAAGGAAATGAACATTCGGAAAGAGATGCACCCTTGACAATAGGTTATTATTTGTGCCTGATTGTGTATCCTGTAGTCAGCCTCTGCTACATCAAAACACACACAAACACACACACGCAAACACAGGATTAGAACAAAAGGCGAGTCCCGCGGCACAGATTTGCGCAGAGAACATAATAGCTGATGACATGCGGCAGTTTGGAGGCTTTCAAAGCGACGCGGCTAATCTTCCTGCACTGGAATAACATTATTTTCTCCGCTTCCTCCTCCTCCTCACCGCCCGCCCACCGGGGACTCACAGGTTATTGTGTCCAAACGCACCCCAAGGTTAACCCACACAATGAATGGGCAGCCATGGCCACGCAGCCAGCTGATCGGGCTGCCCTGCTGATAGATTGTGATGAGGCAGGTGATCGTTTAGAATGGGGTTCAAACACAACAAAGAGACATTTCAGATTGTAGCACCTTCACGCTGAACAATAAAGCAAAGAGGCTAGACTGCAAGGGAGATATAACAAAAAGGGGGAGGGGGGAACAGAAGGGGACTGGAAAAAGGGTTTTTGGTGTCAATCCAGGTTTATATTGTGTGTTTAACAAAGAAACGTCTGTTCTTTGACCTCAAAGTGAGGACAGCCTAGAAAAACAAAAATGATCAAGAACAATGGAGAGAAACCCCATAGCAAAACATCTAAATCTCAAATTTTAGTAAAAAGGACTTTGTCTCTTACCACTAAATACTTCAATCCAACATTTTCCTAAAACAAAACTGCCTTGTTAGATTAGACAGAAGGCTAAAAATACATAAAATCCAGAAATGAACTTGCTTTTCATCTGAGCGACCAAATTCATGAAAAAGAGGAAATAAGATTCCAAAATCTATAGTCATAAATTATGGAGTGCATCGATTGTTTTTCATGTGTACTGGCCATAAAAATGCTTCCAATGCTATAACAAACACTGGGTAAAAAAAATAAAAAATATTGGAACAATTAACGCCCAATTTTCAACAGGTCCAAATTACTGAAGTGGCGTTCAGTCCAATATCGAAGAACTAGCTGTAGTTACTGTAATGATCTATTCTGGTTCTGATCAATAAAACATCAGGATGGTAAGAATGAGAGGTAATTACCCAACGCTAAGGTAAATTAGACAACATAGTTACTAAAGATTTACTGCACACAGGCAGAAACGTAAGAATATTCATCTAAAAACAAAACTACCAAAACAGTCCTTCAAAGTTGCTGTTTTATTCCATTCTGCAATCTGTCTAGGCTTTAAAACGCACTGAATTTAATTTAATGAATTTAATATATTGTGATTTCCAGGCACATCAAGTGAATGCGTTACCTCCAGTTATGAAAATGTGTATACCAAAAACAACTTAAAAGAAATGATGCTTTGCATCACACCCGTATCTGATACCCAGGGCCGGATTTAGGAGGATGGGGGCCCCTGGGCTGGAGTCAGGATGGGGGCCCCTGGGCTAGAGTATATATATATACTCTAGTATATATATATATATATATATATATATATATATATATTTGTATGTGTTTGTTTTGTTTTAGAGGATGAACAGAAAATGACCGAACAGTAAGTTTTGACAACTTACAACTTTAATAAGCCAGTTGTCACAAACTACAAACAACTCTGAACTCTTTTCTAGAAAGACTAAACCACATGTTGGGGTTGAAACTAGAATATGATGCTTGCATCACAAAATAAAATCACTGAATAGTTATTGTTGCCTGGACTTCAACACAAACTATAAAACAGATTGAGTGCAAGAAACGCAATGCTCAAATATACTTTTACAGAGCAAAGCGAGTAAAACAATATTTATACAAATATCCCCAGCATTTACAAGTTCATATAAGTACAAGTGGAATACTGTATATCAAAACTCAAACTTTTTCTTTGGTTTTAAAGTTCTTGGTAAATAGTGGAGGAAATAAATGTCAAAAAAGTGCTTCTCTGCCAGTCAGACAGAACATGGATATAAACAATATCTTCTGGAAAAAAGAGATCAGGCATACTGTAGTTTTCAGAAAATATCCTGACCCAGGTAAGTCCAAAGTGCTGCCCTCTGAAGGATTTTTTAAAGTTTAGGCATTTGCGTTCAGCGTGCTTCAGTCACTGAAACCAGTTTCAAAGTTTGACTGAGTATTAGCATTGCTGAAAATGCGGCATGCAAAACAAAATGCAGCTCCGGTGGATGGAGAGTAGAGCAGCCACGGTCTTTCGATGTACTCACCATTTAACATCTTGCGTTTAAAGTGAAATTTGGAGAAGTGACGCTTTTGATGCTTGTACACCCGTTCTGATGCTTGAAAGCCAACATTCATATTTTGACAGCTCTCCGTCCTCGCCAGCCCAGTAAATCGCGGACTCAAGCCGGATCGGTACTGTACGGATCCACAGTCGCCTTTTCCATCTGCGGAAGAAGATCCGCTTCCACCAACTCTGACTCCACAGGCGCCAGTCCAGCCACCGACACGTTATAGGTTCTGGCGGGATCTTAGTGTTAGCATAGCTAAGGGTTTGAGGAGCGGGATAATAATGTTTCTGCTCCATCTCCGCTAACAGGTTTAAAAAGCCTGTCAGTTTAGGCATTTTGTTTGTCGCCTCTTTGGCGCGATGCTCTTTTCTTTCTCTTCCTTCTTTTCTGCGCTCCGCTGTCATATTTCCTGTTGTCCGCCATTGCAAAATAATATTCCCTTGACGCTCCTCCTCCCCAATGCGTAAGATGCGTCAAAAGTGGACCAATAACAAGCAAGCATTCAAGATGGACGTTTGCCAGAACAAATTGGAACATTTTTCATCGGTGCTGTCAAAATCATGGTAGTCATTGATTAAATTCTGACACTATCCATTCACAAAAATATAAAACATCCTTCGGGGCCCCCGAAATGCCGGGGCCCCGGGCTGCAGCCCCGGTAAGCCCCTGCTAAAATCCGGCCCAGCTGATACCTTGATATTGGTTGTTTACAGCCTTTCTAAGTTCACCAGGTGTTTGTAAATTGCTGCTGCCGCTAGTCTGGAGGAGCAGTGTGAAGGAGGCATGGGGGAGGCTCTGTGAACTGGGGACTGAAACGCCAATGAGGAGATTTAGGGAAACGGTAGGAGAAAGCGTTAAGGCTCCACCGAATGGCTGCTACTGGAGATTCCAGGTTTTCTCAAACATGCATGAATAAATCAGAGAAATAATCTGGGTATTTGCTTGATCAGGGAACCACATTATAAAATTATATAGAACTCAAGAAAGTCAATTTTAATAACACACCCCCTCTAAATATTTTAACAGCACAGTTCCTAAGAAAAAATAAAAACCAGCCAAAGCTTAACAAAAAACTGAAGAAAGCTGTTATGAAATGAGGAAGGATAGAAGTAACAATCCTCAACAACATTTTTGGAAGATTACAAAGATTAGTGTTTATCACCAGTAATTGGATGCACATTACTTTCTAAAAACTGAAATGCTAATAGAATCACGTTTCCTCCTCTAGAGATGTTAAAATCCACGGCATGTAACACAGAGGCTTATTAGCCAACATCACAACAAATAGGCCAAAAAACAAACATGATTAGCTTTATTGTTGCTGATCTTTAAGACGACTAGCATCTCCAATCCCATCACTGCTGTGAGGTGAATAAGTCTGTGTTCAGGGAAAAAGAAACAAGCCAAGTTATCTCTGGAATGAGCCTATCAGGTACCGTGGTCGTGGCTGCAGGACCCGATGTAGTGCCGTCCATTTGTTATCGTAGCTTACAGGCTGGTCCCTGGGAGGCATTAGTGGTTATTGGCCATAAATACAGTTTTGCTTTTGTATTTCTCAAGAGAATCGCATAAAAAGTGGTAAAATGTAACCATTTAATAATTGTTAAAGCGTCCATGTGATTAGAAACACAGCACTTTGGTTTAAAAATTCACATTTGACAGGCTAAAGAGTGAAAGTAGTTGCATCTACTTTTACTAGTCATAAAAAAAGTTAAGCAAGTAAGCTTCAAACATTTGCAAAGATTACCCCTTCAAACTGCAACCCAAAATGAATCCATATAAAAATGACCAAGAACCCACCAGCAGATCGTTTTCTAACCATCTACTCCTGGGTCTCTTGTTTCAGCCTCGCATTATTCAGCACACTCAGATATGATCAGCTCATAAACATTTATGTCCGGCTTTTAAATCAGATACCGCCAGCAGTCATTTTCCTTGTAAAATAGCGGTAAATGTGTATTTAACCTCCATTAGACCCCATCTCCTCCCACATATATTAACTTGTTTGCATTCACTGACAGATTACAGTCTGTGCCCGACATGCAGCGGTAACTCTGCATGCTGACGTAGTCCTCCGCAGCCCCGCTACAACTCTGACGCTAAAGAACATCAACGCTGGCATTACCAATTCAAAATCCCGCTCATAAGGGACGGCTAATTGGTGGAACAGTGTTCTTCCTGACGCAACGGGTGGGCTGAAATTTTTATTTCTGAAGGAGAGTGGGGGGAAAAAAAATAAAGCATAAATGAAGAGGAGGATGACCTTCAGAGCAGCTGCTCTTTTACCAAAGGTAAAAGAAATTAGCCGTTAATACTCATCAATCTGCATGCAGTTTGGCTAATGAGAGGCCCAAGGATGCCAATTAAGGACAATTTAGAATGTTTACTCTGAAATTTGACCCTTAAACTGCCAAGCAGTGTCTCAGCAGCGAGTCCTGGATTATTAAGATTTTTCCAAAATAAAGTTTTGCAGATTTAGTGTGGTGGTTGTGTTGTCTCTTGTTTGTCTTTTAACTTTTACATGTATCTCTATGTCAACATAACAATTAAAAATAACAATAATAGAAACTAAGGATGTACCGTTTAAGATTAATATTACCAGTGCCTAATAACTGCATTCAGATCTCATCATTCCCTTAGACACGCAGTGGTCCCCAACCCTGATACTCATCACTGCCCTGCATGTTTTAGATGTGTACCCGCTCCAGAACAACCAATTCAAGTTGTTGCAGAAACCTGTTATTCACCAGTTCATATTAGCCAGGTGTGTAGCAGCAGGGAAATACCTGAACCATGCAGGACATGCAGTGGCCTGATGACTGGGGCCAGGGACCTCTGGTTTACAGCGATCCTATCCAACCAATGAAAGAGCTCAGTGGGAGAAAATAAATATATCACAAAGGAAGTTGATGATAGATAATAAAGCATGCAGTGGGCCATATTAAAACTTAAAATCACCAACGCTGGAAAAATTAATCTTAACCCCTCAATCTGCTACTGAAATACTGGTCAGCAGCTTGTCAAGATTATATCCTCTTTTTTATTGTTTTTGCCAAAATCTTTCCAACTAAAGACACAAATGAGAACTGAGAAAATAATATTGCAAAAATCAACCACTTAGGATGATATTTTGTTCCTTTGTTTCACTCATGGGAAGCTCTTTGGGTCTCAATCTTCCAACAAAAACAAAACAAGCTTCCTAATGGGAGCTCCTGGGTCCTGGCTAAACAGATTTCATCTTTTTGACTGCTGAGCCAGGAGGTGCAGAAGTCATCCACCTCATTAGCAAAACGATCAAAATTCTCCACCCTCAGGCCATCAACCTGCCAACGTGTGAGAGTGAAGAGAGGGTCTATAAAATATGAAATAAAACAATATGAAGCGTGACACGACATCAGGGTTTTTATCTCAGAAAAGACAAAGATACGCATGATATTCCCGAAATCCTATCCGATCGAAATTGTTTGACTATATGGGCTATAAGAAATATTGATCGGCTCAGTGATTGGTCCTTTCGGGAGACTAAAATCCCCCTGTGGATGAATCATTGATGAGCATAAACGCCGCTCGCAGCTGTGCGCCGCCAGGTACCTGGAACCAGAACAAGAGGATTTCTGGACTCAAATAGCACCTCTGCTGAGCTGAGAGGGGACTGAAGCAGTCCAAACCCACACACAGACAGAAACTATATCAGTGAGACTCATCACTGACAATTCACCTTGCGTCTTAGAGGAAGACAAAGACATCCACCCAAAACGTCCGCGCCGATCCCGCCGTTAGGGGTGTCTTAACGCACCATTTTCACGGGATTTACCTCCCAAACACACGCACCCACACCCACCAGCCTCAGCGTGTCAACAGACGGGATGAGACCGAAGTTGAACCGTGACTGCAGGTGTGTGGCTACTGCAGATGCACGTGTGTTTGAGGTAGTTTTATCAGCGCAGCTGCGCGGACTCACGTCCAGCTGAACGGCAGCTGTCAATCAGAGGTGTGAAACGCGCACGCGCTTCGTGAGAAAACCCGTGAGCCTGAACAAAGGTCACAAGAAAACTATTTAATCTGTTTATTGCACAGATACACACTCTATAAAACTGCACTCAGGCGTGAACGCGCGCGCGCACACATACACACTTAGTGGGGAAAAGACGCTGATCAATGTTTATAAGGCAAAAGCTCCATAAAAGCAAGTAGAAACACACCTTTCTCTCTGCAAATCTCCAAAGACTCCGTTGAGGCTTAGTCCGTCCAGCCGGAACATTCACATTAATCCATAGCCGCTCGGCTTATTTCCAAAATCAAACCGGGACCGAGCCGGTTAGAGGATCCTTTCCCAGCCAGCACCGAGAGGGTCGTGCAAATAAATCCACCAAGAGAGCGAGCTCACGCGGAGACAGAGCCGGGGATGAGGCGCACCAACTCCGGGTCAAACGACACAATGAGGCGTTTCTCAGCAGCCCGGCGTCTCCTGGCCCGCGGACCACGCCCTCCTCATTATCATAATAGATTGACTGGAGCCAATCAGAGAGCGGGACAGCGGGACTCGGTGTGCCTCTCGTTCAATTTAAAGTCGCTATGAATTTCTGATCGATTATCCACAATAAGAGTCGTGACTTCTTCAAATAACTGATAAATTAATTAAATTGAAATACATTTTTACTGAGTTTCTAAATGTTTTAATCTAGGCTGGATATGTTGAATGATGTGATGCCAAATGATCATAAACAAATACGATAATGAAGTAAACAAATACACTAAATATGCATCGATTTCTTTCTGCTCTGCATCCCCAGAACCAGAACCAAACATGGAGAAGCAGCATTCAGCTTTTATGCACCACAAATCTGGAACAAACTTCCAGGAAACTGCAATACACCCGAAACACTGAATGCCTTTAAACCTAGATTTTTTTAAAAAGCACCAAGTTTATAGTTGCTTTTGAAATATAATCAATGAAACATTAATCGGCAATCTGATTAATCTTTAATCAGACTGTCATTGATTAAATGTTAGTTTTGACAAACTTTAAAGCAAATGCAGAGATAGATGTCTTAAGGTACTCTAATATGGATTAATAATGAATTACAATCTGATGTGTAACAATGGCACTTGACAAAACGTAATGTTTCAACTGTTTCAACTTCTACGACTTTGTATTTTTTTATTTATTTTTTTATGATGTAAAGCACTTTGAAATGCCTTGTTGTACTCTGATATGGATTAATAATGAATTGTGCTTTATTGCTCTTTATATACATACAGCATGGGGTTTGGGGAACCCCAAGATAACTGAATGAAGAGCGAATTTAAAAGGAGTGACGCTTGGAACGAAGAACAGTTGAGTCTAATTAACTAAAGTGTTTTGATGCAGAGCATGACTGCAGGAAGAGAGGGAAAACAAGCAACTGATAAAGAATGAACACCTTGGGAATCACTTTAATAACCAACTAAACACAAGAAAACACAGCAGACACGACCAAACTCTAAGATAATCAGACAAGAACAGAATAATAAAACTGAAAACCAAAACGACAAAGTCAAAGTCCGGATCATTTATAAAGATAAAACTCAATCCAGCAACCGACTCTCATTTTGGACTTTTTATTTAAACTTCTTCTTTAAATGCATCTAAAACTAATGGATTATTTCTCAATACACATTACCTCATAAATCAAAATATGTGTCCTCTTCCTCTAAGTATGTGAAATATCACAATAAGCTGTGGCAAAATGGAAATACGGGAAATTCTGGCCTTCACTCTAAAAAACCTTTATTTTGTATTAAATGTTTTCTCACGTATAATCAATTAAACAGATTATTGACACAGAATCCTGGTCAAGATGTCATGATCCATAAGAAACCCAGGGTTTCTAATTCTTCACTGCAGAGCAAAAATCATCCTAAAGCTAATTTAAATCTTTGACAAGACAGTTAAATACTTTCAAGAATGCAGTTTAAATGTCATTTCACTCATCATGTCTGGGGTGGGAAGCAGAACTGCACATCACCTCACACAAACCACAGCAACCATGGAGTCTGGAGTGGGAACATGGTGGTAATCTTTGAGCATAATGTTGAACTTTATGCAATTAAATAATGGCTGAATAGAGACATTTTTGGTAAAAGTCTGAAGGTAACGTAATGGTGATGTTAAAAATAGATGAGAGCCTAAACAGAGCCATGGAAACTCTTAGCTTGTTTTACTTTTTTTGCACACACGTCTTTGTTGGGATTTCATGTTGAGGTAGAGATACAGTTACAAAAATAAAGGCTGAGGTGCTCATTAATTATTTTCTCCACTGTACACTTAGGGTCTGAGCAGTGGAAAAGTGAGACATCTAATTTCTACAGCGCTTGCTGGAAATGTAACTACTGAAACTGGTATCAGTAAAAAGGAGAGGCTTGTCTACTCCAGAGTGCGCCCCACTGTTGTAAAATGATTTCCTGGAGGAAACTTCAATTAAATTTCCGGCTCACAAACTGAATTTATTTCTCAGCAGGATAATTAGAGTCAAGTAAAAAAAAAAGAAAACTGAAGGAGGTACTGCAAATGCAGCACCTAGATTAGAAAGCAAATCCCCTCTGCTGCATCTCTGTCCATTTATCTGTCTGTCCTTCGTCAGATCCTCCTCTTCCTCCCTCCTAACTCTCTGTTTATGAAAAACAACAAATTAAAGGATATGAGAGCTGCCAATATCTGGGGAAATAAGCTTCCAGTTGTGCTTTGTGTTAATGTTCCTGTGTGCCTGATTAAACTGCAATCTCTGCATGTTTACTCCGTCCTCCCTCCCAAACACAACACTCGCCCACATTTCCACTGACACGCAGGGAAGCAGGAAGCAGCAGGAGGTCCAGGTAATTCAGAAGCTCTCTTCAGTCGCAGCAGAGGAAGATTTGAGATCATCCATCTCCATAGCCGTATTACAGATGCAAACAACAACCATCAGTCTTCTGGTGGGTCCAAAACATATCTAGGTTGTGTTTCCAATCTAATTGTGAGGCTTTTGTTTATGACTTCTCAGAAATGTTTTGGAACAAGATGCAAAATCAAAAAAAAAAAAAAAAACAAACTTAATGGGATAAACTGAGAATATCAGTCAACTCAATTACTGTTTGGTTTATACACTAAAAATATCCCACATTGTACATCAGATACACACATTTAATTTCCACTTGGGGTCAAAAAAGTATTTTTGAATTTGAACATCACAGAAATCCATGACTTTAAACCACATTTGGTTTTATTTTTCTATGTACTTCAAACAAATTTCAGTCGACACTCCTCTTGGATCTGGTGGATGTTGTAATTTGAAAAGTTGTATGTTGCTATTCAGGGAAAGAGCCACAGTATCGCTGCCTGACGCCCGATCAGAACAGTAGATTGGGGCACCTATATACAGTCCAAATATTTAACACAGGCTGGGGGAGGGATTTCTCCCCACGACCCAAAAGAATGAAATGCATGACATAAATAAATGCATGAGCATTTCCATTTCTCCCTGCCACTTCGGTAGCTTTTAGTTGTCGCTCTCGTCGGAATAGAATCAATAAATCAGACACGTTCAACCCCTCTGGGCTCGAATACAGACACTAAATCACATCAGCAAATGTCATAAAGTACACACTTTGAATGAGTTTCATAAAGGGGAGCCTTCGTCGGATGGTGGGAGAGTTCCCGCCGGAGCCACACCGAGTTAAAGATGGAAGAGATGCATCAACCTCTGAGCCGAAACAGCGTTTCTGTTTATTCGTCATGTTTCTTGTGTTGCATGGAAAGAGAGATCAGAACAACCTGGGTATGGCTAAGAGGGAAAAACCTAGGAACTTCTGAAAAAGAGCAGGAGATGTGGCTCATATGGCACTCTATCAATATTAATGTGGACATATAAACCAGACACTGATCCACAGGGCGAGGGAACAGCTGCTGAGCATATAACTTGATGGTTGGTAGACTTCATAAAACGCAACATCTGGGAAACTCTGCTAGAAGAAAAGTCAAATTTTAAAGTTTTGTGTGCCTATGATGTTTCTATTTTTTGTAAAAACTTAATAATTTTAAAGGAAGCGAGATAAAAACTGAGGTGTAATAAGTTTGTGTCATTGAATTTGCTGTGATGTTTGAAATATGTAGAAATGCCATCCAATGTTATTGCAGACAAGCAATTTGAAAGCCAATGCTTAGAATAGAATAGAATAGAATAGAATAGAATAGAATAGAATAGAATAGAATAGAATAGAATAGAATAGAATAGAATAATGGTGGACAAACAGCTTAAAAAGCAAACGAAGATATGAGAGGAAACCAAGTATCAAAAGCAACAAAGGATTAAAATAGGTCACTTTGTGAATAAACAATTTGCTGCTGGAACACATTTATTTGATTCGCACAACGACATTGACTGCAAGTGGAATATTGAAATTTTCATTAAATCATCTTTTTGTCAAAGTGGGTAGAAAACGGCCCCCTCACAGGCATTAATTAATGCATATGAATCAGAAAGAAATGTCATATTGGACAGCTTCGCTTCACACTAGAAAAAGTTACAGAACGATAAAATAAACTACAGGTAGGAAATGATGCAAGGTTGAAATGACCGGCTCCATTTCCAGCAGGGTGAGAACTTTTGCTGCTTTATTAAACAGTCGTTACCTGCTGCCGTTGAGCTGCTCTGGGCGTCTGGTAGGGATGCCTCCCAGGTGCCTCCCTCTGGAGCTTTTCCTGGTGTGACCCAATTGGAAGCGAGCCCAGGGCAGACTCTGGGTTTCCCTACTGAACCTGTTCTGCCCAGAACCTGATGACACACACACACTCAAATTACTAGATATAACCTTCATTCTTTAAGTCTAGATATTAAAATGTCACCTTCTTTGCCAGAGGCCAAAGCTGGAGATCACTCTAACAGTGTCTGGTTACTGTGGGCTCTCCATTTTGGCACCCAGGACGTTTGGTCACGAGAAATGAGAACATAGCTAGATTTTATTTCCTAGTTAGCAGTAATAATTGGATTGATGTCTTTTTCCATTTTTTTCCCCAAAGTGTTCAGCTTATTCTAGTCTTTATTGGCTTCTGTTTAAACTACTCAGGATTTATTTTAGCCTTTGGTTTATTAATGCTCTTCCTTTATATTGATTAATGATAGTTTTTTCCATTTTGTTTTACTGATCTCTTATATTTATATATTTGTACATACATCCTTCATAGAATCATACATAAATCTATAAAGTTAAATCCAAATAAGTTGCTGCTGGGCATTCCTCCCTGACTCAATGTTTACACTCGCACATGAAAATGGCTGCAAACAGATGCGCAATTATACAACTGTACGTCTTTGAAAAACAGAAATGGAGCCTGCAGCACAATCAACAGCAATGCAACAAGCGGTTTCTGAATGGTAAGTGAATAACAAAACACATTTCTTTTCTAGCAGCCATTGAATATTCAGGAACCAGTAAAACCAGCTGACAAAATATGCTGGAACTCAGCTTTGGTGACGGGATGGCATGGTTGCTGGGTTACAGGCGTTCAGGATGAGTAATGGGCTAATTACAGCCAGGCACATATGTGAAGGTGGAGGCTGATGGAGAAGAGTGATCGAAGGAGGGCAGATGGGCAGGTGAGTCGGAGGATCGTGACTGTCTGACCAGAGGGGGATGCAGGATGCAGTTCCAGAGACGGCTGTCATGCAAAGAGGACCAGCAGACATGACCTGCAGACGATGGCAGGTTTTCTGGGCAGTAGTTGGCAAAAGGTGAAATGGGAATCAGTATAATCCGAACGCTTTGTTACAACTTTCTACTTTCACACATTTTATCACAATCATAAACCTACATTTTATGGAAGTTTATGTGTTAGGCCAATAAAAAGTAATGCATGCTTGCAACATTTTTAAAAATAAAATCTAAAAAGTGTGGTGTGCATTTGCATTCAAGCCCCCATACTAAGAAATCCTTAAGTAAAATGCAATGCATCCTACTGCCTTCAAAAATCCCAAATTAGGTCAATCAAATCCATCTCGGTCTGTTGAATATCAGGAGAAATTCAGCTGTTCTGTAAAGGCATCAGAGTTTCACGTGACGACAGAAGATGGATCAGGGGAAAAGTTGTCATGATAATTTCAAGCAGGGTTTATTTTTAAAGCGCTGAGGAAAGGAAAAGAGTTTGGTATCAATATAAGATTACCAAACTAAGCCATACAAAAGCTTAATTAATCTCTGCCCTTGAGATTTTCCAAAAATAGTAGAAAGAGATACGGAAGAGGAGAGGAGAGAAAACAGGAGACAACTCAAACATCCCAGGAATACACCTGTACGCTCATTAAACTTCATCTACAAAGACGCACTGAATTATAGAACAGTTTGTGTTTTAAGGCTTTATTTAATCAGTCAAGTTTATTTCTATTTCAGCAACAAAGAGGATTGCATCACAAAAACACAAAAAAGTTATAGAACACAAAGTCAATAACTGAAGCATTACATTTGGTGAAGTGCCATCTTTATATTTTAGATTGTTGATTAATATTTCATTTATAATGTTTCAAAAGCAACTATAAACAGATGGGTTCTCAGTCTAGATTTAAAGGCACTCAGTGTTTCAGTTGTTTATCTTTAGTTTACTTGATCTGGCTAAAATCAATCCTCCAGCTGCAGCTGACACAGAACGCTGCTGCTGAGGTTCTGACTAAAACCAGGAAGTTAGAGCACATCCACCAGTTCTAAAGTCCTTCCACTGAGAGAATAAGCTTTAAGATACTGGTGTTAGTTTATAAATCACTGAATGGTTTAGCACCACAATACATTAAAGATCTGCTGTTGTTGTATCAACCTTCCAGACCTCTCAGGTGGAAAAGAAGGAATTTAGCTTCTATGCACCACAAATCTGGAACAAACTTCCAGAAAACTGCAAAGCTTTCTGAGACATTAGTCCTCTAATCCTGGAACTGATCATCAAGTGATAAAAGGCCGACTTGATAACTGTCTTTATGTGACTCTGAATGTCCAAAGATAATAACTTCAGTTTTGTTTCTGTTCAGCTGGAGAAAGTTGTGGTACATCCAGACATTTTTCTGTTCTAAGCAGAACAATAAATTAGAATAATCTATTATTCTAATTTTAAATTCATGAACATGCTTTACTTGTTTGTAATAATAAATCCTGAGTCCCTGTCCTGTTTGCTGCCTGGCAGAGGCTGTAAGGTTCAACATGGTGAGTTTATGATCAGACGATTTTTTATTGTTTCTTTTATAAACTGTAATTTTCTGTAACCAATGTATTCTTGCACTGTAACCATTTAAAAACAGGATAACTTTAATAAAAAACGGATTTCTGTGATTCTGATTGATACTGGAAACATAATTAATAGCTTGAGATTTCCTAACCTTGCTCACCATTTGAACTGCAATAATCCCCAGAATTTACTAAATTCACATTATTCTCCACAACTTTTTTCCGGTCAAAAAGGAGTTAAAGTGTTGCTCTGTGCACACCTCAAACACCAGCAAGGAAACACAATAACATCTGAATAATGAGCTGGACAAAGTTTTACATTTCAGCTACAGTAATCACATTTATCATTTAGATTGTCTTCGTTCATCGCTGCTAACAGAGCGTTGATTACAGCACATCTTCCTCGAAAGCTGCCATCTCGCTCATTGAATATTCAGGAAACGGATCTCATCAGAGCTCCCGTCGCTGCACCTTCATTCCCCTAATCCTCCTCCTTTCCATCTTTGTCCTTCCCTCCTTTATTCTTTTATCACATCCATATCTTTTCTTTCTTTCCATTTTTACTACCTTTGACTATTTTGCATGTGGCGTTTTAATATTGCAAAAATTGAAGCTAACGCAAAATAATGTACTATAAAACAGCATGAAGTGTTATTCTATCATAACACTTCATGTTGTAACCCTAACACATAATTTAATCTTTATGTCAGAATACAATCTATTCTTTATCTTAATTCATATCTATTGTTTGTGTGTGTGTTACTTTCCTAATGCAAATCAATTGTAAGCTGCTGTGTACAGGAGAAGAGAGACGAGACCTTATTATTCAAATCATTCTTTAGATTCAAATCTGTGTGTGTGTGCTCTAGTGTTTGTATTTGTGCTTGAGCGTAAAGTTGTGTGTCGTTATCTTAATTCTCATCAGATTGCAGACCATTGTGCTGGCAGGGTTTGGCATTTGTGTCCTCGTGTGCGCGTGTGTGTGTGTGTGTGTGTGTGTGTGTATTCAGCAGCAGCTTTTGTTGTGGAGTCACCTTGAGCTGAGGATGCAGACAGCTGAAACGACCAGCGTCTGACAGGCAAAAAACACGTAGACAATTCAAGAGAAATGTACAATTTCACCTTTTTAGGACCTAATGTTGGGAAAATTAATTTATCTTTTATATTTATTGCCGCCTCTCCTTGGGCTGCCACCTTATCGTGGCGGAGGGGTTTGAGTGCCCCAATGATCCTGGGAGCTATGCTGTCTGGAGCTTCATGCCCCTGGTAGGGTCACCCAAGGCAGACAGGTCATAGGTGAGGGACCAGACAAAGCTCAGCCCGAAGACCCCGATGACGATCGGCAACATTGGACTTGCTGTTGTTTGGGTGAAAAATTAAACTTTTTCAGTGTTATATTTCCCTCATCAGTGTTTGAACAAATCAATAGTTGATATATTTCCTTTACTTTAACTCAGTTTTGATAGATTTTGAAACCTTCTGTTGCCAGCCATCTGTGGAGATTAAACGATCAAGTCCTGAAGTAAAACTAATATTTTTAAGCTTCAAGCCAATTGTCTTTAAATATTTTGTGGAATTTAAATTCAGAGACTCAAACAAAATAAATAAGTTCACCAGGCGTCTGAAACTCATTTTTCGGGGGTCAATCCAGATCATCTATGCTCTTAAAGGGCCGGTTATGCCAGAATGTATTGATAAAACCTGTTCACAAACTGTTAAAGTATCAATGAATTCTTAAATTAAATAATATTATTGAACATCTTTTCAGTTCCTCCAGGATTTCTTGATATGTTTTGTGATTTTTTTAAAATATAACTCAAAGTGTTTGTGGTACTAATTTTGAAATATTTGAATATTTGCACTTATTCATGGCAGTAAATGCAACTTTTTATTACTTGCTGCATAGATCATGGACTATAATCTGACATCAATTAAGGCTGCAGCAGCTTTTTAGGACAAGTAAGAAAGTTTTTGACAATTTATGAGAGAACTCTGCGATAAACCCCCAGTTATGTATTAGCTCACAATAGTTTGGGGATTTGTTGATTTCGGGTGAATTTCCATGATAATTCTGAAGAAACAGGAGGGACTGATTGATATAATTTGGCAGTAAACAGATAAAAACTGCATTGATTTGATTGTTAACATATTTTTTAAGCACACTTAGTGTTTAGTCTAGAATCTAGAGGGCCACATAAAAATCTTTGGCGGGCCAGGTTTGGCCCACGGGCCTTTAGTTTGACGCATGTAAAGTACACTGGTTTTTGCTTGAGCAATACTACTACAGACTGGTCTTCATTTTTGAAATCTGTCCATAAAATGAATCTAAAACCAGTTATATTTACACATTTGTACAGAGTTTCCACTGACTTTTAGAAGGTCATCGGGAATAAGCCTCTGAAAACATTTTGTTTTCCTTGCTTTATTACCGAGCGTCATGGCATTTGTGTTTTAGAGGCGTCGTCTTTTCTTTTTTTTTCCTTTACACAATGGAGAGCAGGAATGAAGGTAATTAAAAACAGTGCAGGGGAGATTGAGGGTTTAGGGTAATTATTTGTTTTGGGAATGAAAGTTCAGGTTAACATATTGGAAACACACAGAAGATGTTCATGTGTGTTAAATGAGTTCAGAAAAAAAATAACACAAAGCCTTTCTCTGCGCCAGGAAAGCTTTCTGAAATCATTACTGGGATTTTAAAGCATAACCATCTGCTGTGTTTACCAAGAACAATCCACAAAAAAATAACATATCCAGGTTGTGTGACTGGTAGCACCTTGTTGAGGACAGAGGTCTGAGAAAATAATAAATGGAAATGATAGACATGCAGCAGCTGCTTAAGTAATCAAATGTTTCACAAAAATGTAAACAGAATACCAAATAACCAAACAAAACTACAGTTTAATTATTTCCATCATTCTTACTTCTAAAAAAGGTCTGATAAGTCTGATGAGTCTACAGCTGATTTACATGGTTGGGTCAGAGTTTGCCATTAAAACATGGATCCATCCTCCCTTGCATCACTGGTTCAGGCTACGGCTGGTGGTATAATCATTTGTAAGATATTTTATTTGCTCTTTTGGTCTCTTAGTAATTCCTGAGCATCATTACGTGTCACTTCCTACCCAAGTACCGTTGCTGTCTGTGTCCATTCCTTTAGATTTAGGGTATACAACTTGTGATGGTTTCTTCCTGCAGAATAATGCATCATGCTACAAAGCTGGAAGCACCTAAAGCTGTTTTATTTAACATTTTAATTTGTTTAATCTGTCCTAGTTCCCAGTCAGATGATGTCAATCCATGTGATATGGTGGATATGCAGCCAAAGTGTGATGCTATCAAGTTGCTTTGGGTAGCAAGTAGCAAAATCCAACTACGGTCTACGTTAATCCAAAAAATGGTTGATAATTTGTTTGAAAACATCTGTGAAATCCACTTGTTGCTCCTCATTAGTGTCTTGTGGTCAAAGTTTAATTTACGGGTCAAAGGAATGAAATGAAGACAGTAGTTCCTTTTAAATGGAAAAAAAAAGAGTGACTTAATGTGAAACTAAGATTAAAAATCTCCACAGCAATGTTTCTCATTAAGGCAGCAGTGCGCCCACACCCATATTAACACAGCAACGTAAAAATCAATGAACCAAACACACTGGCGAAGATTTGCTAATATAATTTGACACAGCAGCATCCTGGCAGATGAAAACTGCTGACTCAGCGTTTTCCTCTCAGGGTCAAAAGCTTTAGGGAGACTCAGCAGTGTTCCAGATGATATCTGTGATATCATGTTTTAAATCTACTTTTTTCAGAGTTCTGATCACTGGCATTAATGCTTCTCTTTGTTTTTGTCTTGTAAAGCTCAGTGTTTTTGCTACCTTTGTTTGTTTTTCTTTAGTCTTTTTGGCTGCAGTTTTTCTTCTTTTGTCCCTACAAAGCCCATAAAATTGTTCATGTGAAAAACCCATTGACAATCTCCAGTTTTTATTTGTATGAAAACACAACATGGCACACAGCTGCAGCTCTCTAATACTTATTTTATCTACATTAACATCCCTGCCATGCTTCCTGTGCCCAGTGGAACTAACATGAAAGGCAATTAAATGTGGACTTAAAAACTTAAAGAACTGAAATATATATATTTTAGTTACATTTATTTGTTGGAACTTGTTTGTAATGTCAAGAAAATTTACTAAATACTAAATAAATATACTTAGACAGGTTGAAATTTTCCACATTTCCAGTGAAAGATTTACAAATAAAGAAAGGAATTTGTTTTGTGCCATTTTAAACATCTTTACATCTGTGAGTGCTTTGAAGGTTTATGGACCTTTTTAAGCTTATTGGGGTTTACAGTCTGTTAATCATTCACCCATATAGTGCCTTCAATTACATGGAAACAGCAGGGATAATCTTGGTTATGCCAATGAGTTCAAGGTTTTTCTTTTTACGTTCGACTGTGTTTAATCTCACCTCTGGCTGCAGAAATCTTCTTAATCTGAGTTTTAACATCATTTTTTTCATCCTAAGCAAAGGTTGGTTTTCTGAAGGTTATTTTCATGCATTATCATCACAATACTGCTCCTTTGACAAGTACACTTGTTCACTAATCCTCACAAGACATCAACAAGGATTTGTGTTATTGAAGATTCTCTCCAGCAGGATTGTTTGTTGATTATCCATTTAAAGGATCAAATCGCTAATCTTTTCTCTAACTGCGCCAGACTAAGTGTAAACAACCAGAATCAGCGCATTAAGCCGGCCGTCCAGAAGATGAGGTGCAAGTCGCTCTTACAGTATTAAAATCATAATGGTTTTAAAGTTTCTCCGCTCCAGCCTGCAAAGCCTCCCGCCCTCTTAATACATTTAAAGCTGCTCAACATCAGACAGGAAGTCTAATGCAGTTTATATTGTCCTTTTATTACAACTCAAGTTTGGCCAAAGTGTATTTAGCGCAGAATGAGATGCTTCACAATAAGCCTTCAGAACATTAATTGTCAAATGCACTTGATTGGTCTCCCTGTGAGTATGCTAAAATGTGCAAGGCTTATACGCACACAGCAGAGTTTTATTTTAGGATCATGTATTTTTCAGCCAAGTGCCTCGAGATTTTTTCACTGTGGAATTATTCAGAAAAAAGACTGTTGAAAAGGCCCACAAGGCACAATCCCTTTACATTTCATTTTTAGATATGTGCACAAAGGGAATGTAAGAAGTCAAAACTTCTCAGTTTTTCTTGTATAATGACACAAAAAGCCCTTATTAATATATACAGCTCCACATTAAGGTCCCAGGATGATGAAATATTAAACTCTTTAATAAAGTTGTATCATTATTTTTAGCTGATTTGAGTAGTTGAGACAGAGCTACTGCAGCTCAAAAAGGAGTAAACTCTCTCTATAACTCAGAGTAATGTCAAATTGTTCCTATTTTAACCAAGTCACTTTAATTTAAAAAGTTAAATGCAAGTGATAACAGAAGTTCTATTAGCAGAACTCTTTAATTAGTCTTTAATTACTCAATAAAGGATGATGCATTAAAAAGTTTCCCTGAGTTGCTCCGGGTAGCGTAACTTTCCCTCTCACTTCGCCGCAACTCCGCTGCAATAAAACAGATTTTAAATCTCTTTTAACAGTCTCATTTGTCTTCCAGTTAATGTGGTGCGAGGCTTCCGCTGAATCATCAGCCGCTCCGTGATTTAAGATCTGACAGTTATTGGCCGCGGCAGCGTTGGGGCCGGTCGTCGAGGCGAGGGAGGAGAGCCGAGATGGATCTGAACCTTTGACCTCTGGCTGTCAGATCGCAGGCCGAGTGATGGGACCTCTGCACTGCCCAGTGGGACCAAGAGCCACATATCCTGCAGAGATTTCCCTGGGTTTAACCTTGCTGTCCCTCTGAGAGACACTTAAGGTGCTGTTAACATTTCTTCACTAAGCCTCAAAGTCCCGCAGGGCGGCTGTGATGCTCAGTGGTCGGACTTTTCCCAGAATGCTCTCAGGCTAAAATAGTAAAGGGGATTTGGGGAATCAGAAGAGGGTCAGTGAGAGTGAAAATGATCAAATAGACCTCGGAAATATTGTCTGTAACCTATTTGCTTAATTTATTTGCCAAAAGTTCAGCTGATAAATTTTTAAGTTGTCTGGACAGAAATGCAATGATGAATTTCTCTTTTAATAAGTTGCAACTTATTGTTTTTAATAATGTTTCACATTGATTTGTTTTATTGTTGGTCTTAAACTCAGATTAATTTATGTAAACAAAAATGGTGGACTTCTCCTTCACATAAATGTATTCTCTACAGAAAATCTGATTTATTAAAGATTTTTAATTAACATTGTGCACTGAAAAAACACAAAATTTTAAGTATTTTTGGTTAAGTTTTTAATGCAAATATCTTATGAAAAAAGACAAAACTAACTCAGAACAGAAGTTGCTTTTCATCAAGATACCAGAAATCAATAATCCCTTAATACTGATCAAAATGTCCTAGTTCAACTGACATTTTGATGTCAGTATTTGTAACTAGTATTTTTTTAAATTGGCATTAACTACTTATTTACGTAAAACAATCACGGATATCTTGATGAATAGTTAGTTTTGTCTTATGTCAAGACCAGATAAAACCAACATATTTGCACCAAAAGCTACCAGAAATGCTTGTGTTTTTGCAGTGTGTGGAAATACATTTGCAGTTGTTCACATCACATCCATGTTTGTTGATTCTTTCCATATATAATAACCTCCATGAATTTTTAAACTCTTCAGCACAGATAAACACATAACATCATACATCGACCTATTTCTGCTGCTTTCCCTGATTGTATCAGAGGGTCGGGACAAACCCAGCGTGTCCCAGGATGGGTAAAGTTTTAAGCTGAAAAAAGGCAATATGCTGGTGTTTAGGAACATTAAATATGATAGTCTGAGGATTAGAGAATTTTGTGGCTTTTCCGGAGCCAAGTTAGAGTTTAATCTGGACTATAGGGGATTACGGCCGACAGTTTGGGAACGAATAGCTGCTCAGTCCAGACAATCTTTGACAGTGGTTTTAGCTGCATTTGGCTAATCCATGCAGGCCCAGCTGTCATTTCAGAGACACTTCATGCTGCTGGTTTGTCAGCTCATCATCTGAGGCACATGGACCCTCATTGTTGGTGGGGACAGCCCAGGGTTAAAGGGCTAGAAGGACCTGATGGGCTTTAAGACTTTGCAAAGCTGCCTGGAGCCAAAGACTTAACCGCGACTCCTTTTCTAAATATTTACCCTTTTTATTTAGCATTTAAGGCCATCCCTGCTGCTCTTATCTGAACCTTTTCCTCCCTGTGGGCTATTCCTCTCTTATCTCTCTCGATTTTATTGTTTGCCAATATTTTCTAAAACGCTGTTTTCTTTTAACAATTCTGTGTTTGCAGGACAGTGTTTTAGAGAATATTGACAACAAAATGAACAGAATTTAATTTTTTTTTAACTTTGTTGTTTGTCCTGTTGGAATAATGTAGAACACACATCTAGTAAAATACTTTATTTATTTTATTTTTACCGAGGAGACAGGAAGGCGGCTGCACAGTGGCGCAGTTGGTAGAGCTGTTGCCTTGCAGCAAGAAGGTCCTGGGTTCGATTCCCGGCCCGGGATCTTTCTGCATGGAGTTTGCATGTTCTCCCTATGCATGCGTGGGTTCTCTCCGGGTTCTCCGGTTTCCTCCCACAGTCCAAAAACATGACTGTCAGGTTAATTGGTTTCTCTAAATTCTCCCTAGGTATAAGTGTGTGTGTGAATGGTTGTGTGTCTTGTATGTCTTTGTGTTGCCCTGCGACAGACTGGCGACCTGTCCAGGGTGAACCCGCCTCTCGCCCGGAACATAGCTGAAGAGGAACCAGCAACCCTCCTGACCCCATTAGGGACAATGGGTGAACAGAAAATGAATGGATGGATGGAGACAGGAAGGCATTTCTTTACCCTTACATTAATAAATTAATACATAAATACATAAAAAGGTTTACACAATCCAGAGACTTCTAAGTTTGGAATTTATTTAGTTTTAAAGTAAAAAAAAAATGTCTTTTAGTAATCTAAATCATGTTTTTAGATGTTTAACAACAATTTAGCACAATTTAGTTTTCCAAGCATAAAACAGGAACATGTCTTCTAGTAAATTTGGATTTATGATAATAAGCATGTTGTTTTAACCAGTTGAGCTGCACATATTGCAAAATGAAAAAGAAAATCAGGACTCCGTCTGTGCTCTGGTCATTGTTTTGTTGTTTTTCTGGAGAACTGAACTGCTTTTCTAAAACAGAATTTAAACTTCTTCCAGTTAAAATGGTGTCATCTCTGTATTATCAGGATAAGTTGGCTCACAAACCTGCTGCTGTGTAACAGTGAAGTATTGGATCTTCTGATTAAAAGGCAACCAGAACCAACTCAACTTCATTTCTGGTGACATTCAGAAGCCGTCTCGTCATCAGTGTTCAATTACTATGTGTAAAAACACTTGAAATAAAAATGCCTGTTGTTTTAATCTGCCAGTATATTACAAATTCATTAATTTACCTCTAAAATAAACAGAATCATATGAATCATTAGTTCATATGTTTTTACAGGATAAAATTAATAAAGTTTTGGTTTCTGCTTTGCAAATGTCCAAATGTTTAAGCATTAATTTGGATTTTAGGCTTAAAACTGAAATATTTGTATATCAGGTCTTTGTTTGGATTAACAGTGAAATCGGGTCTAGGAAGCATCAGGTTAGTGAAATCCCAGCTGTCAGAAAAACACCCAGCGCAGCAACCTAGCATATCAACAGCCAGCTTCTCTTGTTCAGGATCACGCTCCCGTTTACAGCAGAGTCAGTCCTTCATCTGCTTTTCCTGCTAAACGTCTTCCTCTGTTTGGCAAACCAACATAAAAAGGTGCATTATTGCCACCAACTGGGTGTTGGCTATATTGCTAAACAGAGAAAAAAATAATTTAAAAAAAAGCTCCTTTTGTTTGTCTAAGCAGCATCTCACTGCATTTCTACTTTTCCCCGCTACTGAAAGTGTGGTGATGGGAAGTCAGAGTTCATCTTCTGAATGCATCCATTCAAGACTATGGCAGGCTGCTGTCTGTGACAAAGATGCTCCAATGTATTATTTGGGAGGGTTAACAATCTGTTAGTGCAGTGTAAAAAAATAAAATGTTTTCGTTCAAGAAAATGCAGTTTTATTGATCGACACTCTACCATTCAATTAGATTGTAACAAACTTTTGAAAATGAGAAAGTAAAAATGAAACACTGTGATCACGAGTAGCTAGAAAACAAAGCAGAACTTCAGAAAATAGTTTACAAAATTAATGCTAGGAAACAAGAATGAAATCAAATCTAGCTTTGTGTTGGAGGGAGATGCACATTTCTCTGCAGAGTTTAGAATGAACTTTATTTATTCCAGTGTTTCTCAATTCCGGTCCTCACGCCCCCCTGCCTGCATGTTTTAGGTGTTTCCCTTCTGCCACACACCTGGATTGAATCTTTGGGTGATTAACAGCCCGCTGCAGGACATGATGGCTGCAGAAGACGTCATGCAATCATTTGAAACAGCTGTTCTGGTGAAGAGGCACATCTAAAACATGCAGAGCAGGGGGGCCTGAGGACTGAGAAGTGCTGGTTTATTAGCAGTCGTAGGAAGACACCTAAACATTCAGTATTGACAGGAACGGGCTCAGGGTTGTGGCGTTGCTCTCAGTGTGTTGGCCTATTGATAATCTGATGCTGGATTTTAACAGAACAGTCTATTACATTCAGATCACAGGACCCAACGGTCTCAAATCCGAACGACTTTCAGCTTAAAGAATGTGGAACACATCCTGAAATAAAAGTAAATAAAACTACTAAAAGGGAAGAAAAAAAAAAGTTTTAAAATGCTTTACTCATAGTTGAGTAATTTTTTTTTACTCATTCACAGCACATCTATTTGACTCTTTCACATTATGTGAGCTTTGTGTAAAGTACTCTGATATATAAATTTTTTTTTGCACGTTAAAAAATTTCCACAGTCTCTAAATACCACACATACGCACCGCTTCTGCAGAATCCATGCAACTGCAATTACTACTTAAATGTGCAACAGTGACCCAAAAATATATTAAATTTATTCCATTTGTCTGGTTTTTAATCTAAATACCCCAATGTAGGTTTTATATGATATTTTAACCTTCAAAAAAATTAAACTCTAAAACTGAGACTCTCTCCTTTGTCTACACAAATTGAAGCTATGCTTTAAAGAGGCTTTCTCGGGGCTTCTGATCCAGATTTGAATCTTTAAAACAAAAGGATAAGAGAGACCAAAAAGGAGGAAAAAATAACTAAATCAGACAGATGAGACAATAGAGGAGAGGCAGAATCAGAATTGTGTGCAATAATATAATAAGAATTAGAAAATGAAGGTCTTTAAGAGGAACAAAAGAGTGGGATGAACATAAAAAAATGCAAATGGGACAGATTTATAAATGTAGATGAATTGGTTCAGAGAAGCAGAAGGGTGACCGCGATAGAGGAATGATTGAGAAGTGGATCAATAGATGGAGGGGTAGGTCTGACAAAGGATGGACGGATAGATGAATGGATGCTTGAAGCAACAAAGACACACAGACGGATGGATGAACCAGAAGATAGATTACTGTTCAAGAAAAATCTGTCAAAAATAAGCTCCTAAAATGTCACTGAGCCAATTAATCTCCCTCTATCTCCGCTGACTCACTGTCTGTCTCTTCATCCCTCCATCTGCTCATCCATCCGTCTGTAGATCTTTTCTCTTTTGCAGCTCAGATGACGATTTTCTTCATGAAAAATATTCACAGGCATTTGGTGACTTTTTGGCAGACAGAAACGATTTTCGTCTTCAGCCATTTAAGGCTGATTTCGATCAAGTCTTGGCACAATTATGACACCTGAATTTTCTAAACGGCGTTCGGTAATTCCAGCTCAGATCGACCTGAACCGACTGATCACTGATTGGTCCTGCAGTACGATGATCCACTCAGGATAAAGGATAAAGTCAATAAAGCTCCGCGATCCTGCAGGTCAGAGGACAGAAGTCAAATGAGCCATTTTCATGACATATCAGGTTCGTTCAGGACCCGTGATCTCAAGCCGCTTTGCATCATCTCACATCCTGTGATGACATACAATATTAGGTCAAGTTGAACTGCACAGCATCACAGTACGAAGCGCCAGGTCATGAACAGCCTCTAGACAGGTACTGTCAACATGGAGGTCTCACAGAAAATCATTTGAAACAACGATACTCTAAGCAACGTTTGAAAAGTGAAGGCAAAAAGGAAAAGCTTAGAATGCATGTAGAATATTGTAATTCTGCTGATGTGACACTCTGTGTAAAATTTACTCTTTTGAGCTTTACAGGATGTTGCAATGTTATTCCCTCATCAAAAACAAACCTGGAGTGTTGCTTTGATCCTCTTACGTTTGTTTGAGAAATCCTTTAATCTCCATGGCAACCATTCAGCTGTGTAAAACGCCTGGGGAACCGCCTTCAGTTTCCGTCTCACAGAGCCTCTCCCCCCCCCCCCGCAACTCAACCACGAGCTCCTTCAGACTAGTCAGCAGCAATTAGCAAACACCTGCTGGAACTGAACACCTGCTGAGCTCCTTTTAGCTGCTACTATTCAGTAAAGGGTTAAAAGAGGAGCCACGTTGTGATGACTTCCTGGAGGCGGAGTTTCAGTAAGAGCCGCAGTAAGAGCTGTCTCTGTTTTTAAAGAGACAGAGGCTCAATTTCAAGGTGTTAAACTACAAAGTAAAAAATTTTTTGTCATTTTTTATATATGTATCATTTTTATAATAACTCAAGTTAACATAGCTGCTTGATTCTGCCTGGGAAATACATAATACTGTCCCTTTAAGTAATTCAACATTGAAAAGATCAAAAGTTTGTAGCAATAGGAATCCAAAGAGCCTTTTTGTCCTTACTCCTCCCAGTCTGATTTGTTTACTACTGGCTCTTTTCTGGGAAACATTTAAAAGTTTGTCAGCAGAAATCTGAACAAGCTGCAGGCATAACAACAGAGCCTGAGGTAATGCCAAGATAAAGAAAGTTACTAATCTGGAAGTGGTTGATGTCGTAACAACAGTCTTAATATTACATTGGGTTACAAAAATATATTTTTTGGAAGTTGTCTATGTTTTTTTTAAATGAATTAGGACTATTTTTCAATGCTGAATCCATTTTTCTCAATCCGGTCTGGTTTTCATTCCAATTTGATTTAGAGAAATCCAAAGCTCTTTCTAAATTGATTACATTTTTGTGACATTAGCAGTTCATTTTTGTTAACATTTCTCATCCAAAAAAGGCTTTAGGAGAAAAAAAAAGTTTTCTAATAGAGTGTATAAATTAAATGTTGCAAACTTGAAATTCTGTATAACTAAAGCAAATGAAACTTTAGTATTCATCTTCTAAATTACTTAATGATTCTGCACAACTAATCATTAAAACTACAGAAGTTTGCACTGGGAGGTTTTGGCAGAAATCACTGCTTCGTTCCTTCTCTTGTTTTGATATGACTTGTTGATTTGACTTGTTTATGTTTTCTTTGCAGATCTAGTTCTTTATGAGTGGACAAACTTCATTGTCAGTAAGTGTTATTAACTGAATATTCTACATCTTTAAGTCTTTAAGGAGTGTTCTGTGTGAAAAGGGAAGAGTCATGTACAATAACTGTGGATTTTGTGCTAAAAGTAATAGAATAATATTCTGAAGAAATTAATAAGACCTTCATGGAGTAGGTGATATTGAAACAAATGTTGCAATTTTGGCTCCAATCAAACTGAGACCAGGCCATCAGGTGTGAAAACATAATATTCAGACATTTAGAGCTCCAAATGTGTGTTTCAGCAAACACATATTAGCCACTGAATTAAAAAGTGCTGCAAAGGTGAGTTAACTGTTGAAACTAAGCTGAACCAGATTCCTCATTGGCACTTATTTATCTCATTCAATCAAATGGAAATGGCAGCTAACTGGCAGCTAAGCCCACTACATGTCAGCTGACGCTTCGTCTGACTTCCTGCAGGTTACTCAAATCTCACTCAGCTGGATTGATTTCATCATGCCGCATGTTTCAATGTGCCACCACCGCCGCTGCCTGAATCTAATATCGATGCCCAGCGGAGTGTGGCGACTCTCTGCAAGGCACAGCGTCACTTCTGGGGAGGTCCTGGATTACTTCACAGTCCCTTTACCGACAGTGTCATCCTGTGTTCACTCGGTGATTCATCTGCTCTATATTATTTAATCCCAGCCGACTGAAGCGGTAGGAGTTGGTGTGCCTGAAGTTTGGTCAGACAGGAATTTATCCCAGACTGGTTTCAGCTGTTTAGGGACCACAGTTACCCAAAATCCCTGTCATAGTGTTGGTGTGATAAAACAGATGTTAAATCACACTGGAGTGTTGATATTCTTTGTGAATGTCTCATGTTTCACAAGTAAACATTTGTAAAATACAAGATGATCAAGTAATAAATAAATGATTGATTTGAACCATTTCCAGCTCAAAAAAGGAGTGGGATATATACAGCTCTGGAAGAAATAAAGAGACCTCTTAAAATAATCAGTTTCTCTGATTTTACTCTTTACAGGTCTATGTTTGAGTAAAATGAACATTGTTCTCTTATTATATGAACTACTGACAACATGTCTCTGAAGTTACAAGGAAAATTTTGTGTTTATTTGGTGAAAATGAGAAATGGTCAAAATGCATAGCTTTCAGACCTCAAAGAAAACAAGTTCATATTCATTTAGAAACAACAATACTAATGTTTTAAAGTTCAGAAATCAACATTTGGTGGAATGACCAGAAGGCTTTTTTTTCTAGAACTGTGTTTACCATCAATCCATATGTATCCTATGAACTCAAATTTATTACATTATATACAATTACTTGTATTTAATGTACAGAACAGTTAGTTCCCCTTGGCGCTTCAATCTCAAAGAACATTGTGCTTTTATGTAAAGTTACGTTTTATTGATTTATGCTTCTACATAAAAGCAATAAGAAAACAACTTATTGCTTTTATAAGTAATAAGTTGTTTTCTTATTACAACTTAATAAGAAAACAACTTATTTCTTATGAAGTTGTAATAAGAAATAAGTTATTGTTTCTTATTATATAAGAAATAATGTATAATTATTTCTTATATAATTATATACAGTTTAATTCAGAGCGTTACCTTTGATAACAACTAGCAACTCAAAGTTGGTGAGTTTCTGCACCATCATTTCAGTTGTTATGTGCAGAACTTTACAAAAGTACAAAAATAAAGTCTGCTGTCAGGATTTAAATCTGTAGGGGCAAACTGACCCAGAGTCAAATTCAGTAACTATCAGAACGGTAAAAAAGTTGCAAAGTTTAAAAGGTCAAATCCATATTTTGTCACTGTTTTAAAGCAGTGAAGCCTGATGTCGCAGGAAGCACTTTCTCACACACGTTTTGACATTTACCCCTCCGTGGCACATTAACGTTTTCTGCAGGACTGCTGAAAAGAAGGTTCTGAATGCTATTAATTATAGTTCATGAAGATTTGTAGTTTTTTTCTGTATTTAGTAATCTGGTCAACAATAGTTGTAAGACTGGCTGACCCAACATTTCATCAGCCATTAGACCTTGTGTTTTACGAAGGTCTAATTTACATTTAAATAAACAGCAACACATTGTTATTCTTTATGCTGCGACACCCTGAAGTCCACAGCTTGTGCAGATAACAAACCACATGCTGTTGCTTTTGTGTAAGGATTCTTTAAAAAAAGAAAAAAAGGCAGGAAAACTGCAGAAGGTGTAGATTCTAATCTTCCAATCGATGCAGTGATGAGGGATGTGGATGGAGGAGAAAGAAAAATGGCTGAGTGTGTGAGCTGAAATCTAATGATGTCATTTGTTACTAAACTGGGAGGGGAAACAAGGAGCTTAATCATCAAACAGACACTTTTACAATTGATTTGGGGGGGGGTTTCTGATAGTTTTTGTTTGTTGGTTATGTCATAGTATAAAGACTTCCATAAACCTTTCACGCATAAATTTATCTTCCATAAAAAGTAATCACTGTGTCAGAATTGAAGATTTCAGTCTGGTTGTAATGGATCCTCTTTGCCGCTGATGGATGGAGCACATTCTACGTGTCCAACAATGCGGTAAAATGTGAAATGAATGCAGACGGCTATATTTGGACGTATTTACTCTTGGAGGCAGCCAGAATAAAATGAACCGCAGCATCAAAAGTCCATAGTATAAATAAAGGTTTTAGCAAAACTTCAGCTTTCTGTAAATAATTAACAGTAATATACGTTGTAATATATAAGAAGAATTATTGTTGTTGCTCTCTCACCTGTTCATTTCACCGAAGCATAAGGCACATAAACAATAATGAGACGAGGACATTGCAGTTAACACCAGAAGTTTACACACACCAAAGAAAAAGACTATTTTTTTCTCACTGTCTAAAGTTCAAACAAACCAAACTTCTATTTTAAAACATGCAGGATTAACAAAATTATTTCCATTTTCTAATTTCCACAATAATGAGAGAAAGAATTTGTTAGAGATCAATTTATTAAAGTATTTAAAATCTGAAGTTTATGTGCAGAATGATTAGCATCTCTTCAAACTACAATAGAGAGACCAGCTGGTGATGTCACAGCTTTGGAAATGTCTGATAAATTAACCGACAGATTTGAGTTAAATGGAGGTAATACCTGGTCATACCTGAAACTCACTGCATTCTTATTTGACTCAACGGGAAAGTCAAAAGAAATCACAACGCAGCTGAACAGGCACAGATAAAGTGATATTTATGACACAAGAAAGATGGTTTTCCCACAGCAGTTTGAGCATCATCAAAGTATGTTCATGTCCGGTTTGTATGTTGCATCACTGTCTAATGTTGTGGGGATGTTACCAGTTTCATTCATTCTACAAAAAACTGACAGGGTTGGTAACAGACAACCAACAATCTGGCATGGTGTGTGGATTCCTGGTGAGTAAATCTGTCTTCCTCATGCATTGACATTGTTTGTGATTATGCAGGGAGCAGCATCACACATGCTTTGCACATTTACGTATATTTTCATTTATAAAAGAGGGAATGTCAAAGTAGACATCTGGTATTTCCTCTTGAGTGTTCAGTTTTACGTTTGGAGGTGCACAAGAAACAGGTTTGAATCTATGAGTGCTCAACATTTTCTACGTTATGATCCATAGGTGTTTAGGTTTTCTTTAATTTGCATTCTTTGTGGTTATTGGTAATATTCACGTGTTACCATATTTCTTTCCAGGCTGTTTATTGTTTTTTGGTAGGATTTAGTCATAAATTCAAAGCTTTAAGTTTAGATTTTTACTGATTTTTTGTGTTGTGGTTGCTGTGAATTTTTTCTTATTCTCTCATTTAAGTTGATTTGTTTATAGTTAATCTCCTTCTGTGTTAAAGAGAAGGAGCTTAACACAGAAGGTTAAGCTTCAGAAGGTTAAGCATTAACAACATTAAGTTGTTAATGTGCTAGATATTAAATTTAAAATAAAATAAGCTCCACCATCACATCCAGTCACGTTGTATGACGTTACTGCGTCCACTAGTGCACATGTGGGACACATATATTTCAAAATGTAGACAACCATGCAAAAAAAAATAAGTGGATTTCACAAAAACTCTGAATTGAGCATTAAGGCTTGCAGTGTGAACGTGGCCTATGTTTATTTGTCTCTTTCCCTTGGTTCCTTGCTCAGCTGTCTAGTATACTCCTTATTAGATTTACCTTATTTCCATGCCACAGACATACCTCCAGTAATTAAGTTTGTTTTGTTTTCTTTTTTGTCTGACTCCTGGTTTCTTCCATTATGCTCAACCCACTTTGACATTTTAGATAATTACATCCTTCAACTCACCCTGCTGCTCCCAAACTCTTGTGTCCTCTTTAGTCCTGCTACAATTTCACAAAGCGTGACAACATCTGCATTTTTTTCAACTCTTCTAAGATTGAAATTCAGTTCAATCCCAATACAGATACCTATAAATAAATAGAAAATATGGAGAAATTATAGGGTAAGTGCTGCTCTCTGTATGAGTGCATGCATATGGTTTTGCACTTTCTAGTCATTAATTACTCAGGAACCCACACAACTAACCATGCAAACCTGCTGCCACATGCACTTCAGCTGATGGAGGCGCTCACAAGGGGAGCAGAATCTGACACATGGGAGGCAGATGTTTGAAATGAAGTGTTACAGACGATGGCTGCCTCAGCAGAATCTGAGTGTGTGTGTGTGTGTGTGTTAGAAACTGGGTTACAGTGGTGAGTTACTGAATCAATGAAAGATGCAAAAGGACATGAAAAATAAGATGTTTTATTTGAAATCATGCATAATTCTATCTTAGCTTTGGGGAGTTTTAGCCTTTAAAGGAGAAATGATCTATGAACACGGGAACAGTTTTAAAAAAATAAAAAAATAGAAACTTGTTGAAAAAATTGTACTTTAGGCATCTTTTTGTCTAACAGTTATGTTTGTTTCTTTAATGAAGCAACTTTGTCCTATGAAACAGATTTTAAGATATTTTCCTTCTGAGAGGCATGCAGATAAAAGAAAAGGAGCAAAGCTCTATGTTCATATAATAATATATGTTCAAAATGAGATGTTTTCACATTTCTGCTTGTGCTTTCACAGAATTTGTCAAATCTTTTTTGCATCCAGTCCTGTCAAGAATATAAAGTTTGTAATTACACATATTGCATTTGCGTAGGGATGCAAGGTGTAAAAACAGGGTCCTAAAACAGTCTGTTGGTATTTAATTGCCTCTGATTGGCTTAAAAGAAGAAGATCTACAATATCGTCCAAATGTTGCTGAAATATTTCCAGATGCCCTTAAATAATGATACTGTCAGCGGTAATGCCTGGTTACTCCTCTGTACTTGAAGAACTTTCACTCAATGTTTAAATAAAAATAAAAATAAAAATGGTGGATGTGATTGAAAAGTCCATTAATTCTCCCATCAAAAATCATTGTTTTTTTGGGGGGGTTTTTGACGTTATATCAGACATTACTGCCTGTTAGTGTCAAACCTTTGCACTAGACTGAGCTCAATACAACACAGACTACAACAGGCTTAATTTGAAGACACCTTTGCTCAGTTTTTCCTGAAGACAACATCTACCACAATGGTCTTAGTTTTAACTGTTTTTTTACCCTTCAGCCACAGCCAGATTCCTCTCCATTTGCAGATCCTGCACTGTGCCTCCCCGTTTTATCGATCCACCTCAGGGTTGGTACAAAGCCAAGCTCAGTGTTGCACAAAAGTGATTTTTGATTGGCGGCAGAGTGAATTTGTTGATTTACAAACATCTCAACCACCATTTTTAATCAGCAATTGAACTGTGGTAGTTAGCAAGACGGCTAACTGCAAATCGATCAGTTCATGGTCAGATCTGGAGGTCCAAACCTCTCAATTAACTGTGGAAGTGAGTAAATAACATCAATTGGATGGGGCAATCTGTAATGAACAATTAAAGTAAAAGATTTTTTTACAAACTGGTTACCCAAAAGTACACATGCAAAGTTTGCTCTTAATACAAACCAAAGCAAAAACCTTAAATGATGATTTTTGCTGCTAATCTATTTAATTCACCTTCCCATGCAAAAAACATGAAGTAATGTAGCACATTTCCTTTCATTTAACAGCAATAACCTTCCTGGAGTGTGACTAAACACAATTTTATCTCACAATATTTTTTTTACCATTTCTGCATTTTCCAAAGGCCAAAGAGCAGCAATGATTTAGAGAGAGAAGATTGAAAACGGAACTTCTCTTTCACAGTTCTTGTGTCCTCTTCCACTGCCCCCATCAAACATAAAAGATTGATAAACGAGGAATAATACCGAAGACATAAAAGACTGCAGAGAGGTGCCAGGACTCTGGAGCACGTTAGAAAAAACCCAACCAATGTCAGCTTTGTTAGTGAAGGACGATTAAGATTATTCTATAAAAATGACACCATTAGCAACTTTATCAGGAAGTGTCTCTTGGGAGGAACAGTTCTCTTTTGTCCAGAGGGATCTGTGCTTACTTTCAGCAAGACATTTTGCATAATAACTTTCATTATTCATCCTTATTTGGGGGTCGATCTTACATCCTTGAAAGCATAATTTCTCTCATTTTATCTGATGCACTCCATTTAGTTCGCTGCAAAACTCGACGTGATTTATAAACTGAGTTCACGTTTCAAACTTGCTCTTTCTGAGCAGTAAGATTTTTGTACAGAAAATATAAGGAAAAAACTGTGAAACTTTGATTAGAGGTTTGTTTTCATGCTGTGTTTATTGTCTTTTGGGTCCAGTTAACATTTTACAGACATAATATTGACCAATTTTTTAAATGATGTAAACCACAACTAACAAAAAAAATATAGAGGCCATAAAAGCAGGTTTTTATATTGCCCTGATACATCTTGCTGGAGGATAAAGAACATAATCTTTTCACTGGAAAGCACAAAAAGTTCTTCCATTTTCCTTTTTCATTAAGGATTTACAAATTGTTTCCTTTTTCCAGGAGACAGTGATCCACAGTACATCATGTCCCTCGGTCAGGTTATGGTCTGCAGAGCCTGTTTGTTTCTTTGACGTTAAATTAACCAACTGATTTTATCACTTAAAAAACTGAAGCCTTAATTCACAGACTTGACGGCTGCAACAAGAGTTCTTTAATATATGCGACTTTGAGATGCAACACTTATTTGTTGGCATGGAGACAAATGCTTTAGGGCTTCCCATGGCGGTGGATTTCTGGCTGAAATCTACTTTCAGGCTTTGAAGTTTAGCACTTGAAGATGCCCCGATCAGCAAAGTGAGCCAGGTTAAAAATTAACCAAAGTGCATCAGAAAATTCATCAGTAAAGTGAGTAGATTCAGCTAACCTTATTGTCTGGAAAGCTTTCAGGTAAGATGGATGGAGAAGAAGTAAAATAAAGTGATATGTAAAGGTCGAAGCAGTCAAACTGGATGATTAAAGAACATTTTCCAGTTCAACCATGTCAGCTGGGTAATAATAAATCTGGCATGATTGATCGGTTCGCCTGTAATCTGATTAGTAGTGACAGTCGTCTGATTTCTCTCTGGCCCAGAATTTGTATTTTCATTTCATCCATCCTTAAATTGTGTTATTTCTTTTCTTTCTTTAATTACACTCATGTTTGTTTCCTTCACAATATTTTTCCTGTCCAATCTAATTTTCTTTTTCACCTGCTAGATTTTTCTCCCTGCGTGTTCATGATTGCCTCTGTTGTCTGGGAATTATTTTCTCTTACTCCCCTACCGTCCTCTCATTCACCTGCCGTCTTTCTTTCTTTGTCTGGCTGTCATTATTTTGTTCCCCTTTCTGTCGCTCTTAGCTTCATCTCTCCATCTCTGTCACCAATTCATTTTTCTAATGTTTTTATTGTTTCTGCTGACAGACGTGTCAGCAGAATAGACCGTTTGTTTTCTTGGAAACCGAGTCAAAGACAGAAAACTGTTTTCTTTCTTCAGTTTCCTTTTGTCAACAAATCTAACCTGCAAACTATGAAATATGAGTAAATCTTTTATCGTCTTATCAAGAAGAAACATAAAAACGTCAGTTTTCATGACACCAAAAACACCTTTTTCTTCCAGATGGCTGGGACATTAATATGTTGGTGAAGCCTGTATGTGTTGAGACATGGAGAAACATCTGCTGCTTAACACCGTGGGCTACTAAATGCAACCTGGAGTAACGCAGAGTCGTTTTTAAAGTATACAGCTCTGGAAAAAATTAAGAGATCCCTTAAAATCATCAGTTTCTCTGATTTTTCTTTTTCTAGGTAAATGTTTGAGTAAGATGAATTTTTATTTTATTGTATGAACTGCTGACAACATGTCTACAAAATTCCAAGCAAAAGTTTAGTATTTATTTGCAGAAAACGAGAAATGGTTAAAATGACAAAAAGGATGCAGTACTTTCAGACCTTAAATAATGTATATTCATTTAGAAACAACATTAATGTTTTAACTCAGGAAGAGTTCAGAAATCAATATTTGGTGGAATAACCAGGAGGTTTTCAATGGGCATCAGTAAAGTGAGCTCTTACGTTTCTCCAGAGCTGTACATTAAGGTAAAATTACTACTTATGATATATTTATTTGGGTGAGTTAGATTCTGCCTTACACAGATTAATGGAACATTGTTAATAAGATACTAAAGACACTTTAAAGTACCAAATTCATTTCCATCTTGTCTTTGTTTAGAAATTATGAAAAAATAAAATGAAACGTGAAATAATCCTGTTTAACTGCAGGGCTGTGTAACAAAAGGCCGAAGTAGCTAATTTAATTCATAACAGTAAATCTGACTTTGTAATTTACTAACTTTATGTCCATAATCTATTTTATAAGGGAGAAAATACAAGCTGTAATTATTTTAAAGTTTTTGCTGTTTTTGCAGAATCATTTTTTATTCTGAAATGATATTTTACTCTTGATTAGATTTTCAATATATACACAGAAAGTAGAAGGAAATGCTCTTAGAAATAAACCAATAGAGGCTGAAATTCACAGGTCAGAGCTTTACAGAACAGGAAATCTGCCTATTGTTCGATTGGTGGATTTCTTCTGCAGATTTCTAATCTCAGCCTGTTCTGACATCTTCTTTAGTCAGAGGTAATCCTGAAACCTTTCAAACAAGCAACCTTTTCTAACTTTATTGACCTTTTTAGTATATAATCAAAGAAAAGCAATGAGTTTATCCCCTCTAGGTTTCCTCACATTTATATATATATTTTACTGTTACACATCCTTTTCTATAAGCTTGCCCATGTCTGAGTTACATAACTGTGCAGAAATGTTAAAGTGGAAATAAAAGGACAGACAACAGTAGGACGGACAGACGGACGTGTCATGGCTCATCTGTGAGCTGTAATTGGATTGTCGCCTTGTCAAGTTGCTGGTTGACACTCTGTGTAATGGACAGAGACGTTCAATTTAGGTGAAACACAAGCTGAATGCCAATTAACTGCAGGACACTTTGAGACAGAGAAGAGGAAGAAAACAATACAGACGAAGGAGGACGAAGGATGAAAAGACTCCATGGGTGACTGTGGAAACATTGAAGTATTGATTCAAAAGGCACTTTGTCACTTTGTTTTGCTGCCAGTGCACTTCTGGTTCAAATGAAAAAAAAAAAATCCATCACCTCTAAAAATATCTCAAATACTTAGATATATGTTTGAACCTTAAAAACTTGAAGAACTTTTAAAAGTTCAACATTTGTTCAAACAGGCACACATTTGTACATTTAGATAAAAAGTGACTATTAATGGTCAGATCTTCTTGTACTTGGATATTCCTCTGTGCTCTTTGTTAAAGAAGATCATTGTTTAAATCATCCTGGGAGCCAGATAATTAAAATGACATACTGAAATCCATCGCTCTTCCCCTGATCCTTTTTCGTCGTTTCTCTTCTCCCTCACTTGTCTCCTGTAAATTTTAACAGCCGCTAAAGGGCAAAGTGATGGAGAGATTTACAGCAGGCTGTAAAGCCAGTACATCACATTCCCTCATCTTTTTTCTCTGCACTTTATCCCAGACGTCCTGAGAGTCTCCGACCATCAGCAAGTTTCCTCTTTCCAGCCTCTATCAGTCATTTCCACTTTGAAATGATATAAAATTAAAAAGTGAAAAACTATTTCAGCCATAAAAAAGTGAAAAACTATTTCAGCCATAAAAAAGTGAAAAACGATTTCAGCCAGTGGCTTTGGCCAACTCAAAGCAGATATTTGATGTAAAGTGCAGAGAAACATTATAAACATTATGTGTGGATTCCAAAACTGTCTAAGGTTAAAGCTTAGCCTGTTTAATTGGGGTCAGCATGAAGCAAACAAGAATATTAACTTCCATCGCAAAAACAAAACATTATGTTTCGCTTGATATAATTCTCTCCATTTTTTCCATTCCCAGTTTTCCAGCTAGTGCATTTCTCAAAACAATTAGTAAAAACTACAAAACCTAGATGATAACCTGCAAAGCGTGTCACTTATTCAGAACGGATAGTTTATTCCTCTAAAGCAAGTATTTCTGTCAGTGAAAGTGTCATCAAAATGAAAAGTCATGACATCATATTTATGTACAAGATACTCAAATAGCTTTATCTTGTTTTCACTGTGATGGTTCCCTCTAAATGTTATCCAATGCTAAGAGTCGGGTCTTAGAGACAATGCCTGAAAATGTTCAAATGGCTGTTCGCACATTACTGCATCTAGTGAGATAAATGAGTACAAGACATTCAATACGTCTGCTTCACATTTTGCTCTCTGCAGCTCTAATTTCTTCACAGCATTGTGAGAAAGTAAAGAACAGTAAATAAAACTATGCACAACTGTAAACAAGATCATTTTTGAAAGCTGAGGATAATGGTTCAATTTGGGAGCCAATTTCTGGAAAGAATGTGCATAAAAATGACAGATTTAAAATGTTTTTGTATATAGTGACTCAAAGAATGAAAGTCTGCCTTTCAGTTTTATAAGGAATGGCAAGTCAGCAATCATACAGAGTTAATTTTGAAACAAATGATAATGTTCGAAAACAGCAGACAGAATTGATGCATGTCTAATATGACTTACATTTTGTTGGACAAAATGAGAAACTGCTATTATAAGATGCACAAGTAGCTAAATGTTGTGGCTTTTGAACCAAAAGTTGTAAGAGCTTTAATCCTGATCAGAAAAATGCACCAAACAAATTGGGGGAAAAAAATGTGACGATGCTTGAGCATCTCCGTAAACATCCTGACCAGAAATAATTGGGAGAATTTTAAAAACAAGAATGGCCAGAGAGTAGAAAGTTTTCTTGGTGCTGCTTTGAGGTTGAGCTCGACTGCTGGGTTCAACTACATAACAACAATCAGCGGACTTCCACCCTGCTGGGATCATCAGGTGTCCAATCAATAACTCAGGGCTTTCCTCAGCCTCCTCTGAAATTGACGCATTGCTCAAAAGACAAAGTGAAATTTATGATTCGGACTCTGTGGGTCGTTCTGAGGAGGACTGATCAATATCTGAGAGAGAACAATGAGTAAATCTGAAGATGCTTCAGGTCAGAAAACAACAGGCGAATCATTACAGATCAATATGATCCAGACAACAACCGCCTCCCCTCTGCTCACTGTATCATAAAGATGGTTTGTTTTTTCAGATGTTGCTTTGTTCATTGATTTTAAATATTTCCTGTGTTACGCCTCTGGTCTGGAGGAATCCTGAGAAATGACAGGCTGTGTGACTCTTGGATCTCTTCCAGGTCAGCAGACTTGGCCAGCTGCACAGTGTGAATCCTGCTTTATGGACACAGTCTGTTGGGAAAATGAGCACGAGAACATTGCCCTATTTAGGTACAAAAATATCTAAACTATATAATTTAATTGCTAAACAAGAAACTGAAAACCTTAATTTTCTCCCCACTTTACTTTTTGTGCCACGTTTAATTTGTTTTACGTTTAAAAATCCCGTCAATATACACAGAAACTGACTTAAAGTGTGGAATGTTACCATTATTGACCCACTGCAACTTAATCATTCGAGGTGCCACGATGGACGTTGGAAGTAAGGGATGGAGCGACTGAAATAGTTTTCCCAAGATGTTTTTGCCAGTTTATTCATGGCTACTACTTGTTCCAGTCAAACTAAGTTGTCTGTGAACGTAACACACCTGGTTGGGGCTCATATACGGCTGTATTTATAAAAGTTGCAAACAGCTAGCTTAGAAACCGATTCATACTTCCTCCTTCCTGATGTGTTGATCAAATTACCGACTTAGTCTGAATTCACACCACATGATTTATATCACTATGTCATAAACAGTGTTTCCCTTTAAGCCGGAGAACCGTTAAAAACGTACAGAAGACGAGGTGCTAACCAGTTTTTTCCATACATGCTAGGCTACGGAGTTATCTCCATGGTTACCAATGCTTAGCCGCGTACCTTTTCCAAAATGCCCAATCGGATATCTTTCTAATCATACTTACTTACAAAGTATATTAACGTTAATCTTCTTACCTTGTAAAAAGTGTTCGCCGAAAATCTGCGATTTCCCCGAGGGCTGACAATAATAATGATTGACAGCTGACGGTCATTATGATTAACAGCTGCTATATACAGTACACCGCCGTATTTTTCCTCATTAAAAGTTATGCAACAAAATGATAAGTTAGGTTTCTACTTGACCGCGCAGCATCCTGTGATCATTTTTAAAAGTGAAAACAATCTGGTAGCCTAATATCCATAAGCAATATTAGGCTACCAGATGTCTAATTTTTGTCAGGCTTTAAAGGGGCGCATTGGTTGTTTTGACGTCCGAGCAGATTTCTGAGCTGCGTGACGTCACATGAAAAGGGTCAACAAACATTAATTTCTCCACAGTCGAGTTCATACTTATGTCGTTAAAACGTTGCCTTGGTGAGAAAGTCAGCTGAAGATTTAATGAGCTGTATGTTCTGGTTTGGTAAAGAAAAAAATGTGAGATATTTAAAAAGTACAAATTGATTTTTTTGTTGTTGTTTCAATGTCCTAACATATGGCTTGATTAAGAAGAAATGCAAAAAAAAAAAAAAAGAGAGAGAGAGAAAATTTTACAATTTCCTTTCTGATAATATGGGTGGAGGCTGCACAGAGGCGCAGTTGGTAGAGCTGTTGCCTTGCAGCAAGAAGGTCCTGGGTTCGATTCCCGGCCCAGGGTCTGCATGGAGTTTGCGTGTTCTCCCTGTGCATGATGGGTTCTCTCCAGCTTCTCTGGCTTCCTCCCACAGTCCAAAAACATGACTGTCAGGTTAATTGGGCTCTCTAAATTCTCCCTAGGTGTGAGTGAATCTGTTTTCTGTGTTGCCCTGCGACAGACTGGCGACCTGTCCAGGGTGACCCCCGCCTCTCACCCGGAACGTTAGCTGGGGATGGGCACCAGCAACCCTCCTCACCCCATTAGGGACAAAGGGTGAATAGATAATGGATGGATGGATAATATGGGTGGATTTCAGTAAAAAAAAAAAAAGTGAGTAAATTTTTTTTTCTGTGGTATTTGAGCTTTCAGTGAACTATTCTGTCAGGTTTTGAAGGTAAGAGTCATTAAAGTTACGGATGAGACTCCGTCCTTTGTTTCTTTGCTGAACATTGTGATGATGTGGGGCCTTTTCCATTAACCTTTCAAACATCAGAACAACACCTGCTACTTAGAAAGCAGCAAAATGCTAAATGAATTTAAAATGCTGTTAAGAAAAACCTAATTAAAATGTCATCACAGATATACGCAGCCCTCCACAATTACTGGCGCCCTGGTTTTCAGTTTCTGATAATAATTTGAAAAATGCTTGAAAATAAATGAATGTTTCATTACAGGAAATTAATATCACACTAGAATTGCAGAGCATTCTAACCTTCAATTTAATGCATTCATTATGTAATAAGTAAAAAAAAAAAAAGATTTGCTGAGAAATGATTGTGTTTTGCAAAATTACACATTTAGTGGCACCCTAACAATGTCAGCAAAACAAAACTGACTGAAGCTTTTTTTCACTTATTTATGCCTTTTTATTTAACTTTTAACTATTAATTAATGATTTACTTTTTCTCCAAGAAATATAGTGACAGACAGCCTTTTTTTTAATCTACATCTGAAAATAGGAAAGGGAAGAAAGCACCCCATGCAAATAAGGCAGTGTTATAGTTTCATAGATCAATACTTGCACATTTCTGTCTATCAATGTTAAAGATTTTATTATAATTGTGTAGGTGCAACACCATGAAAAGTTTAAATGATGTACCTTTTTAATGGACTGACTGAGACACAAACTGATGAATAATAATTATCTGTCACTCATAAATAAAATGAGCTGCTATGAAACAAGTTGATTTACGAGGATAAAATCTGTGCTCTTTCACAACGCAATGCTTCTGTGTTTAATAATAACCACTGAGTAATTTTGCAAAACAATATTTTTCTTTGTAATGATGATTAAAGACGTATATTCTCAGGGTTGGTTTCAAGAGCCACTCTTTGAAGATTGTTTGTAGCAACAATAATGTCAATTTGTTTACTGATTACAATAATCACATATATTTTGATTACAACTGAGATGAAGACTTTGGATAAGCTCATCAGGTAGTTGGGGAATTTAAATGTTTACTTTTTACCGCTCAGATTTCACACCTTGTCAACAGATATGGTTTCTATTTGACCAATTATAAATAAAACAAAGACTTTGACATCCTGCTGCATTAATTTTCTAATCCAATATCCATAAAGAAAATGTAAGGTTTTTGAAATTTCCTTAGCGTCAGTGGGACAGCGCTGTTACACTATTGATTAAAGAGGCTGGATTCTTTCATATTACTGATTAAAAGCACTGGATTCCTTTAGACTGAATCCAGTCTTGCAGTATTGATGACAGACACAGCAGCATTGCTTTAGATTATTGATCACACACGCTTGTTTGCTGCAGATTACTGACTACAAGCGCTGAATCGCAGGCTGAAAAAACCCCATAAAGTTTCCTATAACAGTCACCTATTTTTTTAACAGGCCCAATCGAAGGCTTTGAGTTTCTTTATAAAATTGATTAAACCCTTCTTAATTTTTTATTACAGTAACTGATTTTTCTTACAGCGTAAATTACGTGCAGTATTGATTTGATTTAGATAAATGTCGCTTTTAACACCATTTATTGCATTTTAGGGTTAAAGTACTGCTCATCCATTAGCTCAGCAGACATGGAGTAGCCAATATCACTTATGTATTTCTAAATGTGTGGCATATTTTTGCCAAATTGTTCCCTAAATATAAGAAATCCTAAGGTATAATTGTGGAGCTGACACTAGAGCTGGATCTTGAGCACAAACATCGGTAATTAAAAAGATCTGCAGAGTTATTCAACATCTAAACACTCAGCCAAGGATGAACACAGGATGTCAGGATACAACACACTAATAATACCGTTTCTGTGGATGTACACTCACATGCTTTTTTATTGTTCAGATTACCGGTGTGCTTGTTTCCATCAGCTGTACTTTTGCGCTGCCAAAAACTCCATGACCAACATGTAAGCAAGCAAATCTGGGGGAAAAAAACCCCCAAAACTACAACTGTTTAGCATAGAATATTGTTGTTGTCTGACATAAGACATGATTTCCTCGATGCAGACGAACCGCCTGTCCACCTGCTGCTGTTAGTGACGACTTCCTTCCAGCTCAGGAGAATAAACAAACATTGTTTCCTTCAACAAAGCAGAAATAATTGTGCGCTCTCATGGAACCAGTGTAAATGAAGAGTTTTCCCTAGGGTGGATCTAACCCTCTGGTGGATCATGCTTTGACTTATGAGACTTTCTCCCCATCCATCCATCCATCCATTATCTGAGCACCCTTCTTCCCTAATGGAGTCGGGAGGGTTGCTGGTTCCTCTCCAGCTGCGTCCCGGGCGAGAGGCGGGGTTCACCCTGGACAGGTCGCCAGTCTGTCGCAGGGCAACACAAAGACTTACAAGACAAACAACCATGCACACACACACTCACACCTAGGGAGAATTTAGAGAAACAATTAACCTGACAGTCATGTTTTTGGACTTTGGGAGGAAGCCGGAGAACCCGGAGAGAACCCACCATGCACAGGGAGAACATGCAAACTCCATGCAGAAAGATCCCCGGCCGGGAATCAAACCCAGGACCTTCTTGCTGCAAGGCAACAGCTCTACCAGCTGCGCCACTGTGCAGCCCCACTTTCTCCCCTAATTTTATAACTTATACATAAAAAACACATTTTGTAGCAGCATAGCTGTACGGTATACAGTACAGACCACAGTCTGGTCTGTACTGTATATGGAGTAAAATCAGAGAAACTGATCTGAAACTGGTCTCTTACATTTTTCCAAAGCTGAATACGTAAACAACATTTTATAGCAACACAACTCTCCGCTACAAACACTTATTCTATTGTTTCAAGAAACATGAAAACATCCTGTCACTTTGTGTTATTACAATAAAAACACTTCAAATTATGTTGTTTTTAATCAAGTCTAGATTCACATACATTTTAAATTTATTCATAAAGTTTTTAACTAAGGCATTAAAGACGGGAGCATAGCTTCAAACAAACATCTGACTTTTACTTTTCTATTTTGTAATTGTAGTGATTTTAAATCCTTTCTGAAAAGTCACCTTGAGCTTTAAATGTGGCCTTTATTGCAAATGAACAATTGGTAAAGAAATACTAAAGGAATCCTTCATGATGAGTTTCAAAACAAGTGAAAGTTTCAGATTATTAGACATTTATATGAGAATCATTTACTTGCATGGCTTTTCTTATTTTGAACATATCCAAGATCTAAATTCAGCTTTTAAAGTACAAATAATATTTTAAAGCGGTCCTAATCAAAGATTCTCGCAAGTTTGCAAATTCCTTTCTTTTTTTGTTAAAAATGTATATATTTTAACAATATACATTGTTAAAATGTATATTTTAACAAAAATATAAATTTTTATTAAAAATGCATATTTTTAACAAAAAAAGATAGAGCACATAACACCAGTTTTAAAGTCTCTCCACTGGCTCCCTGTAGCTCAAAGAATAGACTTTAAAATACTGTTGTTAGTTTATAAATCACTGAATGGTTTAGCACCACAATACATGTAGGAGCAGATTATGACTTTCTGTATTCCAAATGTTCGGGTCACATGATCTGTCAGCTGTCTATTTAGGTAGTACCTGGTGTTAATGAAGGCAGGTGTGTTCCACCCGAAAGGGGGAAACAGTTTTGACCGCAACACAATGCAATATTGACGTGATGCAATGATACCGCCATGGAACTAAATGCTGTGTGGATCACTGAGAATATGTATGCAACATGTTAGAGGAATGACTTGTACAAAGGAAATAAGATGATGATTGCCGAGTCAAGATAATAAATGGATTACCTGCAAACAAGAAAAGAAAAAGTGATTGGCGTGTCAACTTTACCCCGGTGTACCACCTCAGGGGCTTCAAGCTTTGGCTTAGCCTCTATAATACATTAAAGATCTGCTGCTGTTGTATCAACCTTCCAGAACCTCTCAGGTTCTGGTTCTGGTTCTGCTCTGCATCCCCAGAACCAGAACCAAACGACGAGAAGAATCATTTAGCATCTATGCACCAAAAATCTGGAACAAACTTCCAGAAAACTGTAAAACAGCTGAAACACTGACTTCCTTTAAGTCTCAACTAAAAACCCAGCTGTTTAGAGTTGTATTTGAAACGTAATCAATTACAAATTTATTGACGGAATCTGACTATGTTGTGTTTTTATTGTTGATTCTATGTTGCATTGTTGTTTTTTTTTGTGTTTGATTTTATGTAAAGCTCTTTGAAATGCCTTGCTGCTGAAATGTGCTATACAAATAAAGTTTGATTTGATTTGATTTGATCTTATTTGCAACAAAATGGTTCTATTAGACACCGAGCCGCAAACAGTTTTGGTGCTTTCATGAAGCTGTCAAACATCTTCCCCCACACAAATATCTAAACATTTTCTCCAGAAATCAAGACATTCCCTTAAGGGAAACAATCGGCCAACCTCTTAACCTGTTGACTTAGATCGGTCACGCTGGGATAGAAAACCTCCAGCCTCATCCAAAAGTTTCAGCTACATTCTGGATTATAAAACTCCTCACTTTTTGCAGACAATACTGCATTTACTGTCATTATGTGACTCTGCACCCCATGCTGTTCTAAAACTCTCAGCAGCTCTTGTGACATGAAAAGAATCCAGCAAATTAAATCCCACAGTTTCATAAGATTGGAGCCTTTTTCTGTTCCAGGTCTGTTTTCTGCTGAGAGCAGATCCGCTTCGCTTTGTGGCTGCCGCTCGCGCTCAGAAAGGGAGAAGCCGCCGCCACGGGTTGCCTTGCTTGGCTTTTATTGCACCTCAGTAGGTAAAAATAAATCACCCACCCTCTCATTTCAGCCCAGTGTGTCTGTATTTGCCTCTGTGTGTGTTGGTCCTGACCCTGTTGTTTGAAACATTAGAAAACGCAGTATGAGCGTTAGTAGGCTGCTGCTCTTCTGCAGCTATATTTCTCACATTAATCTAATTATATGGATACGTGTACGTCTGGCAGTGATCCAAATGATCTTTGGGGGTTTTACAAAGAAAAATACCAACAGAAGGATGAACGTTTTTCCATAGATATAATATAAATATATTTAAAAAACGTTTTTGTTGTTTTTTCTCTCTATCAAGTAAATTTTTAAACCAGGGAGCAGTTTGATAAATTCAATAAATTCAAGTTCTTAACCTCATATTGCACTCACTGTTAAGTTTTTTGTTCAAGATCTTCATGTGTTTAGGTTTATTGACCTCTCAGTGACTTTGCATTTATTTGTCCTGCAAACTTTCGTGTTTTCTTGTCTGTGAGCTCATGAAGTTGTTTTTTTTCCCCTCCAGGGTTTTTTTTCTCCCTCCAGGGTTTATTTTGTGGGCTCTAGTGTCCCTTATATGACAGCAGGCTGACAGGAAAGGGGGAAGGAGAGGAGGGACGACATGCGGCAAATGTCGGTCGGGTCCGGGAATCGAACCCGCGCCGGCTGCGTCGCGGACTCAAGGCCTTGATGCGCCATCCCCTACGCCACCACAGCACGCCCCAAGCTCATGAAGTTTTCATAAAAGCCTGAGAATTTACTTTTCTTTTATACTGTAATTCAACAGAAAATAAAACTCCAGCTTGTTTTGTCTGAGGGTCAGTGGCTGACTAACACAGAAACACCATTAAACTCTTTCTCCTGTTTCACTTTCCTTATATTGAGTTTTTCCTTTGGTCTTAAGGAAGCTGTCAAATCCAGACATTGTATTTTCTGATTTGTAATTCATCTGATCCTTTTTTTTTTTTTTTTCTTTTTGGACTTCCATGACATCTTATCATTGAGGCAAACAAGACGCACCCACACCATCTTGTGTTTTGCTTCGCTGCAATTTCCTTTCCTGTTCCGGGATGGGAAGCAGTTCTGTTTATTGTCATGTCATTCTTTGCTGACGGCTTTGCTTGGGATTGGTCCACAGAGGCTCATGCATGAGGTAAACAAGTTAATAATTAATCCCTGTGATGAATTATACAAACACGCCGTCTTGATTTATCAGCTGCTGGAAAACAAAGTAATTTCTTTACTTGACTGATAATGTCTGAGAAGAAAGAAATATTTAGCTCCTCTGGATGAATATCTTGTTAGAGATGATCTCATTAAGGGATATTTTCAAACACAAATACTTCTGATTGAATATGTGTTAAACTCAAAACCCTAATCGGGCCCACCATCGCATCATCTGTGGCCCTCTAGATTATAAACACTAAGTGTGCTTCAATATTATGTTACCAATCATCTTATCAATCAGTTTTTACCTCTTTGCTGTCAAATTACATCAATCAGTTCATCCAGTTTCTTCAGAATCATCACTGAAATTCACGCAAAATCAATAAATCCCCAAACTTTTTTCCTCTAATTGGTAGTTTATCACAGATTTTTCTCAAAATTTGTCAAAACCTTTTTTACTTGTACTGAACATCTGCCTCAGCCTTAGTTGATGTCAGATTATAGACCATGACCTATACAGCGAGTAATAAAAAGCTGCATTTATTGTCATAATTAAGCACAAATATTTCCAAATTAGTACCACAAACACTTAGATTTTTTTTTTTTTTGCAAAAAAATCATAAAATGTTCCATAAAATCCTGGAGGGACTGAAAAGTTGTTCAATAATATTTAATTTTAAGAATTCATTGATACTTTAACAGTTTGTGAATCAATACATTCTGGCACAACCGGCCCTTTAAGAGCGTTCATGATCTTGATTTGGCCCAAAATAAAAATGGGTTTGACACCCCGGGTCCAGAAACCTCCCTTATCAAACCATTTCTTATGAAATGTTTTGTAAATTCTTGGTCAGATTTCTGTTTTTCCTCCCCTCCAGGGGTCTTTTGTGGGCTCTTGTGTCCCTCATTTGAAAGCAGGAAAGGTGGAAGGAGAGCAGAGGAAGACATGCAGTGAATATCAACAGGTCCGGGAATCGAACCCGTGACAGCCACGTCGAGGACTCAAGGCCTCCCCTACGCCCCCACAGCTCGCCCCGTCAGATTTCCTTTTAAAGGTGATTTTTTTTTTTTGTCACTTTAGAGCCAGCACAGGCATCCTGGCCTCTTTTCTTTCCCATCAGATCTTTTGACCTTTTTTGATCCTGTGAGGATTCCTGTGGGACAACCTGATTATTCTCACCACAGAGCTGATTGTCAGAGCTCTGCTCAACACGACACATGCTGCTAATTGCCATTCAGGTTGACACGACTCCCTCAGGTCGCTCTATCAGATCAGCACTTCAAAACTGAAGTACCGTTATTTTATCACCCTGATTTGCAACGGTGGTCACTTTTTCTGAACTTCAGAAATCCTGTTAAACGTTAATTCGTTTTTGACACAAACTGAAATATGAAACAGCAGCTTGTCAAAGTGTTTTAACTTAAATTATCTTTTAAAGCAGAAACGACAGAAAGTAGAACTGGAAAAAGGTCGAGTGCTGATGTTTGAACATGACAGGATACTCTGCAAGCATAAAAACTGTATTGATTTATGCTTCCATTGATACAGCAAAAGGTTTTTATTTCTGATCAAACAAAAGCATGAAAAGAAAATTAATGTTTCAATTAAATATTTTGATAAAACTTTGAAAGTGAAGCATCAGTCGCTGCACTGGCTTATATATCAGCATAAATTAAAGAAAAAATGTTTTGTGTTATTGGACTTATAAGTATGAATTATTGATTTTTCTTATGTCCTCTATTCCTTGCTTTCTTTTCTCCTCCTTCCTTTTCTTCTTATATCCTTTTTCCTCTCCTGTGTCCTATCTATTTGTCCTTCCCTCCTTTAATCTTTAATTTATTTTCTTTTTCAGTTTCTTGCACCTTTCTTCCTGACCTTCTTTTTCCTGGTATCCTTGCTTTGGTTCCCTTCTCATTTGCTTTCTTCCTGTCTTTGTTAGTTCATTCTGTCCATCCTTGTGTCTTTCTCTTCTCTTCTTTGTTGCTCATGTCCCATCATTATTCCTCCTCTGAGTGTCTTTTTGCTCTTTAATGATCAACCTTTCTTCTTGGGCCGTTTCCTGCATCAGCCGCTTTACTGTCGCCAACTTTTGGAAGAGTTTTACTGTTGCACATAAAAAAAGACAAAAGAAGAAAAAAAAAAAAACCCCCGAACCCGGTTCTCTTCAGCAGTGAGTCAGAACCAAACTTCCTTTTTATTCTACCGCTCTATTTCTGACTCCATCTCTCTGCCGAGGTACAATGAAAGGTGACTCATAGATGATTCACAGAGGCAGTGATCGCGGGCTTTTGCTCGCGTTCGGCGCGCTGCTCATCTCAGAAACGCAAATAGCATTGGGGGGCATCATGGGAAAAAAATAAAAACACTTTTGCTGCTGATGGTGCTGGGCTCCTGTTGACGTTAAAGTTTCCTGTGGCGTGAAGATCAAAAAGCAATCAAGAATGCTCCTCATAAATTGGCATCATGAGTCTGCTGCTCTTTTTTCATCATCTTTAGATTGGATAAATATTTCAGCTGTCCTACATTTCACAGCATGAAAGACAGTTGACAGAAATACGCTGGAGGTTAAACTGCTGTCCTCAACAGAGAAATACTGCAACAAAAACATTTTCACCACGGGATAAAATCTGCTCTTCATTTCTCACGTGCTGAATCTGTATTGGTGCCTGATTGTTTGAACTCTGAGTGTGTGAGTTTATGAAAACTGCTCTGGTTTCTTGCGTGTTCTGCGTTGCTTGGCGTTGTTGTTTTTCCATGTTTCTTCTCCAGCATCTCTGAATACACTCGCTGATCATCTGTTACTTTAAAAGCCGGAGAAATTATGCGATGTTCGTGTTCCTTGCTCTTTTGTCGGTGTGTGTCGGGCAGGTCCTGCTGAGCCCTGATGTTTTTCACCTTCAGAAACACTCAATTATTCAGCAGCATATTGTTCAGCTCCAGTGAAGCAGCTGTCATTGACCACTGTAAGTGCATGAATGTGTTGTGTGTGGGTTTTCCTGCTGTCACCAGGTAAAAAAAAAAAAACAAGCTTCAATTTGTGTGACTCAAGTTAAGTGTAACTTTTCAAAGAGAAATAAAAATTTGACAGGCTTTATGCAAACAGTGCAAACACAGCAGGTCCCCAACAAGAACCATCTTTTCTCAAAGTACCTTTTATTCTACACAAACTGCAAACTACGGTAAAGTGAACTGAAGTCTAGTCAAAGCTCCTCCAATGATCATCAGTTCTGATGTCTCAGCAAAATCCTGTTTTGCTCAAGACATCAAATCTTAATGCAGCTCTGAAACATCTGTTAACCTCTGCAACAAACCGCTGTGAGCGCCCAGCTCTCCAAGCATTCGCAACATTGACTGGACTCAACTCCACCAACAGCGCAACTTAACGTCTGAGCCCATCCTTGTGCTTTGGGAGTCTTAAAAATCTGGCCTGAATTTTCAAAAATGTGTTCTCATGTCCGTAAGGATTTCTGGAGGTCGCAAAATCACTGAAGTCAGAAAATTACTGGGATATTTCAGCAGGAAACATGGGGTAAGACGTGTAACGATCAAAAAAACATATAATGTGGATCAAAAAAGGAGAAAAAATTATTCTAGATTGATATAAATCTGGACACCATCCTGTTTTTTAATGTCTTCACCATAAAACTGGAAAAATCCAGGACTTATCAAAAGTTTAAAGCATTTAAAATGCTTCTACATATCCTCATTGGTATTTAATACATAATGACATGCAGAAGACAGACTGTTTCCTTTTTCTGTAAAAAGAGGATGTAGAGTTGAAATTATTTGTTGTAACCAATATAATTAGTCCTCAGTGGTTGTTGGTCATTTCAACCTTTCACTGTTTTGTACTTTTCAAATTTTTGTCATTTCCTTTCCTGATTTGCATAAAATCAAAGATCATTCACATTAGATTTAAATCAGTCTGCAAACTTTCCTTCAGCTTTAATCAGATTGTGTTATATTTAGCATTATTTTGCACCTTCCTCTCTTTTTGTTGAGACCAAAGATGCCTGACGCTGGTAATTTAGGCCCTGCATTATTTCACACCTTTTAGTTGTTCATCCCTTATTTGGGTTAATTGCAGGAATCTTCCACCACTGGATGTTTTTGTCAATCATGTCCAACCAGGAGGAAATTTGTTCTTGCTTTGACAATAGAAATCTACCAGAAGGTTTGAATTATTCTGGTTTAGGCAGAAGTTATAGTGTCACATTTCTAATAAAGATCAACTGGCTGAAATGGGGATTGAAATAAAATGTGACATTTGGCCACAGGAAAGTCTTTTTTAGTCATGTAATTAATCTCTATTTGTAGTATATTTCCTTTTTGATGAGAAATTTTAATTTTGCCCAAAGAGTCTCAAATTGCACTGAGATGTTGCTGGTTAGGCAAAACAAGATGCAACATGGCATAAACTATTCTGACATCTTTAAAAACCACCGTTTTTAAAGATGGTAATTCACTTTGGTCCTTGATATATTCAGCCACTGTAATTAAAGAAATATGTAAAAAAAAAAACAACAACAACAATCCACTGCAGGCTGAATGTTATCTGTTCATATCCAGAATCTCATTTTAAAAATCCTGAACTATCCCAACCTCAAACTAAAAGTTAAATGTGTCTTCTACACGTCTAAATCATGAGTATTCACTGGATCAATCACATTATGTCTCATGTAATTTCAACCTTTTTATCTTTCTTACATGTAAACAAACCGTTCACGCCAGTGTAGGCTTCCTAACTTTTGCTTTCCAGTTTATTTTCTGAACTTTGTGTCAGTTTAGATGATTCAAAGTTACCTGTAGATTCAGCGCCGGTAAAAGCTCAGATATAATTACCCAGAATGAATCCAGGTCTTGTTACAGTTCAGATAACTGCTTGAACTCTTTCCTCCTTTTCAGTGTTTTCTCACAACGTTACTTGATATTTTGCCTTTCAACACGTTTCTGATCTTTCCCCCTGACATATGGAGCTAAACTGCTTTAATTGCTTCATGTATTATTTAGAAAACTTGTCTTGAAATTAATTGCTGTTGAAAGACAATGTTGCAATTTGCCTTGACTTCACATGTTGCAACATCAAGTTACACGACGTGCGTGTGTGTGCTGATCCGGTCTTTTGTACTGCTTGCCACCCCGCAGTATCAGATGAACACGTATGCACATGATACACGTGTGTTTTGTATCCTGTTGTCCATCGTTTCATTTTATATTTTAAAGGCTGGAAGCGACAACATGCTCTGTGAAACAGGACATTGTTGTGACTCAGCAGCTTAAGTTTCAAATGTTTGTCTCCCTGATGTCACCTGAACTAATTATCAGAACTTATGTTGAAAAATAAACATAAAAAGGAATAGTTTAAAAGTTATTGGAAGTAGCTACCTTAAAAATTAGTCTGTTTGTTTGTTTGTTTGTTTGTTTTTGCTAAATTATACATCCCTGACCGCCACACATCCTGCAACCTTTTGGTGCATCACTGCTCCAGAAAGGCCTGATTCAGGAACGCCTGATTCTGCAGAGGCCTGGTCATTAACCAT